>NC_085022.1:11513589-11825654 GCF_963692335.1 Osmerus eperlanus
TAATTTCAGCCTAAACCGTACAACGGAACGTTAAATCGAATTCAACCAACGCAATCGCTGCCAAGACGAACACAGCAGTAGTCTAGTACTGTACTGTAGTAGTACAATTTACCGGGGCAGCTTCTCCACACAGGGCTATATCGCATTTTGTGTTGTTACTGACAATGATCGCTACCAGTGAGCTTTTTATGAATGAGCGATTTTCCACTAATTAAATGTCAAGCTTATTTACGTTTTTGGGGGCATATTTTCAGTTAGCAGATGGTAGGCTACTGTTTGAATCGCGATTCCATCTTCTACTGCCGGTAACGTCGTAGAATAATCTTCAAAGGGGGTTCTTTATTAATGAATGAATGCGGTAGGCTAAATGCCTGAAAATATCACGAGAAGGGAAAACTTAAAAGGACGTTTAAGTCATAGAGATTAGGTCAATTTTTACACCGGTCTGCCAAATTTATTCGTTTGGATTCAGCTATGAGGCTGCCTCTTGCAGGGGAAATGAGAAGATCATATTTCATTCTACACTTCACTCGTATTTTGAGTTGTAAATGAGCAGCAAAAAAAAGATGCTTTTTAATCTATGTAATCTTTATAAATAATAAGTAGGCCCTATGCATTTTTATATAAAATATACAGAAATATCAGTTGTAAAAATTTCATTAAAAAACGGACCCCTGTGCAACCGACGCAAGCACTACAATTTCCCCAGAAATTGTACCCTCTCTAGTTTATGTATTGCATTTGCATAAATAAGACACTGACGAGCCGAAGAGACTAAATTCGTACGAACAGTATTCCTGTTGTATGCCCGTTTGTGGATTGAAGATCATAAGGTTGTCCGGCAAGTGACGATGCCTAAAGCAATGAAAATCAAATCCTTGTCTTTCTAGGCTAAACCGTTGTGACTGTGTAGTCTAGATTACACAGCAACAATTGTATAGGTGCCTCCCAGGCACCTGCTGAAATAAACCATCCACTATAGTATTTTCTTAGTTTGCTAGACAGTATTTCATCAGTAAAATAGTCTTGGATTTTCTGTATCGCACTGACATAAATAATATTTTCCATATCTTATGGCTGTTTCCGGCTCACTACATATTGTTTCTGCTCGCCAGAGCTATATCTTAGTGCAGCTCAGTCAACTCAAGATGGCTGAGTCCAGAGCGAAGAGAGCAAGCCAAACTGGCTGCAAATTACCTTGCAAATATCTCGAAATGCTTATCCAAACCACGTCAATCGTGGCACTGCACTCCGTTGGATTTTAAAAAGGACACCTGCAAAATATGAATTTTTCAGAGTGCCCGGTTCTTGAGATGATCGTGGGATAGGCTACTAAACCCATTCTAATGTATACACAGACACAGATTTTCTTGCATTATTAGAGAGAAGAGATGACAGCGTGCATGAATGTTCAGCACAGTGAATTTCAGAAGGCAGGGATTGACGCTGGTTTAGAATTAACATGTCCTGCCCTGCCATACTGCATCCTGTTGCGCCATATGGGCTTTGAAAAACGATGCAAACAAAATGCTGAATTCTGACTGACTACACAGCTCATCGAGGAGGATTCTCGAGGTCATTTTGTTACTGAATGAGATCGAGGAGGTGAGCCGCGCTGCGGGGAAGTGTAAACAAGAACGAATAACATATCTCTCTCTTCCCCTCCACGTTAACTAACTTTAACAGCGCTGATCCCACCTCCTTTCATCTCGTCGTAACAGATAGCCTAACTAACGCATCTTTCTCCTTGAAAGATCATGTTTAATCTAGAAACGTTTTGGACGACGTCCGTGTAATTCAAATAAGCCGCTCGTCTTCAAGACATCAGACGTCAGTCCCCCGAACATGGCTCAACAGTCAACATGTCAGCATTCACTACTGTTTATGTCTGTGGCGGTGAACGTGGACGCTCTTCAGTTCATGAGTATGTCTCAATTTGATTTGATATCAACTGGAAGACGAACTGAGACACTTGAACATTATAATGCTTGAAGGAGGGTAGGCTAGTATTGACAGTGCACCTGATCATTTGAAGGTGTATAAAATAGTAGGAGGCTAGAGTAATTAATGGGACATTTGCAAGCCAAATACTGTAAACATGTTTACATATTCATCATATGTATCCTGTGATGATACATAACAACTTTAGTGAGGAATAAAAGAATAACAGGTAATTCATTGAAAATGCCTATGATATTGTGATGTTAAAAGGATGACACCATATCTAGGTCGACCAGTCATACGTTTTATGATCCCATTGGAACGATTTGCAAAACGATTGTGATTACAAATCTAAGGTTATGCAACCAAATAGGCTTGTGAGTAGTTTTGTGTGTGTCAACAAAGAAATACATGATAGATACTGACTCTTATCTTGTGGGCTTCATATTTGAGTCCATATTAGACTGCAATTACATCATAGTCCATGATTTTTGCCCATGTGGTGGTTTGTGTGAGGTGATGTGTACGTGTGGTGTGTTTGTGTGTGTGTGTGTATAGTCATCTCCCCTATGAGAAATGATCAGAGAGCTGGTTGTCTCTAATGATGCTGCTCTGGGCTGACTCACCTCCCGGCTGACAGACAGTGCTTGATTAGTTTCTTCAGGATAAATGTCTGCCATTTCACCTCTCTCTCTCCAACGCTACATCTCAAGGGTCATTGATGGCACCTTCCTTCATTTGGTCTATTTATAAATCCTGTCCCCTTACCTCACTGAGCTTCTACACACACCTAGGTGTGCAGGAAGGACTTAGATTGATTGAGCCTGACCACAAACCACTACATAGGATAAACAATAAAAACACATTTCAAATGTTTTTATTGTTTTCATTACCTATAAAGTCCTGTCAGTAGACCAGTTGAAACATTGGTACTTTAGTTATGTTTATATTGTCAAGTCAAATAGAATATCTGCTATATAGGAAAAAAATATTGCTTTGTGTATACCACTTTGATTGTCTTTGCTTGTAATTACAACATGTGCTTTTCCCATGGCAAAACAATTTATTTAAAAAAAAGAAAAGAAAAGACAAAAACATGTAGCCTCTTTAACTCTCTTTTAAGTCAGTCCTTTTCATAAACTCAACACAAAGATCAGAGAAAAGTTGTTTTTAGTTTAGGACAGCAACTATCAAAAACAACTGATCTTAAAAACTTTGCTTGGTATGCATGTCCCCTGTACATTATTATGAATAAACTGTAATACTGTTAGTAGATTTACGTAAGGTACTTAATTTTGTCTGGGTTTTCTATTAATCATGCCAGACACGTATTTTGTATTTTGAGGATTGAGGGATATTAGCCTAAATCTTAGACTAAAATAAATCACAAACACATAAAACAAATAATTTGATTAATAATTTCATAACACAACCTCCCATAAAATGTTCAGAAACTGAAAAGGTTGGACATTTTGGAATGAACTACTGCACTAAAATTTTTTATATTTTTCTTGGAACTATTCTTATACAAAGTTGGGAAAGATCCTCTTCCACCTGCATGTGTTTGTAGGTTCAGCAATTTATAAACCTTTTTTTCCCTCAAAGTGACCTCATTTAGTGACAGTTGAAAAAACAACAGCACCACTGGAAGAATCTCTCTGGTGTATTGGCCTGGATTGAAGAATCACATTTATCTTTCCCCAAATTCAGAGACAAAGCATTAGGGGTGGAAACAACCTTCTGACCTATTAAAAGATACAGCAAACTAAAAGTCAGATGGATACTCGTGTGTTAC
Source organism: Osmerus eperlanus (assembly GCF_963692335.1). Lineage (NCBI taxonomy): Eukaryota > Metazoa > Chordata > Actinopteri > Osmeriformes > Osmeridae > Osmerus > Osmerus eperlanus. The sequence goes on from NC_085022.1 coordinate 11,517,326, forward strand.
TGTAACGGACAGACTCCCAAGACAAAGGGTATTGGATCCAAGTGCGGGTTTATTTGGGCGTAGTTGGACAAGCAGGGGTCATACACAGATATCAGAGCCAGAGAGGAGATCCAAAAGGGTAGTCAGGTCACTTGCGTAGGTCAAACGGGGACGGACTGGGCAAAGAAGGCAAGGCTTGTTCAGGTTCCACAGGACAGGCAAGGGTCTGTATCACGGCGTCTAAGAATTGTACAGGTGGAGCAGATACAAGGTCGGGGGCAAAAACAAGGTCAGTATATAACAGAAAGTCTATTCGAAAATCTCCCAGAAATGTCAGTATAATGTTAACAAGACAGCAGTGAAGGGAGTGACTGGCTTAAATACACAGAGCAGAAAGGAGTGGACTGATTGCTTTTATTGTTTGCAGGCGTGAAGAGGGAGGGCCCTCTTAGTACTGTAGTAGGGATGATGATCTGAGGTAGGGGGGACCTGATTGTCACAGTTACATGGATATTACTGTATGTCATTTTATTATGTCCTTCTACTAATTGCTCTGATGATAGGCCTCATGTGGTGTTGGGGTTTAGATCTTTACATGCAAATCAAACATTATCACACTAGTGCACTTATATGCACTATTTGTGCACTGTGTTGGATGAAAGTGTCTGCTAAATGAATACATGTAAATGTGAACGTGACAGCTCTTGGGCGACAGAGCCAACAGAACTCCGACATAACCTACAGTTAGACTGCAAAACTGAAGAGCCAAGTGTTTGAGTGTCAATGAGAAAGTCGGGTCATAGTGCTAGACATCCAGCCATCAGGACCCTGTTCCAGGGCTGCTTCCCATGCAGCAGGAGGGGTTTAAAGGAGCAGTCTTTTAGCCGACATCAGGAGGAGCAGTAGGAGAACCGGAGACTCAGCAGGGCTGCTTTATTTATTTAGGACACATCCTTTCCATCTGGGCCTGCACCCAGGGTGTCACTGGGACAGGCACAGGCACATCTGCCTATAGCTGAAACAGGCTCCTGGCTTCTGCCTGGAAATGGGACTTTACTAAGGCCATGCAGTGTGACTTCAACCTACTGTACGAAATGGGAATGATGGAAAGAATAAACATGGATCACTCATCAATTTTCGGAGCCAATGCACTGATGGTAGGGGCAACACTCAAGTCACCATAACCTCAAGTCTACCTCAACTGTACTACCCAGGACACTTATCGTCTTTCATTATAGTGTTTTCATAATACCATATTAGCACTCTTCTGTACTTATGCATGTAATTCTTTTTACATTACAGCTTTTGTATTGTGCATATCAATACTGTGATCTGTGCCAGATCATTGGGTTGGATCATCTTCTGTATGGCATGTATCAATTTCAACAGTAATAAACAGTACACATTTACACATTACTGTACATGGGAAATTGATTTTTGTACCAAAATTGAAATTGAATGTACCAAAGCATTTGCAATTTGTTCAAAATAATGTGTTTTTATGATGCGCGGAAGTGACTATATGATGGAGTGGAGTTTGAACAAGTAGTTTTGAGAATTTATGTTGTGATTTGAGAAATGTACCAAAGCGACTGAGAAAACTGTAAGAGGAAGATGGTTAGCCATGATGAGGATCATTCACTGTGTTCTGTTCACGGAGTTATGTGAGGTTTTATGTGTTATTTTTCTGTGTTTATGTGTGTCTATATGCGTATTTATTAATTATGTGCATATGTGAGTGTTTGTGTGTGGGGAAGAGGTGTGTGTGTGTGTGGGGGGGTAAACTAAACTAAAACTCTGTGTTCTGCATTAGCGTCTGGAGCCTGCTGTGCTAGACTATGACACCTCACGGATTGTGTCGCTGTCATTACACCAAGGAGCACTTCAACAATCCCATGCATGTGAAAACCTTTGATAATTACTAATGAAAATATATCCAGCATAAGAGGTTTCTCTCTGAAGACATGCCATTAAGTAGAGGGCCAGAAGAGATGCTAGAAGATGCTGTAGGGAAACATGTCAGTATACTAGGGCTCTATGAGAAGATAGATCAAGTCATCCCTACTGGTTACTGTCCTGCAATGAACCGATTATTTACACACACACACACACACATATTTTCACACATACTCATCATACCTTCATAATGAAGACACGATTACAAAAAAAGTTCTACCACCAAAAAACAAAGCTTGTTTGCAAGGCAGAGGAGCAATTCTGCAAAGTCTACATGAAGAGAAGGTACCAGAAGGGAAATGGTGGTGATGAGTCATCTCATTGTGATACTGACACGATCGTGCCACACAGAATATTCCTGAGCTATGTGTTTACTCTGCTTGTCTCCAGCTCTTTTGGAAAGCGTTTCATTATAAATGAGTCTTTTGAAAAACAATGTGTGATATGTGTTATGATATTGTTCCTCTGAGCCAATAGGGAGACAGCCTTTAATTCCCGTCTGTGGTTGAGTGAGCCGATGAATGATAGACACCACAAACTGCTCTTGTATTGAGAACACAACAACTTGTCTACCCATACATAATGTATGACTGTGCCATCTTCTGACTGGAAAATAAAATCGATGTCCCTTTCAAACTATGAAGGAAAATGTCTGAGCACGGCTATGCCAACATAATGTTCGTATCGCAAAACATATGTGTGGTCCTCTACTGCCCATAAGCAGAAGCTTGCTTAGTGGGTAACACCCAGACAGACTCCATGGAGAAGTGTCGTCCCTCTGTGCTGTGAGGCAGGGATAACCTGCTCTTATCTCTGTATGCTCAGTCAAGTATGAGAGCTCATGGACCTGGGGGATGCTGGCAGCGATTTCACTCCTGGACCCCATGAGAACACAAGGAATTCACAAACCTAGAAGTGCTAGGTGTTTCATTACATTCAGCTGGTTTTGTACTTTCCTGGTTTGTAATTTGCTAATGGATATTTCCATACCTTGTTACTAATCATCTGCTTTCTACGAAAAACATGTTCAATTAGACTGTATAAGAATTATAATTAGTGATGAAGTTCTTTAAAACAAGTCAGCAATCAAATGACCTTGGAGGTAGATTAATCCATGCAGTCTCCTGTTTAGTACAATTAGTTTGGGAAGATGGATTAAAAACAAGCAGGGCTGGGTCTCAGGCCGAGAGCAGCAGTCTATCACATTGCCTCCTGCTGGTATCTCTGCTCCCAGTCCTGTCTCCGCCTGCTGGGACAGACAGCAGGATACAAACCGCTCGGCCAATCATGCCACCAGCACCACTCAGATAAAGAGAGGGGCCACGCTAGGGTCTTAATAACAGCACAGGGCTTCACATATTTCAAGAATTCCCATTTCTCAGTGATTTCATGTGGCCGTGTTCAGGGGGAGTAAAACATATGAAAACATCTTGCCGGTAATCTACAGAAAGGTCAATGCAGATCAAAGCTGTCTGAGATGAAAAAAATGTTGTTGTCACACTCACCTATGGAAGCAAATCGTTACCAAAATTCAAATGCAAATGCATTTCCAGAAATGCATTTGCATTTTAAGAATGTGGCTGCATTATTTGACTCATAAATGAAATTAGTAATCAATCATCCTATTTGCATTTTAATTTTCTTCTTCAAGAGTGCTCAATCTTTCACTTAATTAAAATGAAAAAGAAATAGACATTTGAGATTTAATTTTCAAAACATGCCCCAGCAAATAGATACCAAAATTCAATTTGAAATGTAAAATTTGAACATTTTACATTTTACAAATTACGTCTTTAAGACTCTGATAATCAATTAAAAGGAAATAATGTTATTAATTCTTTTTTGTGCGGCCCGGTACAAAATGACCCACGGACCGGTACCGGTCCGCGGGCTGCTCTAAAGACCCGGCAATTCAATCAATTTCCCGGCACATTTGCAATGTAATGCAATGCAGATGTGCACACCGCTCCCTACCGAACAAGATGGGTAGCTCGGTCAGCAGGGAGCTGAAGAAGAGCGGCTACTGACGTCTCTCTGCTGCGCCGCTCAGAATGCTTTTTCGTTCATTTTGCATTTCTGCAAATGCATTTGAATTTGAATTGTGGTCACGATTTTACAGCCACGTTCTTAAAATGAAAATGCATTTCTGGAAATGCATTTGAATTTGAATTGTGGTCACGATTTTGCAGCCACGTTCTTAAAATTAAAATGCAATTCTGGAAATGCATTTGAATTTGAATTGTGGTCACGATTTTGCAGCCACGTTCTTAAAATGAAAATGCATTTCTGGAAATGCATTTGAATTTGAATTGTGGTCACGATTTTGCAGCCACGTTCTTGAAAATGAAAATGCATTTCTGGAAATGCATTTGAATTTGAATTGTGGTCACGATTTTACAGCCACGTTCTTAACATGAAAATGCATTTCTGGAAATGCATTTGAATTTGAATTGTGGTCACGATTTTGCAGCCACGTTCTTAAAATGAAAATGCATTTCTGGAAATGCATTTGAATTTGAATTGTGGTCACGATTTTGCAGCCACGTTCTTAAAATGAAAATGCATTTCTGGAAATGCATTTGAATTTGAATTGTGGTCACGATTTTGCAGCCACGTTCTTAAAATGAAAATGCATTTCTGGAAATGCATTTGAATTTGAATTGTGGTCACGATTTTGCAGCCACGTTCTTGAAAATGAAAATGCATTTGTGGAAATGCATTTGAATTTGAATTGTGGTCACGATTTTGCAGCCACGTTCTTAAAATGAAAATGCATTTCTGGAAATGCAAAATGAACGAAAAAGCATTCTGAGCGGCGCAGCAGAGAGACGTCAGTAGCCTCTCTTCTTCAGCTCCCTGCTGACCGAGCTACCCATCTTGTTCGGTAGGGAGCGGTGTGCACATCTGCATTGCATTACATTGCAAATATGCCGGGAAATTGATTGAATTGCCGGGTCTTTAGAGCAGCGTTCCCCAATCGGTGCCCACCGGTCCGCGGACCGGTACCGGTCCGTGGGTCATTTCGTACCGGGCCGCACAAAAAAGAATTAATAACATTATTTCCTTTTAATTGATTATCAGAGTCTTAAAGACGTAATTTGTAAAATGTAAAATGTTCAAATTTTACATTTCAAATTGAATTTTGGTATCTATTTGCTGGGGCATGTTTTGAAAATTAAATCTCAAATGTCTATTTCTTTTTCATTTTAATTAAGTGAAAGATTGAGCACTCTTGAAGAAGAAAATTAAAATGCAAATAGGATGATTGATTACTAATTTCATTTATGAGTCAAATAATGCAGCCACATTCTTAAAATGCAAATGCATTTCTGGAAATGCATTTGCATTTGAATTTTGGTAACGATTTGCTTCCATACTCACCTCCTTCAGGATATCCATCCTCCTGAGCGAATGTGAAACTGTAGGCAATATGAGAAGCAAAAGGGATATTCTCTGTGGTTGTAATTTAAGCAATGTGATAGCTCTCATTGTGTGGCCCCATGGCCTCTTTCTTAGAGCACAGAGCAATAATTACTGACTTTCCATTCTCCTCTGGTACCTGCCAGTACTGCCCACCCCCTAACATGGCTGATTAGAGCCAGCTGCAGCAGGCTGCCTCTGCTCGCCTTCCACCTTCTCTTATCTCTGGAAGCAAACGAACAATCAACTCACCCCACAAAATCCCCATTCACCAGCACCCTATTGTGTGAACAGGCTTATGACCGATCAAACACCTACCTAAGAAACTTTGAAAAGATAAGTGTATAAGCGTTTTCTTGGGTTTAGTGCAGGGTTTCGTTATTGATGAACGTTGATATATAAGATGTTTCCAATGTTCCAAGGTACTATGAAACTAGAAGTGTTTTATGGTCTATTGTTAGTGCTGTCACTTTAAGAAGACTGGATCTGCAGAGGCCACACTGATTGTGTGTTACCCTGTCATGTCTCTTTCCGCAGACGCGACCTGACATCCTCGAGCGAGGACGGAACAAATGTGACGTCACCAACAACAACAGAAATGGAACGAGATATTTTCCCTTTTCCCACCTTGCTCTGCAGAGGAGGTGTATTTTGGTCAGAGTGTCGAAGACGTCACAGTTCCTGGGGTGTGAACCGCAGGCAGACTGAAGCTCTCTAACTAGCTGTCAGAAAAATGCACGCACATGCACACACACAGGCACACACACGCATGGACAAGCACAAACACACGTACCCGCGCACATATACTCTGACAACACTTCCCTGACAGTTAAGGCTCTCTGAAGTGCTAAGAACAAATCAAAGAACTTATAACTCCATGTTATTCGACTCTGAGCTCGCATTAGTTTCTTGTCAATGCAGGAACGGAAATCAGACCTTGAATGTTGAGTACCTCTTCATTTGCATACTCTGTTAAAGAAGCACAATAAAATGTCGAGCAGACACTGTACTTAGGAAAACACTTTAGATAGAAGATATCTGTCTCCACCCACTAGAGAGGCTCTAAGTCAACATACTGTAAGACATCCAATCCCATTTCATCCTAGTGGTTTTTGCTTTACAAACTGTCATTGTGCTGTTATTGATGCTTACAAATAGGTTTTGACTATTCTATGATGATAAGTATCAATAAAAAAATGTATGCACAACTAGAAGGAGTCCTTGCTCAAGGGTGCAGACTTGATTAAGTGAATTGGGTGTGACACGTCTAACTAAAACATCCATTTGGGAACAAATAACTCCAACTGTCAGAAAGCAGAACACCTGAGTATTACACCAAAAGTAAGTGTTCTAAACCAAACCAAACCAAACCAAAGAGAAACCTATATCTATCAACTATACTGTTCAGTGTTCTGGGTGATCACCGATGTCTGAAAACTACTATTCCCTGGAAGGAATTCCTGTGATTGTCTTGGGCTAGAGTGTGACTGATTTATTATAAATGTTTGCTGTTACACACTCAACACCTCCCAATAGGAGGAGTTTACTGTTAATGAGCAACCAATGTTAAACCTTCAGGCTTACTGCTTTGTTAAGAAGGATTTTGAAGCAAAACTGAAAATTCAACACAGAGGACATCAAAGCACCCACTCTGCAAAATGAGCAACAAACTATTCACCAATCTCCTAGGATACGGCCGCCACACACAATAATCACCTAGCAAAATTGTTGCCTGTATAATGCTCTTGAATAATGTTCTTCTCACACAATTACGGCTTGCCAAGAGAGGGGCAGGTGTTGGTCTGCACTATGAGATCTAAGAGAACGAAGGAAAAGTAGAAACCATTTCAATACTTCCAGCATTAAAAGAAAGCTCATCTCAATATCAAAAGATACTAGGATCTGAAAAGGACTGCTTCTTCAAGGCATACAATCATAAGTAGAAGACATGTGGGATGGGTAATTGATTTGAAAAACCGAATGGGAATATTTATCTCAAATTGAGTGTATAGGGGATTTATTAAGCTGGTGCTGTAGAAAGCTGCAGTCGGGTTCGTGGCAGTTCATTGCTGTCACAGCCCACACATTCACTTGATACAATCGTTGAGACACCAAATGCCATGAGAATGTCAGACTCACTTTTTAAAGAGACAACTTGCTCTGAGGAATACAAGCACCACCAGCAATACAATACGTATGAAGTATCGTATTGTCTGCTTTAGGAAATACATTTTCAACAAATGTTGTAATAAGGTTTGGGTTAAGGCGAGGGCTAAAGTGTAGTCAGAGGGAATTTATTATTTACAATATCTGATTGTATTAACAATAAAAACACATTTGAACAGCCCCTTTGCCAAAATACATTCTGTTAGTCTCATTCTTTCAAGACTTGCTACTGTATGATCTGTATCTTTGTCAAGTTATGATGGTATTTTCAACTGTGTCATTTTGCTGTGGTCATTATACACTTCTAAAATACCATGCCAAACGTGTAGTCTTATTGTGATAGTTCAACAGAACAGTAGTGTGTTGTTTTAGTTACAAATACCAACCTTTAACTTTCTCTGAGTTTGATCCATATATAGACCGAATGCTACTTTAGCCTGTTGAGTAAAACTGGAGTGTGTCAGAGCAGAGAGGAAAAAAGGTTATATTTAGAAGGAGCCAGTGCAGCAGGTGTGATGTGAGATATCTGAAAATGGAAACCGCTCCCATGGGTGACAGAGCTTATTCTCTCTGCTTTGATTATTTATTTTCCCTTTAATATGCTGCCGACGACAGCAACATCGGGGCAAGGATCATGTGGAGACTGCTGACGTCCCTGTAGTTCCCCTGTTAATGAACGTGTCTAAACCGGTAAGCTTGGGGATATGGTTTTGCCCTGCAGACTGATCCCCAGTCCATAATCGCTTTTACTGAAGGGACACCATTTTAAGTGTGGATGGATGGGTCTAAATAATAAAGACTGTGCCCTTTTCCACACATTTATATTATTATAATATACATACGTCAACTGCAGCAGCTTGTCTTTGCCCATCATTAATGTGGACTATGGAAATTGTGCAACCATGTGCTATAGTACCGAATAGCAGGTAATATCAACACTAGAATGTATACCTTGAGATATCACCTTATTAGCATTATAAATGGAAATATGGATTAAATAAACAATGCACTATTTGCCACTGCCCTCTGCTAACATCAATTCTGATATTCTTCCTGTCTATTAACATTTACAATGTTGATAATGTTTTCCGCTCCATAAAAATGACTATTTTTACTAATTAAACCATCCCTGTTTCCATAGGATTGTGTATTTTCATACGAAGGCCAGGCATGTCTGATAGAATTGACAGTCTCCATCTGCAACATTTGCTGTCATGGATGTAGGTGACTCCCTGTTGTTTTCTAAATCACCACCTTCTCCTTGTGTCTTGTAAACAACAACATTTCCCAGGAGTTTGGTAGCCACTATGGGATGTTCATTGGGATTATTGACTATTGGAGTCCTGAGACACCAGAAATGTGTTTAGATGGATGATAAAGTGATTAGTTAGGGTCACGGACGAAAGGAGTTGAGGGTATATGGCTGAAGACGAAATGGGGTTTGGCATTATTCATACAAATAAAAAAACACATCTAAACCATATTTGTGTAAATGACATAAGTCTTCATGTTATTTGGTGCAGTGTTATTTTTCTGATTACCTGTTCCTTGCAGAGCTGAAAACATCATCGCTCTCATCAAAAACTGCTTCTCTGCTGTCTCATAGCAACCTAAAAATAGAAATGTCCCTATTAGGCTCTATGTCTGTAATGGAAGAAACAAGTTTTGGAATCCTACTTGTGCTGTAAACAAGTTATCATCCATTTATCAAGAAGGCAATTCCCCAACATGAGAATAAATTCAACAGTTCTTGAGAGTATCGTCATTATATAAACAAACACATGTGATTTATTGGGCATTCGGGCATGTGCTTACCAATAAACATATTCCTGTCTTTTTCTATCTATTTCATATGTTTATGGTCCACATTCGAGATAATGTTCACTGGCCTTTTAACTAAAGTGCTGATTTTATTATAGTGATGTATCCGTCAAACATTAAAGTAATTTGCATTGATAGCTTAGGTAGCCGATAATTCCAGTGAACAAAATGTTACTACTTTTTGCATTCCAAGGGAAACAGACACTTCGCATGTTCGGACTTTGAATATCACGAGTTTAGGCAGTAACCGGTGCTTCAACATCCACTGAAGGGCTCAACAACAAAAAAATATATAAGCTACAGGGAATTAATGAAATAGTTTCATAAAATGGCTTAGGCTACTTTAGATTGTGTCTAGTAAATTTAGGACTTTTTGAGGGAAAAACGTTTTACGTTTTACAATTGAACAATTATTTGTTTTAGGCTATAAGCCAAAACATTAAGCTGCTACACAACGTGGATACAGTGAAACAATGGAAACATTTTCACTGGCAAAACGGTTCTTGTTTGGCATTACAGACAGAAAAAAGTATGACAGAGTTTCTCACCAGACGCTATTTTATTTTTCTCGAGGCTACTCTGACGTCAAGAAAATGCACGTTTCATTCACCAAGCAAAGTAAGTTATTTATAACCTCGGCGTCTTGAGGTTGTGATTCTTGAGTGCGCAGTGAAAGGAATGCTGCCTATTGGACTGATATAGTGCGTTTCCATAACAAAAGCTAGGGAGCTCATGCGCTATGGTGCCAGAGATGTATAAACCGATGATAAACTAGGACAGACAGATTGGAGCTCCGAATGAAACATGGAAATATGCTAAAGAACTACACGGGGGAAACATTTATTTCCATCCTTTATGATACATCAGGGTTGCTAATGACAAAACATTGGGGCACATTTGAACATGACAAACCTGCCCTCTGATCAGGTAAGACACCCAAACTGATTGAAAAACTTTGATATCGTTTATATGATAATGTATATTTAATAAATATAACATCTTTGAAAACATGTATTCACACTAAGTAATTAATGGAACACTAATTAAGGTTCCATACTTGTGTTACTTAGAATTTACAGCCTCCTTCTTCAACATAAGCTTCAACTAAATAAGATTATTTGACTAATATGTGTGATGATATGAATGCCTTGATAATAATTACCATGCTGTGCTGTCTGCTATTAATAGCGATTTTGCAAAACTAAAGGCAATGGTAGATGATGCGCGTCGCAAGTTGTCCAATTTGAGCACCATGGACAGCGACTAGGTGGAGCGAAAGCGCACAGACCTCGCAGCCTTGCCCTTATCCGATTCAGTTGACACCATCAAATTACAAACCCATAAAAACCTCATATACCTTAAGTGTGTTTTTACCACTGGCTTAGTTTCTCTACCAGCAAGTAAAATCTACGCGTTGGTTAATGGGATTCTTTTTCTAGCTGGTCACAGTTGGGTCATCCACCAAGGGCAATATAGCTACAAATATGAAACACTTGGATTAAGACTTGATTATCAAACTAAAAAAACAGCAAAGTGTCACTTACTCCAACCAATATAATCTGCATTCTGCTACATATTTCTCAAGAAAAAGCCTTCACTATTATAGCCTGTCTTCTGTGTTTGTTTTACATAAATTTACATACCTGATTTCCAGTAAGCAACAGTACAGTTAATCTACACCAGTTCCTAAATAACAGGACAGTAATCGAAGCAAAATAATTTTGTGTCATTGTTTTACAAGAAATTTCGTGAACTGAGAATGGAAAGTCTTGGATACTGGCTATTGTTCTTTACCTCTTCATTCAAATCTTTCACCACAGAGATAAAAACGTATGGCGACTTCATCATCGTAGCGACTTCATACTTCTCATCAAAGACCCAACTACTGTGTAAAAAAACAAGTTTTCTGCACACAGGCTGCCACCTAGTGGCAAATTGTACATACGCCTAAAGTCTCTGTTTCCTTGTGGCAGTGACGAGTTGGCGATCACTGATGAATTAATGAGAGGGACAAACAATATGTAGACACAGTAAGGTTGCTGACATGTGATATGCTTAGCAGTGAGTAAACCTTATGATGCAATGCTTTTGTTCTCAGGGCCGGAGGTTTTGACTGCCTTTTAATACTGAGGGATATATCTGTGGTTGTCCGGGGCGATGGCAGACATTCTGGAGCTTCGAACAGACGGGAATTCTCTCCTGAAGGCGGTATGGCTCCGACGCCTGAGACTCACCAGGCTCCTGCTGGAGGGGGGCGCATACATCAACGAGAGCAACGAACGCGGAGAGACCCCGCTTATGGTGGCCTGTATGTCGAAACACAGCGACCAGCAAAGCGTGAGCAAGGCAAAGTTGGTCAATTACCTGTTGGACAACAAAGCGGACCCCAATATACAGGACAAGGCGGGCAGGACAGCTCTGATGCATGCCTGCATCCAGAGGGCGGGACACGAGGTGGTCGCCCATCTACTCACAAACGGGGCGGACCCCAGCCTGGAGGACAGGAGTGGGGCGTCTGCTCTTGTCTATGCTATCAACGCAGATGATAAGGAGACCCTCAAGCATCTTCTGGACGCTTGCAAAGCAAAGGGTAAAGAGGTCATCATCATCACAACCGACAAGTCACCATCAGGGACCAAAACCACAAAACAGTACCTCAACGTGCCCCCCTCCCCAGAGATGGACGAGCGCGGCACCCCCACGTTCTGCACCTCTCCCTCTGATATTGACCTGAGAGCCTCCCCCACACCTACCTTGCCTGAGCAGCAAAACACTATCTTCAGTTTTCAGACAAAATTGAAAACAGCCTCTAGCACAGCCACGAAGCTTCCCAACGGGCCCACCTCACCCACCCGACGCCCGGCCAACCCCAAACGGGCTCGCCTGCCCCAGCTGAAGCGCCTGCAGTCCGAGCCCTGGGGGCTGATTGCTCCATCCGTTCTCGCAGCCGCGGCTCACGAGGAGAGCAAAAGGTCCCCCTCGGACGAGGACGTCGTCACAGGCATCAACGGACTGTCTCTGTCCAAGAGGTCAACTCTGTCTAGACAAAACAGTGTAGATGGCAAGGAGGGGCTTTTCCCTCTGGTCAGTGACCAGCCCACCAAGATGACTTCTTCATTGTCGGTCCCTCCAACTTCCAAAGCGGCGTATGAGCGCTCTTTGAGCCAGCACCAGCCCCTGGCACGACGCAGCACAATCCCAACGGAGCATGACGGCAGTAACACCAGTGGACCTGCTAGTCTGAGAGACACAGTCCACAGAAGAAGGCTGGGCACTGATCACTATGACTCCGACTCACAGCTGTATTCTGACTCTGGCATGATAGACTCTCCAAAAGTTCCCCTTGAGCGGAGGAAACTCAACACGTCTCCTCTGGCCCTGCTGACCAGCTCCAGGGAGTCTCTGGACAGCAACGCGAGCACTTCCTCTCCCAGCACAGCCCGCCGCCGTGCCCCTGGCCTCCTGGAGAGGCGGGGCTCAGGGACTCTGCTGCTGGACTACATTTCCCATACCCGTCCTGGCCACCTGCCCCCTCTCAACGTGAACCCTAACCCTCCCATCCCTGACATTGGGGCCAGCAGCAAGCCCTCATCTCCTCTGGCTACAGGATTCAGATCAATAGCTCCAGTAGCACCAACCTCACCAAAGAGAGGCAACCTCAAGACCAAGAAGAAACTTATTAGAAGGCACTCTATGCAAGTGGAGCAAATGAAACAACTTTCTACTTTTGAGGAAGTGGCCCAGCAGTGATAGCACTCTGTGTTTATGTGTTGCATTTACGCCTGAGTTTTCTGATCCTGATGGCAAAATTCAATTTGAAATGGTTATGGATGTTGTTTAATTATCAATCATTTACCACCAATTCAGATTTAAACTGAGCAATACATCATGAAATATCAGCAACCATTATTTGAATTTCCCGTATTTTAGAAACAGATTATTAATTTATTTTTCATGAAGAAAATGAACACCATAACAAATAATTCTAAATATAATCATCAGGATCTGGCCCATTCTTCTTTGTTAATTCATTAACACCTGCAGTATGTGGAAGACAGACAGATGGCTCCTTTGTAGCCAGCAGGCCCTCTGGCTGTGCATACTGTATGTCATTAGTACAACATGGGAAATGGACTTAGTAATGAAAGGAAAATGTCCTTGTCTTTTGTATGTGCTGTAGGTTGAGTAAGACATCGGTTTTGACTGTTCGTAGCAAACTTGTAAACAGTGCCTTCAGGAAAAGAGAAACATAGGGAATATAGAAGTTGTATTTAGCATTCATAGTCATTCATTATGCAACCAAAAGGTGTAGTGTTTCAGTGCTGATGGTTCAATGCCCATTATGATCAGAGCTATACACAAACCATGTAGTACCTAATGAGTATACACAAACAATGTAGTACCTAATGAGTATATACAAACCATGTAGTACCTAATGAGTATACACAAAACATGTCTGAATGGTATGCCTTAAGTAAAAGATAACAAGTACAGTTATATGAAACAGCACCTTTGAATGTTGAGATTAAAAATTAAAAGAAAAAGATATTGTTGCTTCGAAGGTTAAAACCTTTTGTACAGTAAAATAAAGCACATGTAGTTCAGTATGATGTATTCCCGTTCCATGACAGAACAGCATAATTCTTGTTCAATACAAACTTCAATACAGACATTGGTGATCTTTGTCAATTAGAATAGCATTTTACACTTTATGGCAATCAATCAAAGTTAAGGTTAATAATATTGCTTCCATGTAATTTAACTGTGAGACATTTCTTCTGTCTAAAAGGCTCATGATTAACATAATATGATGCATAGTATTTTTGTATGTAGTTCGCTGTATATTCTGAATAAATGTCTCTAAAACATTTATCAGATACGTCCTACTTCTTGAACACAAGCACAAGGTAAAAGCAATGTACTTGATAATATGAGCTGACTACAGTACCAGTCAAAAGTTTGGACATATTTTCCCGTTCAATTGACATTTGATCGGGTGACTGCTCTATTGACTATGCTGGGTCCCTTCCCATTCATCATAGCAGACCAACCATGGAAGCACTCAACTCCCACAGCTTCTTAGCAGCTTCATCATCCTGGCCTTGTGGGGCCACTGCTTTAGGGACACAGTCACTACAGCCCGAAGAAAAAGAAGATTTCAGTGATACTGACAACATACAGTAGACCTACGAAAACTTTATTTTAAAATGATTCCGCTTGGGAATGTCAATGTCATACATACAAAGGTAAGGACCACAGAGTTATGGTGTCTGACCTGTAGTAGAGTCCACTCTGGTTGTTCAGGCTCTCCTCTATGGCACAGTAGATGGAGGTCTGGGCTCCCTCCGTTGGGGACTTGATCAGCAGCATCAGAGGCTGGTACACCACTCTCTTCCACAGGGGCATGGTGGGCCAGAAGTGCCGGCCCAGTTCAGTGTGGATGATGCCCGGGTGGAGGCAGTAGGTGGTGACTCTGGTGCCTGTATGCAGGAGATATCATGCCCTTTTTCTGTGAATCACAAGTTATTTCAAATCCCAAACTGGGTTCAAACTATGTCTATGGAAAAGCATCACACAATTATTCAGTTAGGTAGACTTGATCTAAGTTTCAGTTATCATGCATGCCTGTCACCACCGACACATAACTAGATTTAGATTAGAATGAAATTACCTTTAAGTCGTTTGGCCAGCTCCCTTGTGAAGAGAACATTTGCCAGTTTACTTTGCCGGTAGCTTTTCCAGGGACTATAATCCTTATCTAAGTTTATGTCATCAAAATGGATTTCACCTGTCAAAAATAAAGTTGCAGTGTATGAACTCTGGAATAATATTATAATATATAATTTATAAGGGATCTTTAAATTCCTGTTGGATAATCACAAACACATCTTGTTCCAACTGAACAATGACACAGCGAATAAGACAAAAGACAATACCTTTCTCGTGAGCTAAACTGGAGACATTGACAATGCGACTTGGAGCTGATTTCTTTAGTAGATCCAAAAGGCAGTTTGTCATCAAGAAGTGGCCCAAGTGATTCACACCAAACTGCATCTCAAAGCCATCTTCAGTTTGCCATTTTGGACAACTCATGACACCTATAAACAAAACCACCAAACCGAAGTAACAGTTATAAGTCACAATTGAAAATGTTTCAGTTGCTGTGGCATTTTATTTATTAGGTCTTAAAGAGTTTTCACCTGCGTTGTTGATGAGGATATCTAGTTTCTCTTCACTTGCTAGGATGTCTTCGGCTAGCTGTCGCACTGACTGCAGTGATGCCAAGTCCAACTTTTTGACAATCACATTCCCGTTCCCACTCCTCTGCCTAATGTCTTCTGCAGCTTGGTTTGCTCTTGTCATGTCTCTGCAAGCCAGAATGACCCTTGCCCCTATGGTACATGAATCACAGTGAACCCAGCAATTTTAGAACGTATTCAGATGCTTGTTGTTAGTGCCAGAGAATGTTTAATAGGGAGAGAGACAGGGAGCCTGTCTACTCTGCTAGTGCTCACCCCTGCTAGCCAAATCAACTGCTGTTTCTTTGCCAATCCCCGTGTTGGCTCCAGTGATCAGGACAGTCTTCCCATCCAGTCGAGCTTTGCTCCGACACACCCCACCTGACATCCATCTTCGGACAGCAAATAGTCCCACTCCTGTCAAAGAGTACGTACACGTTTGTATAGTTGGAGATTTGTAGGCTACTACCCCTACCAAAAATTCTATTTGTCATATCTTCAATTTATATCTGTCCAAAAATAACAATAATATTACCTGTAATTGTAACTAAAGCAATCGTTTTGGGATATCGTCGAACAAAGATCGTCAAAGATTTCCCGTACTGCATAGCTTTAAAATTCGATTCTCTGTAGATGCAGATGATTCACAGGCCGCTTACGTTGTTGCTTCATCGACTGAATAAATCCATTCTCACAATCTCAGTTTTTAAGAGTAGGAGAAGCAGTAACTTTACTGTGCGAACAAGAAACAATGCCAGACTTGTTACACAAGGTATACAGGCTACTGTACACACAGCCTACCCGTCCAATGTCACTTTAAGCAGTAGGCTTCCGCTGAGGTCAAACCAACCAGAATATTGCAATCCTATCGCAGTCTCTTACGTAGCCTACTAGCCTAGTCGCTTGGTGAGATTCTTTGTCGATAACGAAGGTGAAAAGTCACTGAGTGAAAAAGTAAAAAAAAAGATCTCACCAGAAGTCACTTGTATTGACTCGCTGAAATGTCGCTATTACGTGATGACGTCCTATATTGCGTCAATGTTTAGATCTGTGGATGTACTACAATTAAAGTAGTGTCCATCCCTCTTAACAGTTATAACTATAACTTAATAGTTTGGCTTTTAATCAAATACATTTCATAATGAGGTTATGTAACATTTTTGAGTAGATGTTGGTGGTGGTAGGCTATGTGTAGATATTCGCAGGCTACATATTTTCTTTGTTAGCTAGGCAATATAGTGGGTTGTTCGATGATCACTAGGCCAACGATAGCGAAATGTTTTGATAATCTAAAATCATACAAGAAGCAATTTCTCCAAACTTCATCCAATAGAGGGCACTGTACAACCGCTCAAGTTATTAAATGCAGTTGGACTTTTATTCCAGAAGATGGCATTGTGAGCAATTGGTGTAAAAGTCGCTGGAGGCGTATAGGCTGTCTATGTTTACCAAGATTGGAAGTTACCAAAGCCCTATCGCACTAGTGATAGACTCTCTAAAAAGTTTTTTTTTTTCACCTAATAAATTAGTGCTTCTAGGGGAACAAACTATTTAAATTTGAACAGAATATAATTCTGGACCTGCTTTAAACTGATCCTTTGAAGAGGGATTTTAATGTGTCACCATCATATCACCATCACATGCTCTTGCTACAGACGACAGTTTAGCACAGAGAAAAGTAAACTGTTGGTCAAAGGTAGGCTATAAGATACAGTTGTGACCTCTGACCTCAAATTCTGCTGGTTGAAACTTGTGAGCTATTGGGGTCTGTCTCTAAGTTAAAACTTTTTTACGACGTTACACCTTTAACCTGACAAATTCTGTCAAAAGAAAAATTACATAAAAGGTGGGAAATTTGTCCATATTCTGCACACTACAGCCAATTTGCATTCCATATAATTTTATGACAATGTAATTTAATAGCCTACTGCACAGTGTCATTTAAATCAGAGAAAAGGCCTATATGTAAATGGTTGAGCCATATTATATATATATATATATATATATATATCATATTATCTGCAAAAGCTAAATCCTGGATTTATTTCGATGAAAAAGTCTGTGCACTACTGATGACCTTTAATGTCTGACTTCTCACATCATACAGACTTGGGAGGTGACCTGCCTGGTCTGGGCTGAGGCCTGTTGGCTCACCTCCAAACTTCACTCTCACATGACTGCGCACTTCCCATTCTTTCTCCCAGTATGGTATCCCTCCCCAGCTAAAATTAGAGCCAGTCAGTAGAAAAAGTAACGTGAGATGAATATTTAAACAGTCCTTCTTTACTTTATAATAAATCAGTTTTTCAATAAAGTTGGGAATTACCTTAACGTAGGCCTACTTCTGTGCACAATTCCTATTTCATACAATTATTAAAGATCACTGACCTATGCAATCTCATAATGGGGTTTATATAGGAAATAGGAAAAGTAATCAAGTAATTTACCACCGAATGGACATTATACTCTTTTTCAACTTAGCAAAAGAAATGACACTCCCGACCTCTCTATCGAGTCAAGCGCGCTTGCCCAGTAAAATAGCCAAGTCTGCTCTGATTTTTTGACGTAGGGGGGGGGGGGGGGGGGGGCGGTGCTGTGTATATTGCATTGCTTGGTGCACCATATCGCTCCTTTTCGCTTTTAGGTTTATCGGACATCAGCTGCAACTGACTTGGGCAAGACATGGCTGGATACTTGAAGGTCCTCAGCTCTTTCTCGAGGTCTGCTGTTACTCTTTCCAAAAACCCTGCAGTGCTCGCACCAGCGACCATCCAGAGTTTGCAACAGAGGAACTGTAAGTTTCATGCAATCCATATACTGACTTGGAGCACAGGTTCAGTTTGTTTAGACTGTGCTTTTTGCCTTAAAACCAAGTAAACGCACCATAAAATGTCATTCTTGATGAGGATAACTCAGAATCGTAAATATTGCTGAGTATAACTAGCAGAATTAAGAAAGTTAGATACTTTTCACACACTTAAAATGTAGCTACATTGCTAAATGTATGTTGTTTGTGAACATCAGACAGATTATAGCAATTGTAAGGTTCTACCAGCGACAGAACTAGATGTAGCAAACTAACGGTAAGTAGCTACTTCTTCAGGCCACTCAGAAACACTGATGGTGATATGGTAGCTAGCAAGCTAGGCAGCTAGTAGTAGGGTATACCGAGCGAATCGTCTTTGTCTCCCACAATTTTACGGCATCCATACACAAACGTATGAGTAATAAATCCATAACGTTTCCCTTCATTCGTTTTAAACCTGCAAAGCACGACCATCGGTTATTTGATTGGGGATGTGCAACAAACAAAAGTACGAAAATGTATGAATGTCTGACTTGACCCACAGTAAACGCTAAGATCATCATGGAAAACAAGCAACATCCCCCAGTTTTCAAGCCGAAACAGTTCACACTTTTCTGGTGCATTTAAAGCTGTTTTATTGATGGTAAATTGATAATGTAACTTTTCCAAGGTCAGTTCCCAGACTGACTCGCTAAAATGACGAGACTGTGACTTCGACAACAATGGCCGCCACAAGTGTTTTTAGCTTTTTCAGATTGTAGGCCATTCTGACTGCTGATTTGCGATGCAATCTTTGTGTTTGTATATACCTCTCTAGTGTTGAAACGGCAATGCACTGATGTTTTAATACTAATAAGCCTAATGTTACGACTGTGGAAAGACTCAAAGATGAGCATTTCTTGCAGAAATGCATGATCTGCTCAATTTATAATACTTTATTGATCAGGGGAAGTGCAATTCCTAGCTTTGGTCAGATTAATCTGTTATCCCAGAGAGCACTCGCCCTCTATGCAACTTTGTGCCCTCTGACAGCTGAAGGGCACCTTGTTCGCAGAGTTGCCTCATGGAGAACTCAGCACAGGGCTATTTCAGAATTGTGATGTGCCAATAATATATGAAAGTCACCTCACTCACTTGTGTATTTGGTACCATCCAGCTGGGTATCTGTGAGCCTTAACTAAACAGGCTCTGAACAGATTAAAGGCTTTGCTACTGTTAAAACAACCCCCTGTCTATCCATTTGGACTTGATATCCTTTTGTAGTTTAATGGTCCATGTAGTTGAAAAGCAAAGCCACACACTGTAACCTTGAGTGTTGCTTTGAACACCAAGGACTGACAATGGATAAGATGAGTATTACTTAAAAAGAACAACAAAATGCTCCCTATTTAGGAATCATACAAATGAATGACTTGTGAACTGGTGTCCCACTGCATTGTTCGTCTTCTGCAGCAATTTAAGAAACAAGTTGTTCATGAATGGTGAATTGAAAGGTTTGTTCTCTCTTATTCCAGTCACACTGAATGCTCATTTTTTTAATTGTCGGTAATTACAGCTTTTAATACATCCCAGTGAATAGTGAGAGTGAGTGAGTCAGGTGGCTGAGCAGTTAGGGAATCGGGATAGTAATCAGAAGGTTTCCGGTTCGATTCCCGGCCGTGCAAAATGACGTTGTGTCCTTGGGAAAGGCACTTCACCCTACTTGCCTCGGAGGAATGTCCCTGTACTTACTGTAAGTCGCTCTGGAGAAGAGCGTCTGCTAAATGACAGTTAATTTAATAGTGGGGTGTAGATTTTAATGGAGATTATTATGTATTGATGAAATGTCCTATTATTACCTTCCAGCATAATTTCTTCTTTAAATGTACTGCTCTTCACAAGTTTGTTTAGAGAAGTAGGCTTATTGTAATCAAAGGTAGTCCACTGTACAATTTGTCTTTATGAAGTCCATAAATGAAGAGACTATGCAGAAAATGTTATCAATGTGATAGATCTCCCAAAAGGATAGTCATCTTCTGGAGCTGTGTACTATATCGGATGACCTTTTTAAAAGCAATGTAAACATAATCTGTGACTGCTGAGCATAGGTGAATGTTACACACCTTTCAGACCAATAACTAGGGGTTTCCTCTTCTTCTGAGTGGGTCCCATTTATACTAAACCCAGGACATGGGTGGTCATGGTGCTCTGTTGATGTCACTCAAGTTTAGATACATTTTTTCCCCCCAGCTACACCTGGTTAGTGAGTGAGAGGGTCAATCCATGCATCTCACCCTATGCATCGTGCATGTTTTTGAGAAGGTATTCAGTTGAGCGAACAAGCAGTAAAAAAAAAACTATGACTTTTGCTATATGCATTTTCTTTATGTAAACTGAGTACCTGACAGGAACTTAAAACGTCCAACTGACAGGTTAAACAAAAAAAATATGAATACAAAAGTCCTCCCACTTTGCTGATATCTGTTTTCAATGCAGGTCTGGAATCTAGTTTGTTGTTGAAATTAGGGTTACATAATACTATGAAGCCAGCCCCCATCCCCTCATTGGTGAATCTCTTGCCTATTCAGATCTAGGGTATTCTGTGATTCAACCAAATCATCTGCTTTACACATGATGCACAGCGGGGCACAAGTGTGTCATGCAGAATGGCAGATGGGAGGGGGGACATGTCTCATTTTGTCCACACTTCAGTGTCAGTGTGTACACTGCATACCTTGAGTCTGCTCAAAATACAGGATTTTTTCCCCCGGTACATTTTCTAACAAAGGGCAGTGTTTTCTTATCTCTCTGCTTGCAAACACTACATATTGTGAAAACTGCTGCTCAACACCTGCATTTGGAAAGGCTAGGGCGATAGTCCTCTGACATGGTCCAGTCATGACTTTATAGAGAGTTCAGCAACTGTCTGTTTTCGCAGGTGTTGCCAAGGTCCTAGTGCTCAAGTTACAGATTAGCTAAAATGTCTGCTCATGCCACGTGTATCCTTGTTCTGTAGGTTATATCATGAAGCATGCGGATCAGTTTTAGATGGGCCCAGTTGGCAGTCTTATTGACGCCATTTTGTTTGGCCTCTGAAATATAAACACTTTTTGTATGTTAGCAGTGGGAGCATTGGCAAGAACATCCAACTAGTCACCTGATTCTGTTCAACCTCCCCTGAACTCCCGTCCAGGATGGTCAATCCATTTAGTCTCCTAGAGTGGAATAGAGTGGCATCTCAGTAAAATCATTTGAGAATGTCTTTGTGGCAATGTTTCATGATGTAACAGCCCAGTATGAAGACAGTAGTGTGGTATTTGTGCCAGAGGACACATGGAACATCATCACACCTATACCCTTTATTTAGAGACTGTTTTGTAATGCACAGTCTATTCATGTAGCTTGTTCCAATCGTTTTTATTTTAGGTGTTTGACCATCAGAGACTCTGCTAGTGCTATTTATTTTGACCACATGTGCAGTCCCACAATGTAGCCGCTAACCAAAATGTTATAGGGCACTTCATTGTTGTTAGCCATGATTTACTTTTGTTTTAGACTTCTTTTTACCCAAAATAAGCCATACTATTATTTCGGACTTTACTTTTCACTGCTGTGTAAGGCATGGGTGGCAGGATTGCAAACTGATGTGTTGTTTTGGTTGTGAACAGATGCAGACAAGCGTATCAAGGTGTCCCAGCCAGTGGTGGAGATGGACGGAGATGAGATGACCAGGATCATCTGGGAGTTCATCAAAGAGAAGGTGCTAACCCTGGGGTCCAGTGTTGGAACACGCAAACATGAGTGTCTATCCTCCCCTGAAGCAGAGACAGACCACTGCTATTTGACTGTTCTATTTTTATAGCACTGACTGACATGGAGAGTGTGAGTGTGTGTGTGTGTGTGTGAGAAGGAGAGAGTGTGTGCTGGTAGATTATGTCTGTGACGCGGGGGAGGGGTTAGCAAGGTTTCACTCACTCACTGGCTGATTGCCTCTGGGGGAGAGCAGATGGTGTAAAACATGGAAAATCATGGTCGCAACTGTTGTGGTATTTACATCAACAATATTTAATAACATGTAACAAGAAATGTTTGTGAAACCTTTTTTTTACATTTAGAATTTTTTTTTTTTTTCAATAACATTGGTGATATGGTACGTTTTGATGCTCAGACTGGCATTCATTTCAGTAGTGTTTGATTATAAGACACTCGCATAGCAGTCAAAAATGTAAACTGTCTGGAATTTTGTTAGTGCTGAAGCTACCTAGGAAGGACATGATTCCATTGACAAGGGCAACACAGCTGTTGACATTTTTAGGAGGCGTTCACTCATCTGTGTGTTCTTGACCTGTAGCTCATCCTGTCCAACGTGGATGTGGAGCTGAAGTACTATGACCTGGGTCTTCCATACCGTGACCAGACTGATGACCAAGTCACCATTGACTCTGCCATTGCCACTAAGAAATACCACGTAGCAGTCAAGTGTGCCACTATTACCCCTGATGAAGACAGGGTTGTAGGTATTTGATCGGCATGACATCAGACATTGACAAGTCAGTTTGTGAAGCAGTGGACTAATAATAACAATAAAGGTAATCGATCTGATTCAATGAATCAGATCAGATGAGATAAATGTATGTCAGAATTACAGTAGGCCTACATTAAATACAGTGTACATTTATTGATTATACCATGTACTAGTTATATAACTGATCAGACCAAATACCGGCTCTGTAAAGTAATTATCAAAAAATGTCTGTTAGAAAAAAAGGAAATGTCTTATTATAGTAAATGTTAAACTAACTTTAATAAAGATAATATTGGTTCCTCTTGGAGATAGAACATAGTTACTTCAGACATAAGACATGGTTACTATGAAGGGTAATCGCTCTTGAGACCCTGTGACTGTATTTGTTGAGTGTAGATGTTTGTTCTGATAACTTGTGTTTTCCACCAGAATTTAGCCTGAAGAAGATGTGGAAGAGCCCCAACGGAACGATCAGAAACATTCTGGGCGGCACCGTCTTCCGTGAGCCAATCATCTGCAAGAACATTCCCAGGCTTGTTCCCGGTTGGACACAGCCCATCACCATTGGCAGACATGCTTTTGGTGATCAGGTCAGATCAGTTATTTTTGAATTGCAGAAACACTTCCAATTGAAGTGATTTATGTTTATTTTTGACATTGTGTATTGTTTGTCTTACAGTACAGAGCAACAGACTTTGTTGTGGACCAACCAGGCAAGTTCAAGATGATCTTCTCTCCTGCTGATGGCAGCACAGGCAAGGAGTGGGAAGTGTTTGACTTCCCTGCTGGTGGCTGTGGAATGGGCATGTACAACACAGATGAGGTGAGTTATACAAACAGGTTAAAGAAGGTATTGATAGCTTTATTTAGAGAAATCGATATATTTATTTGAAATATCATTACGCTTTATTTCTTATTCTTAGTGAAAAAAAATGCAACGTTCTAAATGCGTTACTGTAAGTTTTATACAAACATGCAGTCTCACCGTGCATTGGTCCACCGTTTCTGAAACCCATGCTGTTAGCCATGGAGTAACCTCCCATGAACTTGATTTCAAGCCGTTTGTTGACTATTCAGAACACCGGTTTGTTTGGTTTTACATCAAACGTCAGGTGCAGTGGACTTTCATCTTGTCAAGGGGGGAAATGAAAGTGTGAAGTACTTCTGGATGTCCCAGGGGTAATGGAGGTGGGGGGGAGGTGTGTGTGTGTGTGTGTGTGTGTGTGTGTGTGTGTGTGTGTGTGTGTGTGTGTGTGTGTGTGTGTGTGTGTGTGTGTGTGTGGGGGGGGTGCGGTACTAATCAGGCCAATAGCGAGACTGTTTTTAACCTCTGAATGGATTGTTTGACCTCAACCTGTCATGATTCTTGCTGTCATGCTCTTTTTGTTGCCTTAGTCTATTACAGGCTTTGCTCACAGCTGCTTCCAGTATGCTATTGGCAAGAAGTGGCCTCTCTACTTGAGCACCAAGAACACTATTCTGAAGGCCTACGATGGCCGCTTCAAGGACATATTCCAGGATGTTTTTGAGAAGTGAGTCATCATTTTTTTTTACTTCCTCAACCTGAAAGGTGTAAAAACTTAGAAAGCTTGGTCTCAAACAAGCATGATACCCCAGTGTTGTTCAATGTCCTCCTGTGCCAACAGGAACTACAAACCCGAGTTTGACAACCTGAAGATCTGGTACGAGCACAGGCTTATTGATGACATGGTGGCCCAGGTGCTGAAGTCCACTGGAGCCTTTGTGTGGGCCTGCAAGAACTACGACGGGGATGTCCAGTCTGACATCCTGGCTCAAGGTGAGACATGCAAACCGACACCCAGCCACATGGCTAACATGAGTTTGGGTGGTTGACCTTCTGTTTTGCTTCACAGGCTTCGGCTCTCTGGGACTGATGACCTCAGTGCTGGTGTGTCCTGACGGAAAGACCATTGAGGCAGAGGCAGCCCATGGAACTGTGACCAGACACTATCGCGAGCACCAGAAGGTTTGGCTCATCCTGTTGTGTTGTTTTTTAGGTCCCATGACCGTTTCAAAAATCTTAATGTTTTAATTTCTCAACATGTTACATGGCAGTCTGAGTCCGTTCACAGTGACCTGCAAATGGTCTACTTGTTAGTTGTGCGTGAAGAGTGCCATCTGGTGGTGAAAGTGACAACGTTGCTATGGTGATCTCAGGGTTGAATAATTTACTTGTTTGTGATTTACCTCAAAGGGTTAAGATTAAAGGGGGGAAACAAGTATATTTTAAAGTGCACACATGTAAACTCCTTCACACTACCTCTGTCTGTAGGGAAGGCCGACCAGCACCAATCCCATCGCCAGCATCTTCGCCTGGACCAGAGGGCTGGAGCACAGGGGAAAGCTTGATGGGAACCCAGACCTCATCAAGTATTAAAATCACTACATTTTAATCTGCATATGTTTTATTTCAATAATGGATGCTAACGCTGGGTTTGATTGCCAACACCAAATTCTACCTGACACCAAAACGTATGACCCGCAGGTTCTCCCAGACTCTGGAGAGAGTGTGTGTCGAGACCGTGGAAAGTGGCGTCATGACTAAAGACCTCGCTGGCTGCATCCACGGCCTGGCCAAGTAAGCTCATCATCATAACATATACAACCGATTCATTCTTTACTGCAATCCCATTTTGTCGCAGGGGTTCTATATATCCAGGAAGGGTGGTTGGGTGGCCGTGACAGACAACTAGATGACTTTGAGCAGCCCCTGGACATGCATATTGTGGATTAGTTGGTATCATTCTGTCTTGCCTTTGCAGCTGCAAGCTGAACGAGCATTACGTCAACACCACTGACTTCCTGGATGCCATCAAGAACAACCTGGACAAAGCTCTCGGCAAGTGAAAGATTGAAGAAGTACAGCTAGCTTGAAAGTGACATTGTTGTCATTTAATGTTTTTGTACCTCATTTGTAACTTAATAGGTCAAGATATCCACACGCATACTGTCAAAGGAAGAAGTACTGTGTAGAGAATGATGTACTGTGCCCTTACTGTAGGTTCCTGCACCTTACTGTAGGTTCCTGCACCGTCTTGAGCTATTATATTATATCTAATGACTTCTCCTTTTACCATGTCCTCACCTCTGACGTTCTATTTTTGTATTGTGAAGTACTATCAAATACTGTACCATAAGTTGGGAGTGATGGCCATGTCAAAAATACTTGCTAATAAATCTGCCTGGTTTAATCCTTTGAATGTGTTCAGACTCCAAACTTCTCTCAGACCATAAAGAAAACGCAAACGTGTAAAGGTAAATAAATTTATTATTTTACAGTATTGTCTGGTACACAACATTTTACATACAGCTCTATCGACAGCATATCCACATCAATGTGTAACAATACAGAAAGCCATTCAAATTTCAAGATGGTTTTAGTCCCCCTTTGTTTCAGCACTACAACAGTGATGGAATGAACACAGACACTGGAGAATTCACAAATTAGCATGTTGGATAATAAATGCACTATATCAACATTGTAGGATACCTTGTTTGCAGGTTATACATTTGAAAGCCTAAGCACTGGGAAAAGAAATATATTGTGAATATCCCAAATCATTTTCTGCTGGGTCCATGGCCCTGTCACATGTTGGGAGGTTGTCGTTCATCACTTTGGACCAGCGTGGAGCGTGATGGATGGCGTGCTCTCACAGACACACAGGGGCACTTAATATTTCTGTCCAAAGTTTTGGGGACAATTCCTTTTGAGATTCATCCATGAAAACCCAAACTGCAATAAGCATGCAGAGTTTACATAGTTTTTGAAAAATGTTCCGGTCTGTCCCACTGAAGCCTGGGCAGGACATGAATTGTGAAGTTTTTAGAAAAAGCTGCAGCAGGCTGCTCTGGAATAATCTTTTGGAAACATCTGAGGGTGAAAAGAAACCCTAAATGTAATTACATGAGGTCTGCTATTGGGCTACATTAAATCGAAACGTTCCAGTTTTGCTGGAAACAAGATCAAGATGAGGGCCACAAGGACTGCTACCACCTTGGGCCGGAGCATTGCGACTGAATTATATATTCTTTGGTACAGTGGCTGGAATAACAGGACAGCTGAATTGCAAACCTTGTGGTGAGTTGTATTTTGTACCTTCCTGTTGGGTTTTGGATAGTAAAATTGCCTTCTCCAACTGGTGATCACTGATACACGTGTTCCTTGCCAGTGCAGGAACTTCAGATCAATTTGTTCACAAACTCATTCAGTGCCAAACAGAGAGGAATAAACTGTTTTTTTTCAGTGCCATTCATCAATCATAGTACAGAATCAGACAGTTTTATCATTTGAGGAATATACTCAAGTGAAATTAAATATAAACAAATCCTATGTAAGTAGTTTTTAGAGTCAATGAGATGTAGCTTTAACAAGTCACAGTATGAATCTGATACAGAGAGGAAATTGTTTGCCTGGAATTATGACCTGCTGGAACTGAGGCTTTGGTAAATTACATGAACAGAGTAAACCCGCTCACTTTTGTGTCCACAGCCTTCAATACATTACTAATAAGCCAGCTGACTTTCTTAAAAGTGATGGAGATCTCTGAATGAGTAAGTGCATTAGATCATATTAACTCTATATGCATTTCCCTGGTACAGCTCTTGGGGTGTGTTGTATAGTCCCCAGTGTTGACATTGTGAAACTGCTAATTTGACTAAATAATAATGTTTCAGTAGATTCACAAAGTTGCTGTCGTAAATACAAAGGAGGGTTGGGAGGGCAGTCTACAAACTTTAGAACACGAGAATAGAGATTCCAGTGCATATGAATGTTCATATCCTGCCATGTTAACCCAATGCCCTTACAGAAAGTAAAAGCCCATTGTGCCTAGGTCAGTAGCAGTTTATGGCGCTACCCTTTTATTAGTTCACACTTTTATGCAATTTGTAGTCTCTTTAAATAATTCATGCAGTGTTGTACCGCCCTGCACCCTTTCCATAGCTGCTGTAATACTCAATTTCAGACAGTTTAGCGATGTCTGGCGTATTGTTGCTTGCCAGGTTCTCTCGCTCGCTGAATTCAAAGCTCTCCTCTTCGTAGTCTTCCTGACCCTCCATGTCTGCAGGGGTTTCTGAGGAAGGAAACGCAGGGACAGAAAATATGAGCCCACCCTGTCCTCTGACACACACACAAACACACCACCGCTACCACTAACACCCAGTCTCATTAAAGACAGCGGAGGGCTCCTCCTCCGTGGCCTCCATATCACTCTCCACTGATAGAGACAGGCATGTCTAATCCAGGCATTGCTATATTTACTAAACACACGGGGAGGGAGTGCCTGAGAAAGCACCAAAACACTTGGCCAGCAGATTACAGTACATGCTGAGTCAAAGTGCATTAGGGACTGGCTAAGTGACAATTAATACAACATAGCTGTCAAGGGAATATGCAAATGTGTGGTGGGAGGCACGTCTTGTGTTGCTCTGTCTAGTATTGCCAGAAGAAAATGCGTATCAAGGACTACGAATGAAATACATTCTTTATGATTTACTGGGTAGAGAGGTGTATAGAGAGTTCTAGAATCTAAATAGCTACCTTGTTCCTCTATGGAGGCGTCCAGTATGCCGTGT
The DNA here is from genome assembly GCF_963692335.1 of Osmerus eperlanus. Classification (NCBI taxonomy): domain Eukaryota; kingdom Metazoa; phylum Chordata; class Actinopteri; order Osmeriformes; family Osmeridae; genus Osmerus; species Osmerus eperlanus. Next base: position 11,545,812 of record NC_085022.1, read on the forward strand.
TTAACCTTCATGTGTCGGCTCAGGTTGCCCTTCAGGTTGAACTTGCTGGTGCAGTAAGGACACTTGAAGGGCTTGCTGCCAGCATGGAGGTGCATGTGGCCCAGGAGGTTGTACATTCGGTTGAAAGACTTCCCGCACACCTGGAGGGAACCAAGAGGACAACACAGGTCAACCCCCACCACTCTGTCACAGCAGGACCCAAGGAAAGTTCTAGCGGGGTCGGTGGCTTACCTTGCATTTGAAGGGCTTGACGGGCAGGTGGACGATCATGTGCGTCTTGAGGGTTTGCTTCTGGACGAAGGTCTTGAAGCAGACGTGGCACTGGAAGGGCCTGATACTGGTGTGGATGAGCATGTGCCTCTTCAGGTTGGCGGAGAGGGTGAACTCGCGGGCGCACACATCACATTTGAACTCCTTCATGCCCTAAGGGAACAAGGTGGGCCCACGTTTGAATTCACCTCGGTCTAAGGAAGCATTTTGAGTCGTCACAGGTTGCTTCAAAAGGGAACCAAAAACTGCAAACTTTGCACACACAAACGGCAGAAATCTGGAAAACCTCATCTACGGCGCGTTGTTGGACTCTTACACACTGGCTCCACCATGTGATGGCTCTATGAGAGAGACGCTGTCTAACTATCATATTTATACATGAACACAGATCGACATTTGATGTGAACACTTCATCTCACTGAGAGAACAAATCACAATGGAGTGAATAGATTAAACGTGACAGAGGACAGTAAAGCTGTAAGGCCAATGTGTATTTACCATGGCTAATCTGACACTTGAATTGCTCTAGGACTGGGATTAACCAGCAGTCATAAAGGGAAGCATCTGTTGCCATACACACATGGGTGACACACCTTACAACACAAAGCACATGCACACAGGGTGAACCTAACACAAAGACACAAGGACTTTGAAGACTATGTTTGCGTAACGACAGGTTTTGGCTGGATACAAGGTCAAATTTTCAACTACAGTAAACTGTGAACAATTATTTTGAGACTGGTCGTTCTTTAGGTCTGACAATCTTTGGCTGTGCTTGACCCGGTCTGACTTTGGCTTGCTCTAAGATAGGGGTTTGTCTCGAACGCAGTCAGGGAAAGGTATAATATCATGGTCTGAGAACCAGTGGGGTTCAAGTACCTGGAGTTCGGGAGCCTGCGCGGTCAGTACCTTGTGAGTGAGGGCGTGCTGTCGGAGGTGGTGGATCTGAACAAACTCCATGCCGCACTCTGGGCACACGTAGGGCCGCACGTTCTGGTGCTTCATCAGGTGGTTCTGCAGCTGGCTGCGATAGGCGAACGACTTGTGGCACTCGGGGCACTGAAAGGTGGCGGGCCCCTGGTGGCTGGTCTGGTGGCGCTTGAGGTGGGCGTACGTAGGGAACTCCATGCCGCACTGCGAGCAGACGTGGCAGTGGCCGTTCTCGTGCTTGCTCTCATGCGTGCGCAGCTCGCTGGGGTAGGCGAAGCCGCGGCCGCAGAAGCGGCAGCTGTAGGGCTTGACGTCCGAGTGCTGCAGCATGTGCCTCTTCAGGTGGCTGGTCTGGGTGAAGGCCTTCTTGCAGACGGTGCACTTGTGGGGCCTGGTGCCCTGGTGGGTGAGCAGGTGGGTCTGGAGGTGGCTGGGCTGCTTGAACAGCTTGCCACAGTGCAGGCACTCGTGGGGCTTGATGCCGTTGTGGCCCAGGATGTGGGTGACCAGGTTGTACTTGGACGTGTACGACTTCTCGCACATGCGACACTTCCAGCGCTTCAGGCCCTCGCCCACGTCCACGCAGTAAGACTCGTCGATTTGCACGTTGATGTCCAGGCGGTCGATCTGCATGCGCCGGGCCAAGTGGCCCTCCGGGTCGGCCCACAGCATGGCCTGGGCCCCCTCCTCGTAGTCCCCCGGCAAGGCGATGTCGGCAGCCTCGTAAGCCACCTCGCTGGACTCGTAGTAGCGACTCATGGGGGGACTCTCGCTGTCCCTACCGGTCTTGAGGTTCAATGCTTCCTCCTCCCCGTCATCCTCATCCACCGCCAGCTCCTGGCCCCCCCGCTCCGCTCTCCTCGTCTCCCTCCTCTCCTCTGGCCTTGAGTCCTTCGGCTGGCTGGATGTCTCCTTGACACACGCCGGGCAGCTCCCACAGGCCTGCTCCTCTTTCACCGGCCCCCTGTGGGGGAGGGCTTCCTCCTGTTTGCTCGGGCTGCGGCCGTTCACCATGTGAACGCAGGGAGGGAGGCTGGCCGAGTCCAAACGCTCCCCTTTCACCTGAGGGGTGCGTGGGCTAGGGGGCCTGTGAGAGGGCTCCCCTGGATCCCCTTCCCTCCTGGCCCTTTTGGTCCTCCCTCGGGGCCCAGGCCTCCTCCTCTCACTGCCGTGAGGCTGGCTCTCTTGCTCCCCCCCAGGTTCGGCCAGGTAGTCCCCGTTGGCCCCGATCAGCTGGTCAGCGCACTCGTACTCCACCCCTTCGGGATGGGCAGGGGGCCCCTCCCTGGGCTCTCCCATGTAGAAGCCATTGGGGGCGATGGTGGCTCCAAAAATCTCGTTCTGAGAGATGAGGCCCAGCACGGCAGCTTGGGCCAGGGACAGCACAACCACAGGATCTGTCTGGGTCCCCGCATCCACCTGGCCCTCCATCACCTTGGGGTAACACCGCACCAGACGGCCACTCTCCTCCTCCTGATATGAGAACAAATCACGGGTCATCATATACGACTTACAAATACCTAAAACAATAATTAAACAAGCAAGTAAACACATGCCACTTTTGTAATTACGATTCTGTAATTAATAAATAAATAGATAAAAAGCTTACAATTTACAAAAACTTTTCTATACATGATACATTTCTGTAGTCAAAAGCAGGCAGGGTGGATTAGAAAAAAAATCTACTTTTAAGTCTGGTAATACTTGAAGTATTTGCACACTTAATATTATATCCGACTCCTTCCTATTCAACTCCCGATGATAGAAGAAGGTTTTCCAGGGGTAGCCAGCGAGAGCTGCATTCTGACAACGCCTTCCTTCTTTTCTCTGAATCCACCAGAGAACATCAGATTGAGGAGATAAGTCAGATCTCTGCTAGCTAGCGCCCTGCTTCCTTCCTCGACGGGCTGTAGAATAATATGGAACACAGAAAGGGATGCGGGTCCAAACAAGGAAGTGGACTTCCGTGGACTGTCCACAGGACTTCCTGTGGGGTCTGGGGCAGCTCTAGTGACCATGTTGGGCTCATCGCTGGGCCTATCAGCCCCATTCATAAGGAGGAGAATGTCGAACTGAACTCAAACCTAGGAAGGGCATGTGTCCACTAAATGTTTGAAAAGGAAAAACAATGGAATGAGAGTGAAGAACTAGTGAGCTGCATCCTCGTGATAAACGAGAGGTAAATAGTGTACCCTTGTGCTTCCAGGTCACTCCACACAAGAAAACCTGGCTGAAGGGAAAATATATGAGGAAGCCAAGACTCCTGTCTCTTCTTTATACACCATAGAGCCTGTGCTTGCCTGCAACCTTTCATAATACAATACTGAGGAGTGAGACAGGGAGCGAGGATGGAGATAGAGGAAAAGGGAGGGAGAGATAGAGGAGGAAAGAAGGGAGGGGTAGGAGTGTGTGTGTGTGTGCGTATTTGTATGGGGGGGGGGGGAGAGTAGACCTGGATGCCCTGATAACCACGTCATTTATAATTACTGCTTTTAAAGTAGTCAGACAGAGACAGACTGTGTATTTGTGAGAGAGAAATACAGAAAGAGTGAGTGTGTATGCGAATGTGTGTGTGTGTTTGAGAGTGTATGTGTGTCTGTGAGAGATTGAGTGTGTGTGTGCGCGCGTGTGTGTGTGTGTGTGTGAAAGAGAGGGAGGGAGACAGAAAGAAGGAGAAAGAGATGTGGGCGGGGGAGGAGTGGAGGGAGGGAGAGAGAGAAATGAGATGGAGGGGCTGAAAGATAAAGAAAGAGTGGGGAGGGGAGGGGAGGGGAGAGATTGAGTGAGCATGTGAGAGAGAAGGGAAGAGAGAGAGAAAGGAAAGGGAGAGGGAGGGGTGTGGGGGAATAGGAGAGACAGAGAGAGACAGAGTGAGTGAGAGAGAGAGAAAGGAGGGGAAGTAGAAAGGGGGAAGAGGGAAAAAACACGACAAAATGAAAGGCAGACAAAATGAAAGAGAAAGACCAATGAGAGGGACACAGAAAGGTAGGATAGTAATTGCAAGTCCATGGCTTCACATTTAAAGTTGTATGTGGAAAAAAACAGTTTTGAACAAAACACCAAACAATTATAAGAAAATACCAGAGGTGTGACCAGACGAGACTAGTTACACGTCTACTCTTATCTGTAAAAGATGTTCTTGCTGAAATACTCTTTTTAACGTGAAAAGTAGTCTTTCTACCTTTACATAAGAGAAAACAACACCTAAGAATCATCCAATAAATTACTCTCTTAATTGCAATTGTAAACACAGTCAAGAGTCTCGAGGCAACAAACTCACCACATTGTTCCTGGTGTGATGTTTGAGGTGTTTCAGGGATCTCATCCTTCAGGAGAAATGAGTGGAGTAAAAAAATCCAGCTCCTATTTATATCTGTGGGAGAGTGGGGCGGTCCCACGGCTCATCCTCCTCCTACTGTTGCTGTTATCAGAACTGACTGTGCCTGCCCCCCTCCCCCCGCTGCACCACCCCTTCCACCACAACACACACACACACTATCACCCCATTTCTTCTCTCTCTCTCTCTCTCTCTCTCTCTCTCTCTCTCTCTCTCTCTCTCTCTCTCTCTCTCTCTCTCTCTCTCTCTCTCTCTCTCTCTCTCTCTCTCTCTCTCTCTCTCTCTCTCTCTCTCTCTCTCTCTCTCTGTCTCTCTCTTTCCCCCTCCCTCCTCTCTCACTTCTCTTTCTCTCTCCTCTGTCTCACACACTCTATCTTTCTCTCTCTCTCTCTCTCTCTCTCTCTCTCTCTCTCTCTCTCTCTCTCTCTCTCTCTCTCTCTCTCTCTCTCTCTCTCTCGCGCACACACACACACATACACACACCTTATCTCTCTTTCTCACCACATACAATTCACCATGACCCTTCAACACACATTTCTCTTTAAGGCACATAGAAACACAGGCACTATCTTCTTTTAATCACTTATATTTTGCAATTCCTTCTACAAGCATGTACTGAAAAACAAACAAGTCTAAAATCTAATCTGAAGCTCCTCTGTGTGCGCGCACAGACACACACACACAAACGCAAGTGTGCGCAAACACACACACACACAAACACATTCAGTTTGGGTGGAGGTGTGTCTGTAACTGGCTAACTGTCATACAGATAGTGTCTGAAATATGCTAAAACTTCTGGACAACATGTCGTTTGCTGGCTTAATTCCTTAATTTTATTTAATTAAACGGCAAGACTGTCTGAAGTGAAACATGTCTGAGTTCCAATAAAAATGAGTGACAAAAGAAAGAGAAGAAGAAAGGAGAGAAAAGCAGTTAGGAACAGGAGGGAGGGAGACAGACGTGGGGGAGAGAGAATAAGGAAGAAAGAGGGAGGGGGAGTGAGGCAGCGAGGAGGCAGGAAGGGGGGTGAGAGAGACAGAGAGAGAAAGAAAAAGAGAGTGAGGAAAGAGGGATGGGGGAGGGGGAGGGAAGAGGAGAATGCAGCAAAAAGGAGGAAGAGGGGAAAGGAGAGATGGGGGAGGGAGTGCTAAAGCATAAGAAAGGATGTGGTAAAATAAAGAAAGAGAAAGAAAGAATGAGAGAAGAGAAAGAAAGAGAGGAGGGAGGGGGAGTGCTCACGAGGGGGTGGGGATGGGAAGAGAGATAGAGGGAGGGCTGAAAGAAAATGCAGTGAAAGAGGGAGAGGGGGAGGGAGGGTTAGAGGAAAGAAGGAGAGAGAAAAAGAGAGAAGAAAAAAGGGGGATGGTGGAGTGTGAAAATAAAAAGAAGAGTCCATCAGCAAGAGAGAGAGAGGGGGAGTGCAGAATGAAGAAGGGGTGGGGGGGTGGGGGGGGTGGGGGGTGAGAGCAAGGGGAATGGAGAGAGGAAAGGAGATAGAGAGAGGGAGGGAGTGAAGGGAGAGAGACTGAGGAAAAGGAAAAACAGCAAGGGAAGACATTAACTATTGAACTTCCAGTTTTCTTTCAGGCTGTGTTTAGACACAGTGCGGCACAGTACCTGCGGACTAATTAAAGGGTATGTGTGTTCAGCTAGTCGTTGGTTAGACCTGATCTGGGTAATGAACCAGGTATGCCCTCATGACCCATGCCCACTTTGAACTCTCCCCAACACTAGCTCCAAATCCATGACAAAGTCCTCCTGTGTCACAACATCCCATACGCGTTCAGCAGCCTATTTGCTGTAGATGGACACATGTCAATCCTGATCCTGATCCTGGCTGTATGGTAACATGCTATGCCTAAACAGTTTCCACTAAATAACAGGAAAGGGCAAACCTTGAAAACCTTGATCAATCATCAGCGACTGGGAGTGCTGTGAGAATGAGAAAGTCAGAGAGAGAGAGAGAGGTAGAGAGAGAGGTGGTGAGGGGAGGGGAGCGGAGGAGGGAGGGAGGGAGAGATAGGGAGTGAGAACGAGCGAGAGGGAGGGGGAGAAGGAGAGATTGAGTGAGGGTGTGAGTGAGGGGGAGAGATAGCAGGAAGTCGAGGGGAGAGAATGGGAGAGAAAATAGAAGGAGAGCAGGGGAAGAAACAAAGAGATAAGAGGCAGAAAGACAAAGAAACCACATGGAAGAAACAACAAGGGACACGTACATAAAACAACACACAACCAGCCTGTGGGGAGAATGAAGAAGAACGAGAAAACTAAAGTTTGCGAAGAGGAACACACTGTATGGTGTCTATCCAGACCGGCTTGGTCTAAACACCAGGACCTGTCCACTTGTCTGTCCTGCTTGGACATCTGGGGGCAACGGTGAACATGCAAGGAGTTGTTTACATACAATGAATAATAAAAGACAACCTCTGTGTGTGTGTGTGTGTGTGTGTGTGTGTGAGTGTGTATGTGTTCTCACAGGTTTCTACACGCAAAGTGAGACAGACAGAGGGAAGTGAGCCACGACTCATCTCTCGATGGTAAAAATGCTGGGATTTCAACTAACTCTGTGTGTGTGTGTGTGTGTGTGTCTGTGTACAGTACAATAATAGGAAAGAGGCCAGACATTCTCTGACACCCACACACACACTTTCAGTTCTCTCTGAGACCCTGCGCCTCAGAAACACAGGTCTAACGTGTAACTGACTCTAACCATGTCCCTTTACACTTTCAAACCAGCGGGCTCTTAATGTGCTGTAATCTGGGAGAGGGGATATAGATATGGGTCAGATTTTATAACCTCCAGAGGGAGGGAGACAGAAAAAAAGACAGGGAGAGTAAGTGTGAGTGAGAGAGTGAGATAGCAAACATTGGTTAGCTTTACCTTATGGGAGGTGACTTGTAATAAAGAAGGGGGGGGAATGTGTGTGCGTGTGTGTGTGTGTGTGTGGGGGGGGGGCTGTGTATGTGTGTGTAAAGGAGAGGCTGTGTATGTGTGTGTGTGTGTGTGCACCATTCACCGACTACACAGAAAAACATCCAGTCTCTCTGCAGTACACTTGGACAAACATGGCTATGACAAAGCTGAAGTGGAAACAAGTCCTCTAGCTTCAAGTTAGTCCTTCACCACATATACTCCTGTCTCCCTAAGCTACAGTCAGTGCTCCAGATATCTTCATTCAGCACGGTGACACCACTATGCTATAATCAACATATAGATCGTAGAATACATTTTACATGCCTACCTACCATCTTCCAAAAAGGGCATGAGAAGCAAGTCTGATTTCCAGCTGCATAAAAGGAACAGCACCAGAACACTATCTAGGCCTAAACCAGGATATTCCAAGTCAACAAGGTAATAAGGGGGAGAAACCATACAGGCAGAAAAACACTGTGTGCTTTTGATGGCCTATATCCTGGGCTTGTGTACAGTTCACTGTGGGTAATACTGCTGATATCTCTCCCCATGCCTCCCACCTCAAACCCAGTATGAGAAGTACCAATCTGGACCCTCACCCACGGCCATCAGCTCCACTACCAGTGAGATCCCTTCACCTCTGCATGGCATACCGATATAATAGTGTGCCTCAAGCATGATTAGCTGCCGCAATTAAAATCCCCCCCCCAACCCCACACCCTCCCCGCCAAAAAACACAGCATGCTTTTTCATAAGCAGAGACAATTGCACAGCTTGAGTCTAAGCGACGTTGACGGAGCATTGCGAACTGTCTACCAGGAGCCACACCCTGGCTGGGTGCTTGTCTCCACTCAGGTCAGGCCCAGCCAGGGAGAGACACATGGACAGGTGGCCACGGGCAGTGTTCATTATTGCCTTGCTAATGGCATCACCATTAAGTATAGAGACACTGCAGAGCTGCTAGTGACAGACGGACGTGAATTCTCCACTCTTCTCCACCAACTTCTCGAGTAAGTTGGCCTGTAGGTGACTCACTGGCTACATTTAGTTATGCAAACAAACATGCATTTGCCGAAATCCCAGCAAAACTGATTCAATAATGACCATTTCAGTATATATATATTTTTTTGCTTTCAACCAATGAGTGTTATATTCTTTCCGCAAATCATTCTCACAGACACAGGGAGACAGGATGCAGATGCAAATCCTAAATAAAAGATTACTCCCCTCATTCAGTTCTGGGGTACTAAATGGAAAGACAGAATATTAGCAATGAAATAGCTCTGCTTGGAGACAACATTGGAGAAAAGAGTGTGGGGAGAGCTTGAAAAAAAGACTGAATATAAAGGAGAAAAGACAGAGTTGAGGGAGGAGAGGAGAAGAGCATTCAGCAAGGAGGATATAAAAGGAACAGAGAGGGGGGCGAGGGAGTGAGACAGAGAGCTATGGAAGGAAAGAGAGAAAGAGGAGAGAGAGGGAGAGAGAGCATGAGAGAGCAAGAGAAAGAGGGGGGCATGTGAGAGCAAGAGAAAGAGCGAGAGTGGAGAGAGAGTGAGGAGAGAGAGATCAAGAGAGAGGGGGGGAGGGAGGGGGAGTGAGTGAGTGAGTGAGAGAGAGAAACAGAGACAGAGGACGAGAGAGAAAGACAGAGAGAGGAGAAAAACAGAGAGGGGGAAGGGAGAAAGAGGGAGAGCCACAAGAGACTCAAAAACCACAGAATAAAAACCCTCTGTCTGCCAGTAACTCTATATAGATATACAAATATGAATCTTAATGTATATATACACGGTATTTGTCCGGGAAGAATGACAGTCCAAACAAGAGCCCACCTCACACACCTCAAGTTCATTCAATAAGTCAGTTAACACAATGTGGCACTAAGGAAGATCTTTATTTTTACTCAAATTGCAGTTTCATAGCAATCCTAGCCTGGATATTAAATGACCACAGTGGTGTGCTCCCTTCTAAAGACATGCAAGTCTGTCACTCCATACTTTATATTAAAGGTATCCATCATAATCAAAGTACAGTGTTGGCTAATCGCTATATCTTCCTGTCATTATGCGTGGAGGACCTAACCTCTCGGTCCACCTTTGGAAGGTGCAGACAGTATGATGTCATTGTGGCCCATGCCCTACATTGTACCAGGGCTCCAGCTTTACTCAAGGTTAGGCCCACAATGAACCAGTGAAACCTATTAACACTAGAGGTCTCTGCAGCGCTGTATATTGGGAAGAACCAACCAGATTCACACTGGTCTCTAAACAGAGAGCATAGGGACGAAGCTGATCGCCCTCTCTATGGTCCTCACTTTCCTATGTTATCCCTTCACCTCCCAGTAACAGATTTCAGTCCGAATTACTTTTCTTTCGTCCAAGTTTCATTCTTTTAAATCAAACCCTTTGTCTATCTCTTCTTTTGTACCTTCCTCCTGTTTCCATGGTTACCCCTCTCTCTGCTCTGTACACTATCTATCTCTTCCTCCGTTTCCCTCTCTGTCTCTCTCACTCTGTTCTTATCTTTCTCATTTTGCTTTCATCTCTGCCTCCCTTCCTCCTGCTTTATCCCACACCCTCCTCACTCCGGCTTTTATCTCTCTTCACTTTCATCTGTCTTTCACCTTTCTCTCCCCTTCAAGCCTGCCATTCCATCATGCTGGTTTTCGGTTCTTACTTATGGAGAGAAAGTTTTATCGGTTTCCCTGTCAATTCTGCATTTTTAATCATTTCCAATTTATCCAACACACTTTCCAATGCCAAGGAGGTGTGCATTAAATTGTCTGAGCCAACAATGTGCGTGGATGTAATACAGAAATGTCTGGTGTCACTCATTCCTCAATAATTATGAGCATGCAATGGTTTCTAGCAAGATCTTTCATAGAGAACATTGGTTTGGTTTACTAGTCCCCCTCCGTATGTTATTTTCATCATATTACATCTCTCTGAAGAGGAATTTATTGTGCTTGTAATTTTGTTTTGTTTACAGATATTGAGTTGGAGTGCAATCCCAGATGTGTCATTTGAGTGGAGTCCCATTGAGACTGAGGCCTATGAGGAGGTAGTGCTCTTCTCTGTGGCAGTGATTCCTGCATCCTGTCATCTTTCTACAGTGATGAAGATGTTCTTGTGAAGCATGCATGCCTCCCTCTACGAGTCTCTGCTGGGAGATTCAACATTCACCCAAAACTGTGGCAGTTTAACAAACCGCCCCGTCACACATCAACCTGCGACACTGAACCCAACACCACTTAGCCAGAACTAGGCACTGGGACATACCGGCTCTGAGCAATATGCCACGTTGATGTTTGGGAAGATTCATCACCATTACATTGCACGTTCAAATAGGTGAGGATTTATTGTCTTATGAAACCCATTTACTTTAACTAGATCCGTCAACCAAGGTGGTGTACATGAGAGGGGGAGTGTGCCTTCCAGTCAGTGATAAACTCATTCCAAGAGACACTGCATGTGGTGTGGGAGGAAGTTTTGTGCTGCAGCTTTGACTGAAACTAACCTCCCTCCCCTCTCCCTCTCCTTCCCCTTCCTCTTAAAGTACCACAACTATTCAGAAAAGAGAATAAAGAAAACCTGAATAGAGGAAGAGAAAAAATGGGGTCCCAAGGCGAGGGAGAAAAGAAAAACAATGAAAGAAAACAGGAATGAAAAGCAGCTATAGAGAAAGAAAAGAGAGAAAGAAGGACAGAGGGAGGGTGGGGAGACAGAAAAAGAGACAGAGCAAAGCAAAGCGAAATAGAAAAAAAGTCTTGAATGTTCTGAAAGATAGACATGTTTCAGTGGAAATGCATTTCGAAGAAGAAAAAAAAGGGTTAGGGAAGGAGGAACAAATTACAAAGGAGATGTGCAGAAATAGAGTCCAGTTAGCAAGATGGTGCTGTCAAAAGGAAAGATGCTCTTAACAGAGCGGATGATGTGAAATAACACATTGAAGATCTGACAAACAAATTTATATACTTATAATAGCCAATATTGCCAGTTGCCACCAAAACCAATACAAACATGTAAAAACAGAGTTGAATGTCATTCACATTCTGACAAAATGTTTAGCTTTGGATAGATATTGCCATACAGTCAACCTGTGCAGGGGAAATATACTGTACATTTATGAGTGATGGATGTAATCATATGAGTCCATCTTCCTTCTATTTGACAGTCCTAGTAACCATATTCACTCCTCAGCCAGTGTGGCCTCCAGGAGGTTAACTCTGTCTACAGGCACAGATGATGTCATGATCAAGAATCTGATACTGGATATCAGCAATGCAATCTGTAATTGAAAACACTGACCTTCCAGCTCTACTCTGGCAAAGTTGCACGTGACGGACAATAATAATTGTCCAGGCTATTATGAAGGTTTGAGTAATGAGAGGGAGACATGTAACATGCTTAACAACTATTCACACTAAAGCTTTCCCTTTATTAAACTAGTAACCTGTCCTTCAAATCACACACAGATTATGTTTCTTTGACAAAAACGGTTATACTGCAGGTTATTCTTATTTAGGCTAATTATCATAATGTGTTTAGCAAACATTGAAATACAATCTAATACAAGAAGGCATTGCCATCCAATGTTTTGACCCTGTAGTGAGATCCTTATTTTTGATGTGAAATGGCTCTATGCATTCTGCACTACAGTCATGTCGTGCACTGACCTGCCAGCAAATGTGGAAGAGAAATATATAGGTTGGAAAACCCACTGTCCTTTATTTATACCAGCTGTAAAAGGCTGATCACATCAGTCACGCTTATCTCTGAATGGACATTACAAGTAACTGCACAGGACTGGTTGTTTGATCCATCCCACCTTTGGGTGTTGCTAGGCCTAAACATGAGAAAAGAAGATCCGAAAAGAGTAGGTCGCGGCCACCAGCCAAAATACATACCAATAGGTATCGAATAAGTAATCAGAGTATGTCTGTTTAACTGTGTAATGTGATCAGTAAGGTAGCTCACTAGTTAGATAACTAGTAGCTAGTTTAGCTGTAATTTGCCATGGAGACAGTTACTTTATTTCCAACTTTACCGAACTATTAAATTGCTCGCTATGCTTGTTACATGAGTACTTTTACTTTTTGTAAATGTATAAGCAAGTTTGTGTGGCAAAATACACACATGAACATAGGCCTCACTCTAGCTTGAGTACACATAGATATGTCGTTTTATTGATGCTGATGTGAAGGAATAGCCATGTTATGTCATGCACTAGAAGGCTTACTTTGGCTTTAACTTTTTTTTTGCACCAGCTCTTTTTTAGGTAGCCATATGATTTAAATGTTGTATTAAAAGAACCCTTCGCGACACTGGCTTCCCCCAAACAAGCTGTTCCTCAATGAACTAGTCAAATAAGTTTAACGAGTTAGATGTTCTATTAGTAATCAAACAATATCTTAGTATTTTGGGGGGGAGGGGTTGATGGCCCCGGCAGTGTTGTGCAAATGGCTCTATGATGTGAAAAGAGACGAGCAGAGAGGGCTCGGCTAAACCAGTTAGATTTAAAAGTCACATTGCCGGTTCATAGTTAGATCAGAAGTTGAATTTTCGTGGCTGTAAAATCACCAGATTCTGTGCACTTTCAAAGTAGTCATGCTTACAAAAGAATTTAATTGACTGCTCTTTTGTCCATCTTACCTCTAGGTGCATTAAGGTCATCTCCACGAGATGGCGCTGGAGGTCCTTCCTGTCGGCCTGATCGCACAGAGAACACAATCGAGAGCCTATGAGGTGAATGCAAGTCTTAAGAGTGTAGACTAGAGTGTTGAATGACGATCACAGAAATGAATGTTTCCATGTTATTTGTTGTGATGAAGCATGCATGTCCATTGTAATCACATTTGTGATATACAGCGTCAGTGTTTAGAGAAGACAATCTGAAACAGCCGTTTTAGCATTAGTGAAAATATCAGTGGCCCACATGGTTGTTCTTTTTATGCTAAGCAGGCATAACATACTTTCATGCATTGCTGCTAAAATTGTGCTAATGTGTTGGACTAAGCAGAATACTTGAATATTGTAGTATTATAGTCAAGTCCACCAGAGGGAACTCTCTGCCCTGTTTGAGTGCACTTGTTTCCAAGTGTCTCCAATCAAGAAGCAAGTAGTTTATGGGTGAGGGACACATTTAGGAAACAGAAGTATACAAAAAAACTAACATTTGTACCACATTTGCGTAGCCATAATACTTTTAAAGGGAACCAGATAGGAGGATTGCACTGTTAAGTCAAGTTATGACTTCACATCTACACTGTTTAAACCGATTCATCCAGAGTCCAAAGGGAGAACATTAAGGTCTGCCTTAGCTGTATCTACAAAGCTGACAGGATAGAGAACAGATATATGTGTTTCATGATAAATGGGTGTGAGAAGGCATCGGTATTACAGGAGACCCTAGTGAGACTGACATTGAACAGATGAGGAGGTTTAGAAGAAGAGAATGCATTGGTCTCCCTCAGATCACATGACACGCCTCTGCCTAGCCTCAGTGGCATGATGCAGCAGGACAAGGAAGAAGGGACATAACATACTGTAGACTTCTGTACTACTGTTTTATGCATCAAAACATACTCATGTCTGACCATGACAAGCCACAGTAGGCATATATGCACACTTATACCAAATACTTATATTGACTTATGTAGATTTTGCATGTTTAAAACAATATTATTGACATTCCCTCGGGGTACAGGTCAGTCATAATAAAGTAGTCTGGTGGTTGGGGGGCTCTGTGTGATGTCATAGCCTGCAGCTAGAAGCTGTGCAGATGCAGATGTGTCCTAGACATGACTGTTGTTTACCTCCACACTGCCTACAGGGTGAAACCCATCAATATTTAGAACTGAGAGGTTTGCTTCGAGTACACACACAAGGGTAGTAGGCTAGCCCACATAGTAGAATATTGAATATTTATACCATGTTGAGTTAAAAGAGTATGTTGTGTTTTTATTTCAGTGCAGAGTAATGTAACACAGTCAGGCCAGCCAGCATAGCAGCTGCATTCCCCCCCAATATAAGGTTTACTGCTACAGTAGCCTAGAATCAAAAAGCCTTACATCTTACCCTTTCCACCTTCATTTTAACCTAGTACACTCCCATAAATTCTCTTGACAAAAGCACTTATTTACAGCAATTATAACTGGTTACATTGGGATGGGTCTGTACCAGTTTAGACTCAGCAATTTTTGGCCATTTAGAAAACAGTTTTGTCAAGAACAGGTTATTGACACCAGTACCCCTTCTGTCATCACGCCCTGATAACCACACTCATCTGTATTTAGTGCTATGTTGAGGTCTGTCATTTCAGAATGGCCAAGCTCTTACTTTGCATTGGTTTTGAGTAAAACACACTGAGCTTTTGTTTTACTCACCTGAATTTATCTAGCACCTGTTAGTCTTTGAAAAGCCTCAGGAAGAGCTTTTTGATATAGGGTGTATGTGTGTTTCTGTGTGAGAGAAAGGGGGAGTGTGTGTCGGAAGGATGTCAGTACTTTAATCCTCCCACACCAGCCCCCCATGCTACCAGGCTACAGATATCCATCCACTAATCCATGCTACAGGGGTGGTAGGGATATTTTGATTTCTCTGATGTTGTCTCAAAAGATAGATTTTTGTAAAGCCTTTACCTATAGAAATTATGTGGATCACTGCAGTAAGTTAAGATATCTACAGTCGCAGATATTCCTAATATAATAATATACATTATAACACCTTCTTAAAAAGGTTTACAAGGAGGAGTGCTTTGACGATTGGTGTTTCAGCTTTTCATTGCACCAATGCTTCAAAAAAATGGAAGGTGTAGTCTTGAATATACAACTAAACAAATAGTTTTGTGTATGATAAATATTTTGTGGTTGCTTAATGTCTTCTCGAGCAGCGGCACACATCAGGTATTCTATCCACCAGTGTTTGTTGACTTGTCTGTCAGAAAGTCTTCAGAAAAGCCCTAGGCCCTCTGGGATGGAGAGAGAAAGAATAGCTGTTCATTTAAATGTTTCCAGTAGATTCTCTGAGAGGTTTCCATGGTGATTTAATAGACATAGCATTTCTGAAAGACCACCTGACAGTCTGAAGAAAACCTCTCCAGAATAACAACTGTAATCATTCTAGTTCTCTTTTCAATGTAAAAAGCTTTGGAAGAGAATGTTAAAATTATTACAGGATTAATCATCTTTTTACATACACTAGTCTTGCAAAAAAAAAAAAAAAATCATTGATACTTCAGTAGCACTTTGTGGACTATCCATGTTTCTATGAAATGGTCCATCTCATGTACCCAAAGCGAGCATCAAATATGGGTCATGCAAATCATACTCAAACACCGTGGGCATACATTGTGTGAAGTCTATCTTTACCTGCACCAAGGTAAAGACCTTGATCCTGAAAAGGTTTTTTTCAGGATGAAAAAAGTATGTGTGCAGTGTGAGCTTGTTAGTATAAACAATTTGGAATGCTCATTGTAGCCACAGTGGCACTGGTCATTTACATGATTGTGAAGTTACATGCAAATTAATTCTTACTCTGTGCCTAATTTTAGATTAGTGAGTTATCATATCTTCAATGAATTTATTAAACATTTCAATAAACCCCAGTATCAATTCTAAAGGTAAGACAAAGTAATATACTTATTAAACAGCGATCTAATACCTACTCTATATAAGATCATACCCCATTTACACAATACTTATTGCTCCACATCCTTAGTATTTAAATGGTTTTCAAAATACCAACTACGCATAATAAACAGAGGACATTGAAATGCTAAAGAAAGTTCAGTCTTTTAGGAAAAACCATACCCAAGGATTGTTGTTGTTGAATGTAGAAAAACAGTTGCTGTATATCCAAGAAGGGCATGTCTAGGTTGTATCAATTTAGAGACCCAATTTAGCCTGAGCTGCAAGCAGCATGAGTTTGAGGATGTTGGCCTATCCCTTTGAAACGGAAGATCGATCTCTGAAATATGTTTCCTAACAACCTTTATTGTCTATTCACAACCAATTATGGCAAGTTTCAGATAATTAGTGATGCATCTTGTTGATAAACAATCATGTACCTATTACTGGAAATTCAGACATTGCAATATACTGTGTTATAGTATGAGTAAATCCCTTATGACATTAGTCATTAGTCAAAACCAGTTCACAGAGGTATGGTCAATGAACGATAGATAGTGTGTGTATGTGCGTGCATTGTCTACAGTCAAAATAGTCTTGGGGATCTAAAAAAAAATATGAAAGTGCCCCTATGAAATCCCAATTACGCAGCAACTGATTTTTATCTACATTCATCCCATTATCTTCCATATGGTATATTTCTAATCAGCAGCAACATTCTTGTGTGCCTACTGTATAGTTAGTGCTCCATTTCCACAGGCAGCTAAGCCCCCAACCATGACCAATAGACAATAAAAAGATGTGATTCAGTCTCCTTGAGTCACACAGAGACGAATAGGCTACCATTTTTAACAGTAGGTCTCTTTCAGAGAAATGGATTGCAGTGATGTCATGAATGAAGTAGTCTAATAATCTGAATGTTACCCCAAATCAGATCAGTCACTCTGTAGCAAAGAGTTCGTTTTCTATTATATAAATCTTACAACGACATGAAAGACTGTTGTAATCCTTTGGAAGTTAAGAAATAACTACTTTTAGAATGCAAATGTACTTTTTGTTCCTGCATGGCAGTCTCAGTCAAAATATTGGTATATACGTATATAAATAGTATAGCTGATAGATATACTGTAGGTAATAGAAACCACCAGTTCTTGAGAACAAAGATAAAATAATTGTGTGCAATTGTGAAAGAGGTACAGAATGACTGTACCTTGGACAGGATGTCAAAATCCTAGTCTTTAGTCTGAGGCATGGCTGTTAGTGGTAGCGGTATGGTCAGAAACCTCTCTGTTTGATCAGAGAGTGTCTCTGTCAGTAAGTGGGTATACTACTCTTAATGATCAGAGGCAGAATCTTTCCTAGCTGCTGGTGTTCTTTGGTCTTGTTCACAAAGCTCCTCCACAAAGGCCTTTTAGGTCAATGATACTCATCCAACCAGTGTTGGGCTATTTGTCAAGTTAAGATTCGGGGTTAATTCACTCTTGTGGCTGAATTCTGTCATTCCAAGGGATACTAGCTACCTATGAATTACTTAGTGTATTTTTAACTTCCTTTTGTTTATCATTAAATATGTCCTGTGTGATCAACTGTCTCCTTGTCTCTCATCTACTGTAACTCAAAGTCAATATTTTACAATCATAATCTACTGCTGCACATAAACCACTGGGACATTTTGAGTTCTGTCTCAAGCAGCTGCATGGCTTCTCCTTGCTAATGCACTACATACAGGCATGAACAAGAAGCTGGAACAGAAAGGCTGATTGCATACTCTGGGGGATTTTGATCTCTATTTAATTATGAGTGAATGACAGTGTTGAGTAAGCCATTTTGTATTAGATGGCCCTAGCGTTAAAGATGGTCAAGAACTCGGATCACAAGTGTGTTAAAACTAGGCCAATGCAGCTGTTATTAGTAAGGTTACTGAGGTTTTAAAGATCCTGTAAAGTAAATTACATGTTTTGCTTCTAAGTACATTATATACGTGTGAAATGAGTTCCTGAAAGTATGTGCAAAGCGCTAAAACCTTGTCGCACTGAAATGTGGAGTTAGACCGAAGAACAGTTTCTCTTCCGTTTTCAGATCAGGTTTTAATGGGCGGAGCAAAAAATGCCCTATCTACGTCATTTCGCCCCATCTACGTCAGATCACTGAATGGCTCCTCCTGCTGTACTGTTATTGTAGCTTACATCAGCTAGCTAGCTAGCTTCAGGATGTCTCCCACCACCCGCAACTGCATCTTCCCTGGATGCAAGAACTCCAGCTGCGCTGCAACGCCATTTAAGTTCCCCGTTGATAATGAAAGGAAAAATAGGTGGATAGATTTTGTGAAGACCCACGCTCATGGAAAGCTTCGGATAAACTCCAACAGCCGCCTCTGCGCCACTGACCATTTCACAGCGGACAGTTTTAACATGGACCAGATACAGACGGCAGGGGCGGATCTACCGGGGTGGCATGGGGTGGCAAATGCCACCCTAAAAATAGCCTTGCCACCCCAGCTGAAAACAAAGAAAAGTTGTGGCTCATCGGACATTTGCGAGAGCGAATTTCTAATATCCGAATGCAAGTAAATGCAGCACGAAAACGACTCCATCCACCCTCCCCACACCGCCACCAAAGTTGCTTTCATTTGAACACAAGGAAGGCGCAAACTGACCATAGAAGGCTTCAACTCAAGGAAGAAATCGTCGGCACGGACAGCAGACCACACCGGAGGAATGAGGTGTTAAGCAATTATCTATTAATGACTAAGAGTAATTACAAAAGTGCAGGGCTATACGGAGTTGCAATGTTACTTTTCCTGTTGAATTGAGGTTAATAACATTAACTCGTGAATTCTTTGGGCAACAAAGCAACAACAAAGATGACTGTGGTAAAGTTAGTTTGAAGTTCGATATTCAACAGATATTCGGATGACCAGTATTGTGTTATTTTAACCGGTGTTTAGCACTGCTATGACCGGCCGCTTAGCCAATGCTTTTGGCTGCCTAAACAACGCGTACGTTTAGGGGCCGTCAACAAATTACACATTTCAAAAGTCAATAGCTTTTCAACAACATGAACTAGGAGCGTCAAAATAATGTTAAACTGTTGACGATGTATGCATTCATGCTGCAAAGCCTTTATTTTGTTAATTTTCATCCATCCATCCATCCATCCATCATCTTCCGCTTGTCCGGGGGTCGGGTCGCGGGGGCAGCAACCTAAGCAGGGAGGCCCAGACTTTCCTCTCCCCGGCCACTTCCACCAGCTCTTCCTGGGGGACCCCGAGGCGTTCCCAGGCCAGCCGAGAGACATAGTCCCTCCAGCGTGTCCTGGGTCTTCCCCGGGGCCTCTTCCCAGTGGGACGTGCCCAGAACACCTCACCAGGGAGGCGTCCAGGAGGCATCCTTATCAGATGCCCGAGCCACCTCAACTGGCCCCTCTCGACGCGGAGGAGCAGCGGTTCTACTCTGAGCCCCTCCCGGATGACCGAGCTTCTCACCCTATCTCTAAGGGAGAGCCCGGACACCCTGCGGAGAAAACTAATTTCGGCCGCTTGTATTCGCAATCTCGTTCTTTCGGTCACTACCCACAGTTCGTGACCATAGGTGAGGGTAGGAACGTAGATCGACTGGTAAATAGAGAGCTTCGCCTTTCGACTCAGCTCCTTCTTCACCACAACGGACCGATGCAGAGCCCGCATCACTGCGGACGCCGCACCGATCCGCCTGTCGATCTCGCGCTCCATCCTTCCCTCACTCGTGAACAAGACCCCGAGATACTTGAACTCCTCCGCTTGGGACAAGATCTCCTCCCCGACCCGGAGATTGCACTCCACCTTTTTCCGGTCGATAACCATGGCCTCAGATTTGGAGGTGCTGATTCCCATCCCAGCCGCTTCGCATTCGGTTGCGAACCGCTCCAGTGAGAGCTGGAGGTCCCGGCCCGATGAAGCCAACAGGACCACATCATCCGCAAAAAGCAGCGACCCGATCCTGAGGTCCCCAAACCGGACTCCCTCAACGCCCTGGCTGCGCCTAGAAATTCTGTCCATATAAGTTATGAACAGAATCGGTGACAAAGGGCAGCCCTGGCGGAGTCCAACCCTCACCGGGAACAAGTTCGACTTACTACCGGCAATGCGGACCAAACTCTGGCACCGGTCATACAGGGACCGAACAGCCCCGATCAGGGAGTCCGGTACCCCGTACTCCCGGAGCACCCCCCACATGAGCCCCCGAGGGACACGGTCGAACACCTTTTCCAAATCCACAAAACATGTGTAGACTGGTTGGGCGAACTCCCATGCACCCTCCAGAACCCTGCCGAGGGTATAGAGCTGGTCCACAGTTCCACGGCCAGGACGAAAACCACATTGCTCCTCCTGAATCCAAGGTTCGACAATCCGACGGACCCTCCTCTCCAGCACCTCTGAATAGACTTTCCCAGGGAGGCTGAGGAGTGTGATCCCCCTAAAGTTGGAGCACACCCTCCGGTCCCCCTTTTTAAAGAGGGGAACCACCACCCCGGTCTGCCAGTCCAGAGGCACTGTCCCTGATGTCCACGCGATGTTGCAGAGTCGTGCCAACCAAGACAGCCCTACAACATCCAGAGCCTTAAGGAACTCCGGGCGGACCTCATCCACCCCAGGGGCCTTGCCACCGCGGAGCTTTTCAACCACCTCGGCGACCTCAGCCCCAGAGATAGAAGGGCCCCCCCCAATGTCCCCAGACTCTGCCTCCACGTCGGAACACGTGTTGGTGGGATTAAGGAGGTCTTCAAAGTATTCCTTCCACCGATCCAGGACGTCCCCCATCGAGGTCAGCAGCGCACCATCCCCACCATATACAGCGTTGACAGTGCACTGCTTCCCCCTCCTGAGTCGCCGGATGGTGGTCCAGAACCTTTTCGAAGCCGTTCGGAAGTCATTCTCCATGGCCTCGCCGAACTCCTCCCACGCCCGGGTTTTTGCCTCCGTGACCGCCAAAGCCGCATTCCGCTTGGCCTGCCGGTACACATCAGCTGCCTCTGGAGTCCTACCAGCCAACAAAGTCCGATAGGCCTCCTTCTTCAGCTTGACGGCTTCCCTCACCTCCGGCGTCCACCACCGAGTCCGAGGGTTATCGCCGCGACATGCACCGACCGCCTTGCGTCCGCAGCTCCGGTCAGCCGCCTCAACAATGGAGGCCCGGAACATGGCCCATTCGGACTCAATGTCCCCGGCCTCCCCCGAGACATGGTCGAAGCTCTCCCGGAGGTGGGAGTTGAAGCTCCTTCTGACAGGGGATTCTGCCAGCCGTTCCCAGCAGACCCTCACATTACGTTTGGGCCTGCCAGGCCTGACCGGCGTCTTCCCCCACCATCGTAGCCAACTCACCACCAGGTGGTGATCAGTTGACAGCTCCGCCCCTCTCCTCACCCGAGTGTCCAAGACATTCGGCCTCAGATCCGACGACACGACTACAAAGTCTATCATCGAACTGAGACCTCGGGTGTCCTGGTGCCAAGTGCACATATGAACACCCTTATGCTTGAACATGGTGTTCGTTATGGACAAGCCGTGTCTAGCACAGAAGTCCAACAACAAAACACCGCTCGGGTTCAGATTGGGGGGGCCGTTCCTCCCAATCACGCCCCTCCAGGTCTCACTGTCATTGCCCACATGAGCATTGAAGTCCCCCAGGAGGACGAGGGAATCTCCGGGAGGAGCGCTTTCCAGCACCCCTCCCAGAGACTCCAAAAAGGGTGGGTACTCTGCACTGCCATTTGGTGCATAAGCACAAACAACAGTGAGGACCTGTCCCCCCACCCGAAGGCGGAGGGAGGCTACTCTCTCGTCCACCGGGGTGAACCCCAACGTACAGGCGCCGAACCGAGGGGAAACAAGTATTCCCACCCCAGCTCGACGCCTCTCACCGAGGGCAACTCCAGAGTGGAAGAGAGTCCAGCCCCTCTCAAGGAGACTGGTTCCGGAGCCGATGCTGTGCGTCGAGGTGAGGCCGACTATATCTAGCCGGAACTTCTCTACCTCGCGCACCAGCTCCGGCTCCTTTCCCGCCAGCGAGGTGACGTTCCACGTCCCTAGAGCTAGCTTCTGCAGCCGAGGATCGGACCGCCAAGGCCCCCGCCTTCGGCCGCCGCCCGTCTCGCACTGCACCCGACCCCCATGACCCCTCCTGCGGATGGTGAGCCCACTGGAAGGGGGTCCCACGTTGTCTCTTCGGGCTGTGCCCGGCCACCAGGCGCTCGCCATCAAGCCCCACCCCCGGGCCTGGCTCCAGGGGGGGGGCCCGGTGACCCGCTTCCGGGCAGGGGCAACTGAGAACCATTGTTCGTTTTCTTCATGGTAGTTTTTGAGCCACGCTTTGTCTGATCCTTCGCCTGGAACCTGTTTGCCTTGGGTGACCCTACCAGGGGCATAAAGCCCCCAACAACATAGCTTCCAGGATCATTAGGACACGCAAACCCCTCCACCGCGGTAAGGTGGTGACTCAGGGAGGGGGTTAATTTTCATCTCAGGTTATTAAAAAATATTTTATTCAAAATAAATCTTCAAACTTCAATAGCTTTTTGGTCATGTAACCTATAATCCTCAAATTCATTTCAGTGTTCACTGACTATGCATACATGTTGCACAGCCTTTAGTTTTTTCATTTTGATCTCACACACATTTGCCACGGGATGCCACCCCTCAAAATCTCCTGCCACCCTCTTGCCACCCCATGAATATTTTTCTAGATCCGCCCCTGACAGACGGGGTTCACCAACACACGGCTTCTCTTGCAGCGCGGAACCATACCGAGCATCGCCCCCCCGGCCGTTCATCCTCCGATCGCACCCGGACCATCCACCGCCGCCAGCAGTTCATCACTCAGTTCTGTGTGCTTGTTATAATTATAATAGATAACTTTTCCAGAGGTATCTCTGCTATAATTAGTGCAAACCGCTAACTTGATATTAGGCTACTCGGTGTAGAATAATGGTATTTTGGTGAAACGGTAACCTAGCTAATGTGCTAGAAGTAGTTGGAGAGCTCACTGTCTGCTGTCTCTGCTGTAAATGTTTACTCCTGTGTTACAGCTCAGGGGAATATTTCATTTATATGCATCTGTATGTTTCACTCATTGAACAAATACATTCTAATTCTATACTGTTTTGTTCGGCTTGACGTAGCGTTCATTATCTGGGTCGTAGGTAGCTTACTTGAGAGAGGCGGCACCTTCCAGCGAGGGGGCCGAGCTTCAGCTCCTTCAGGCGACACGCCCCCCCAGTCTCAAACAGAGAAAACTGCTGATTTTATTAAGATTTCAAAGCCTAACATACTTGTCTGTGTTTTTTTTCATTCGAGTTTGGATGGGTAGTTAATAATACATTATTCTGTGGTGTGGTGAACTTGAAACTCAAGTAAACAACTAATTCCACTTTCCAGGATCTTTAAGCATGTCTAAGATTAGTAAGGTAGACTGACCTAGTTTGTTAAAAAAAAAGAAATCCGGACAAGTTTGTTTCCGATGTGTAGACATTGTTATGTTATCCGTACTGTCCCGATGCAAGTACATACTGTATGACACATTTCACATATGTGCTGTATTGTGTGTAGTACACTGAACAGCAGGTGCTGTTTGAACACTAAAACAACATTGTTCAATGTGTGCATCCTAGTTGTTTCTTACCCCTATTGGTCATGCAGGTGCCTCGTCAGTAAAGCGTTGAAGGCAAAGATAACTATTGTGTGAGTTAACTAACTACCTCCTTGCTGTGGTATAATCAAAGCTTGAAAATGTCAACAAACGTCTTCTCCTTCGTGCACTAGATGCACAGCACTTTCTATAGAAACAGAAATGACTATGAACAAATACTATGACTGATGTTGAATAGTGTCACAACATCCATTGTCTCTTAAGTTTCCATATTAAAAGCTCATCTTTGACTTTCTCATCTTTGGCATTCTTATGGTGTGTAAGCGCACACCCAACCTATGTACAGTACTGTGCAAAAGTCTTAGGCACAAATACAAATATTTAAAAAGCCAAGCAAAAATATTCTCAACATTGAACTTTTATACTGCAGCACAAATACAGAAGACAAAAAAAGAAATATAAAAGTTATATAATATATATATATATTATACTATATTTATATTAGTGTAAATAAAGGGTGCCTAAGACTTCTGTACAGTATTATACGTTATTGTACTGTCCTGTGTTGTCTCCGTGGGGGAGGCTTAGGTCATTATTGTCCTTTTCCTGCACTCAAATTGTCTTGTATATAATAGTTTTTTTGTGTTCGTCAATTGAAAGGCCCACTCCTTCACTATGGGACCTGGGGGGTATTCCAGGTAGCGGGGTTTAACAAACTGTGAGCCTAACCTGAACTCTGAGTTGATCTACTCTAAAATGGGAAACTCTGACTCTTCGGTTCCAGAAAAGCTGATTTGAATTTGTTAAATCAACTCGGAGTACGTCCACTTTGAGTTAAGCGCGGACATGAGAACTATTGAAAGCCAACATCAATGGAGCTCCGATACTAGGATCCACCAAGGCACCCGGCGACAAAAACCTTTGTCCTACTTCACCACACTTCAGATATAAGTTTTATTATTTGTTTCTGGTCAATCTGAGCACATATTCTGGAAAAAAGCAACACGGCAGCAGCAGTGTAGAGACAATTGGCGTGGGAGAGAATTGCTGCCGAGTCAATGCATACATTTGAATGCAGTAGCCAGTCCATACATTGAACATTTAACCACACATGAACAGGTAAGGCTTATTTTGCTTGGGCCTATAAGCTTGTGATTGTACCTCTATGTCACCTTGGTTTTAATCATATTCGACATGATACAAAGTAAATATTAGTTGGTGCCTATTTCAACTTGTAGTAGCAGTTACCCCCAACAGAATGTTTTTCATCAAAGGATGATGATGATGATTAAGATGATGAAGAGACGTGACTGCTGCCGCAGAAATGGATGCAGAGAAGCTTATGTATGGTAGGCTAGCTACTGGTAGTTCTCTCCCCATGTACTTTTATTTACAGGCCGGTGTGGAATTGTCAGTTACACAGACATTATGAGAATAAGGAATAGAAAAACGATTTGCACATTCTGATCCTGTTGAACAGAGCATGGATGCTGTATACAGTGAGATGTTCATTTAATGGCTGGTGAATTCTGCATGTGGAACTGTGGAATTTAATGTAATCTCATGTATTCCCAGTTACAAGTAAATGGGTTGTACAAACTGCATCTCATGAGGAAAGTGCCAAAAACTGACAAAGAGATTGTGTACTTAAGGCAGAAGAATAAAGGCTACTGGATGACAGTAGCCTTGGATGGTGTCTGGATGGTGTCTCAACTTGATGGCTCTCACACCTCATTGTGTAACTTACTGTAGGAATTGTGAAGCATTGTTCTGTGGATTCTTCATCTCCTGAGACATTCTCCTCAGCTCTGGCTTGTCCTACTCCGCCTTCCTCACCTCTTGCTTTCTATCTCTGGTTTACAATTATCATGGTAGAGTAGGTAAGAGAATAATTTTATTTAACCTTACTTTGACCATGCTTTCTCTGATTTAACCCATAGTCAAATAACTGCAATTCAATTGGTATTGGCATTATTTGGTTAATGTTAATACACTGTTCAGTTTCCCATCTTCCTTCAAACCATAGGGGAATTAATTTTGGTTGTATATTGACCCCCTACAATCTTTAAATAGATTTGCTGGAACACCAGTTACAGGACGGTACATGGTCACAGTTGAATCATGCAAATTGTAGGAACAATAGCCGATAAAAATACTAATTGTTGGATTCTGTTTGTAGGCAATGAAGAAGAACAAATACAATTTCAATGATTTGTCTTTATTTCAGTGCCAAAAAGCATTTGGTCGGTTCTGAGTGCACGTCCATGGTGTGTAACATTTGCGACGTAAGGGCTGAGAATGTTGCAAAAATAAATGATGGAGTGTGACGGGAAACGGTAAGGTTAACTTAGGTATTCATCAGGGAATTAAAGCACATCGAATCGCAGTCTTAAAATCCTCTCCCGGCGTAAAACTAAGCGAATTACATGAATGAACCAGGAAAGGACACCCCATGTCTGCCAACTGTATCAGGCTCAGAAAGTGTGGGAGGGGATAGGTAGAAACGCAGAGTTTGTCATGGAAAACCTGCTAGCGAGTAGGTTAGGTTCACAGAGTAAGTTACCATGGACACTGACCAAAGGTTTTCGTTACCTCTCTTTCTGGAACGGAAAACCCGGAGTATGCCTCATTCCAGAGTTAACCAACTCAAAGTTTTCACTAAACCCGCTTTCTGGAATACCTTCCTGATCTCTCCCTCCAGCAGGAGAAAACTCAACCACATCTGACCTTCCCACCATAAACACCATGACGTAGCATTGTGTCTCTGTCTCTATGGACGACAGTGTTCCATGATCTGGGTGCAGGCAGTGAATGTCAATGTATTGAGAATGTGGTGTGTCTGTAAAAGTTGCTATAGAATCCTTGAAACCTCTATATGTCTTCCATCCTACAATACATGTGCAATAGCTGAGTTTTTATTCTCAAGAAAGTAGAGACTCAGATGAAAGCGATAATAAAAGGGCTGTAATTGAAGAAGGGGAGCAGATTTGCGGGCAGATTTTGAACACAAAGGGTATTTTAGATTTGCATGCTGTAGGCGTCCATGCATGGATGTGTAATTATTCTGTGCAAAACAGCGTTATTGGACCCGTAGGGGCCCAAGCAAGCGTGAGGATGAGGGAGCTTGACTTATAAAAAGAAATCCGCAGAAATCATCTCTGCAGGCTCCCTCTGACAGTCTTCACAACTGAGTCCTGCACTGTCAAAATAAATCTGCTCTATGATGCCTCATTGAGCCATTTCAGTAAACACTGGAGGGGGGGAGGGCAGGAGGCGATGACGACATGAGGCATGTGTCTGTCAGATGGACAGAAAATAAACCGACGGGGTGTTGGATCATAGTCTTCAAGGCAAGGTTTTGACATCTCTGTGCTGTTTTGTCATCTCACGTCCGTTTTAGAACCAAGACTTATTTTTACTACTGTGCCTAAATGTGTTGTGCGTCAGTGTTTGTAGGAAAGGCCTTGCAGCTGAAGGGATACAGAATGAGTCATTTTTTTAAAGATATTTTTTGGGCCTTATGTTGAGAGACGGGAGGAGAGAGGGGAAGACATGCAAGAAATGGCCCAGGCAGAATCGAACCCGATCGCCTGCATTATGGTCTCAGCTTCAGTGGTATAAGCCCTACCTGGTGAGCCACCTGGGCACCCTATGAGGCATTGTTTTAGATGGAATGTTACCAGCGTTATGTACAAATATTTTGAAAAATACTGTACTGTTTTGTAGAAGGTTGGTCCATCACAATATGTCTGCTAATGATTCACTCTTGGCCTCTCATCTTATAGAAGACCTCACAATGAGACATCAATTCTCGATGCGGATGTTTGAAGGCATCCTCACAAGTCTTTCTGTCCTTGCTGAAACTAACCCAACTCTTATCCAGTTCTTTGATCGACTAATATGTTGCAGGCCAAGTCCTGTCCCCAAGTGGATGTCTCTGTTTTAGAAACCATTGAGAGGGGTCATATCAAGGTCTGTCTACTTTTTTGCAGCTATGTCTAATGTGGAAGACAAGGGACTTTATTTAGTTTCCAGAATCCACTCTCAGTGCTCTCAATCCTTTGAATGAAACCACATGTCTGACGGTATGGGTGAACAGATCAGACTTTGTCTTTGCTCTGTTGTCTTCAACCACACGTAGCCATAGGGAATGGATATGCCATGTCTACCACATCCTCATCCCACACTCATCTTCCTTGTACACCGAGGTCACAGTCATGTATTTCTGGATTATTCTCCCATTATTCTCTTTAGGAACAAACAGCAATTATGGAAGGTTAGTGTCTAGGTCTACCTGAGTGTTTAATGTACACAGTCTCGCCATTCGAACAGAAAAGGCGTCAGGCTGCATTTGTTGTTTGTTAAGAACACGCGTCTGTCCAGTATATCTTGCTATGATTATGTCAACACAGAAAGGCAGCAATAGCTCTGCCCTCCACTCAGACCAATGACATAGCCTGCAGCTGGACTAGTTCCTCCTCATTAATCAGAACTACAGGATCAATATCGAGCCTCCACTCGCAGCACAGGCCTGTTCCTCTGCTAGTCAGAGGTCCTCAGATGACAAGCCCAGGGTCTCTGTCTTCCAGACTCACTACCACCAAATGTGACAGAGGGACCATCTGTCATTGCGTCCGTAGAGGAGGCCACATAAACATTAGGGAGAGGGACTGTCTGTTTCTGGAAGGACAATTGATGAGATTAAAGAATTTTAACAACATTGTAGGGGCATTTGGACTGTGCCATCCTTAAAGCTGCAGTAAGTAATGTTAAAAAAGTTAATTCAAATATGAGAAACAACACCTCCAATTCTTGTCTGAACTTCTGAGCGTTCCTCCAGCTTGAGTTTGATTGACAGTTGCTTCCCAAAATAAGTCAAGGAGGATGGCCCACCTTGCCAAAGGTGATTGGCTGAAAAGTAATAGGAATTTATATGTTTGTGTTGCCAAACAATTTTCAGAGGGGCTCTTTAGATTATACATAATTTTTATAGGGGACAAAACCGAAATCTACTGTACCTTTAAACATTGTAATATGATAACTGTAATGAGGGATTCACGTTTGCCATCTGTGAAAAGGATCAACCTTTTGAGTTTTTTTTGTAATTTGATTGCAATCCATAGTATTTCCTCTATTAAACTGCTGTAATATGCAATCTTCCTGTAGCATATTAAGATTTCTCATGGGTAGCTAAGCCTAACCTATAGCATTGGTATTCCTCTGTCGTAGAGATTAGAACTGTTGCTACAATTATGTCCAGTACCCCCTGTGTTGCCTGGGAATTATAGCAGTTGTCACATTTCCCAGAGGCGTTTGAGTGATGGCCACGCGACCCAGCTGCGAGCAGTGGCTACTGATCCGCCCCAGCTCTGTTTTTTCTGGGGTGAGCTAAGTTTAGAGGTTTGCAGAGAGGAGTGACCTGTAAGGATCATGGGCGAGGCAGTAGAATGAGGGCTGTGTGGTTGAGCTGGCTGGGAGAGACTCTCCGGTGTGTCCTCCAGTCTGTGTTATCAGGCCTGGCACAGGACCACAGACAGATGTACCACACATTCAGTACTGTCTTTGACCAGATCCCAGCTGACTGAGCACAAATGCTTTTCTTGATGGAGACGAAACTCAGTATGTCCCCAGGTCGTGTTTCCCGTGTGAGGACATCTTGAAAAGTAGATGATGGTGTTGCCATTCATCATACTATTTTGTGGCCAGAATCTGAACTTTAGAGCAGGGGTTCCCAACCTTCTTTGGACTACGGACCGGTATGCATATTTGAAATATTTTCGCAACCCAGTAACATGTCCGTCCATTCAGCCAACTCGCTCAGGTAGGCTTCTATGGAGCTAAATCAGAGCCAAATGTTTTGTTAATTTGATATATATATATAGTTGAAAAATGAAAGCTTGAAATTGAAAATTTAAGTTTTGGTCTAAAACTTGAAAAATAAAACCATGTATTCAAGCTAAAAATAAGTGTACCAATTTTTATTTAAGTTTGAATACAATTTAGATTAAATTCTGGAATTATTTTGAATAAATTATTATTTTTCATTTTTCACTTTTATATTTGTTTTCAGTTCCACATCTCATGTTTTCAAATTCAAAACATATTTTTTTTTACAGCTTCAAATCTTTTTTTCCAGTTTCAGATCAGTTTTTCACTTTCAGATCAGTTTTGGCCCTGATTTTGCGTAGGGGGCGTGGCTTCAACTCAGAGGGGCGTGCAATCATGAGCGACAGCCTAACAAAGAAGGCAGAAGACTCTCCTCAGTCATGTTGCCTTCAGGAAATGGTGTTACTGTGAGAACTATGACTGAATGCTTTCTATCCACCATTTACATGTGATTTTTACTAAGCAAACTGATGCCAGTGACAAAGTTCTATTTAAAAAAATGTTTTGGACAACACGTGGTACCAATTACACTATAAGAGCAATAAACTGTGCCAGATTGTGCAGTTCAGCAGGAACAATGACTTCTCCCCACTTCCATGTACGACTTTGAATGTATGCACCACAGTATTCACCCGGCAGTCAGCACGGTGTCTGCTCTGCCAAGGCAACACGCCAGCGCACCATTTCCTGAAGGCAACATGACTGAGGAGAGTCTTCTGCCTTCTTTGTTAGGCTGTCACTCATAATTCCACGCCCCTCTGAGTTAAAGCCCCCCTAAGCAAAATTGGGGCCAAAAGTCTGAAACTGAAAACATTTTATCTGAATGTAAAAAGGGGGTCAGATGGCTGAGCGGTTAGGGAGTCGGGCTATTAATCAGAAGGTTGTTGGTTCGATTCTCGGCCGTGCAAAAATGACGTTGTGTCCTTGGGCAAGGTACTTCACCCTACTTGTCTCGGGGAGAATGTCCCTGTACTTACTGTAAGTCGCTCTGGATAAGAGCGTCTGCTAAATGACTAAATGTAAATGTAAAAAACTGATCTGAAACGGAAAAAAAAAGCAATAAAAAAAACACTTTGAATCTGAAAACATGAAATGTGGAACTGAAAACAAATATCAAAGTTAAACATTTAAATGAATAATTTATTCAAAATAATTCCAGAATTTAATCTAAATTGTTTTCAAACTAAAATCAAAATTGATACACTTATTTTTTGTTTGAATACATGGTTTTATTTTTCAACTTTTAGACCAAAACTAAAATTTTCAATTTCAAGCTTTAGTTTTTCAACTACATATATATTTTTCAAATTAACAAACATTTGGCCCTGATTTAGCTCCATAGGCTTCCAGTTGGGGTATCGTTGCAAATAGCTATTTTTCAATATGTAAAACAGTGACATGTAAAGATCTTTTCTCTAAGTGATGGTAACCGTAAGGTGTTAGCTTATGTCTGAATGTCCTGTCTAGTGTAAACACTTCCTGTCCTCGAGCATCAACAATACATCTGGCCTGCCACCAGGATTCACTTCTGTTGCTGAAAGTTAGAGAAACCCTGGCTTCTTGTTTGTTTTCTTTTTCTAAATGACAAAATAGCACAATTTATTCTGGTCGCGTAAGCCCTTAAAACCAGAGCATCATTGTGCAGTCTTGTGGCAAGCCATTACATCAGCATGAGATGTCTTCTGCCTCTTCAGTGTAGAACAACAGGATGTTGCTCAATGTGGTCTTTACATTTACATTTAGTCATTTAGCAGACGCTCTTATCCAGAGCAACTTACAGTAAGTGCAGGGACATTCCCCCCGAGGCAAGTAGGGTGAAGTGCCTTGCCCAAGGACACAACGTCATTTGACACGGCCGTGTCTGTAGCTTTAAATGCTAATGAGGAGCGGAGGGGCGGCACTAATGTTTACAATGGATGTATAGCAATGGCTGTAGCCCCGTTGCTGTAACATGCGTCGAATTTGCCCATTCTCATCTGATAACCCTGGTTTGCAGAGGTACACTGAGGGGAAAGGCGGATATCGCGCGCGCCATAACACCAACAGCAGAACGGTTATCCAAATAACAAAGAAGTGTACAACACTCACGTTACAGCGTGTGTATTCACACACATACTTGATGCTATCTACCTTTCCATTAGCGACAGTAACTCAGCTGTTAGTTGCAGAGCTAATGTTACAGCCACATTCTAAGGGTAGCAAACTAGGTAACCATATACAGTAAAGCTACAAAATGATAGCGTTAGTTAACTTACTTGTCCGAGGTTAGTAGCTGGACGAAGGAGAGTTAGTACTGATCCAGAATTTAATTTCAGCAAGGCCAGTTTTGTATTAGCTCAAATTGAAGAAACAGTCGTGGCTGAAGTGTTTGGCGCAGACATACAAAACAAATGCGCCTACAACAGAAGTTTTCACTTCCAGAGAAAATAAAATTAAGACACTGGGTCTTCAGAGGTTCGGATGAAGGAACTGAATTTTTGTTTTACATTTACATTACATTTACATTTAGTCATTTAGCAGACACTCTTATCCAGAGCGACTTACAGTAAGTACAGGGACATTCCCCCCGAGGCAAGTAGGGTGAAGTGCCTTGCCCAAGGACACAACGTCATTTGGCAGAGCCGGGAATCGAACCGGTAATCTTCAGATTACTAGCCCGACTCCCTAACCGCTCAGCCACCTGACTCCACAGGTTTTCCTTTGTACATCCAAACTGAGCAAATGTAATGCTTCGTTCGTTTGCAAGCCATGATGTCTCTCGAGGATAAAAACACTTGCACGGTCATAGCTCAGTTTCTTATGGGCGGGCCAGATTCTCTGGGCGGGCAAAGCAGAGAGAGGGGAGGTAACCTTCCTCCTTGTGACGTCACAAAGAGGAGATTTTCAAACAGAGCAATTGAGCCTTCATTTTCTCAAAGGCGGATAAGAACACCCAGGGCTTGGTTTACACCTATCGAAAATTCTAGCCATTGGGGGACCAAAGGCATGCTAGGGGAACTCATATTAATGTTAAATAACCTCCTAAAGTGACGTTTTCATGTCATGTCACCTTTAAGTCAAAGGATTGTGCTGTGTTGCTGTTGTGCTGCAAAACTCTACAAGCATATTGCTGACATATATTTGATAACCGTAAAGGTTATGAAATAATGGTTTGGACCAGTGATGTTCAAACCTGGTCCTTAGGGCCCACTGTCCTGTATGTTCTAGATGTCCTGCTCCAACACTCCCTACTCAAATTAATAGTCGTTAACATGCTTCTGCAGAGGTTGATAATGACCCATTAATTTGAAGCCGGTGTGTTGGAGCAGAGAAACATCTAGATTCTAGAACATACAGGACAGTGGGTCCTGAGGACCAGGGTTGTAGACCACTGGTGTAGACAGTTGTTTAGTTGAAACATCGGTCTCAAATGGAAACCCAAATGTTGCTGTCATGAAAATGGTATACCGATATCGTTAATGAAATTGGTGAAAGCTCCACTTTGCTTTATTCTCAGAGATGTTCTCAACTTGACGACGGAAGTGCGTAGAATGTTCTATTTTGGATGTCTAAATGGGCTTTTCCATACCATTCTCCCTTGGTCGAGCTCTCAGAGTTACGTATGCCTCACAAAATTCTGAGCTTGGTATGAGGAGTGCAGTCGGTACCTTACAGTTTGAGTGGTTCAGATCAGGATAGCCCAGCGTGGCACTGAACAGCTTATATGAGAACCCAGTAATGCACAGCATTTTCAGAAGCCCACCATGGTTCCCAGGGTTTCTAATGCTGAGTGACTATGTCCTGGTGGAGAGCCTACTTCGCTGTTTCTGTACACCACATACTGCGTGTACTTAATATTTCAAGAGGAAAGATTGGACGACGATGACGAAGCAGCTCTCGTATAACGAAGTGAGACGAGGCACCGTGTGAAGTCTGACAGTTTTCAGCTAACCTGAAGCAACTGTGTTTGCATGCCTATGAAGTTCGTCTCTGGAGTATTTCTGTAGTATCATTTCTTTCTGCTGCTAGACATTCCTCAAGTCTCTAAACCAATATTTTATCTGTTTACTTGGTCTCATTACCCAGTGCATTGGTATGATTTCATACTGTAATTAACAGATATCTCTCTTGGGTTCAATTGTTGGGGATTGTACAGCTGCAGTATGATTGGTTTGGCGCTATAATCTTTATTTCAGAATTTCTTAATCATCAGAATCTGATTTAATCATCTTCACATGTGCAAGGCATTGCCATCTGTGTAATTGTTGTTTACTTTTTCTTTCTCTCAAACTGCATCCCGTTTGTCTAAAATGTGTGTTTGTTTTGTTATACAATTCACATATCCTAATTCTGTTAACAGCAAATGAAATGGGTACAATGTCCCTCTTGAAATGGATATGGGCCCATGAAATGGGATGCAGTTTAGTTGTTGCTGTAGTAGTTAATGATCTTGTAGTAAAGTTCAGTCTGTGAAAAGTGTGATTATGTACCAGACTGATTGGTGGACCGTTTTGAGCACTGCGCATGAAGATGTCACTCAGCATGCCAGAGCAGTGTGCTTTGTTCACAAAGGAGGGGGTAGTGAAGCACTGCTCTCTGGCTGCTCTCTCGCTGCTCTCTCTCAGTTCTGCTCTCTCCCTGCTCTCTTTCTTCTCTCATCCTGCTCTCTCCATGCTCTCTGCTCTATCGGCTCTCTCCCTCCTCTCCCTCTGCTCTGATCTCTCCTTTCTGTCTGCTCTCTCCCTGCTCTTTCTGATCTATCCTTGCTCTCTGCTCTCTCCCTGCTCTCCTGTGGATGGATACATGGACGCAGGGGCTGACTGTCTGCAGCGGCTGTGCAGACACCTGCTGTTATCATCAGCAAATAACTGAACAGTTCTACAAGGGAAGCTATTGGGTATAGTATAGCTCAGTGGGAGAGCATTTGACTTCAAATCTAGAGGTTGCAGGTTTGGAAAAAGTGCTAAATGAATCAATTTCCATTTATATGGGTATGTCTGATTTACCTTGAGGGGAATCACTCCTGAACAGGCACACACATGCCTTCTGAGCATCGGAGTGTCTCTGATGAGCCAGGTCACATTGAGGAGGCAGATCTGTAGCACAGCTTGTCATTAGAACTGCGTCGGGCAGACAGGCGTGTGAGCAAATAAAGAGGCTGGCATTGTGTACATAGCCCAGCACGCCCTGACATACCTGCTCTTTATCTCAGGCCCTCAAATTACCAGCACACAAATAGCCCACCTTGCTCAGACTGAGACAGAAAAACAGAATAATGTGCAGTTTGGGAGGGGGGTGTCATGGAGACGTACAAGAGAGGGCTGGATCTGAATACAGAGTGAGAAGGTTTAATCTTGCCGGGGGAACAGCTGTACTCATCAAATTTTGTTCCTTCCTAATCTGGAGAGAGACAAGGTGAAACCAGGTAAAGCACCCTGACAGTACAGAGAAACACTCGCCATCAGAAAAAAGACAGTTATGGCAGAAAAGTACAATATGCGATTGAGCAACAACATGTCAATTAAATGTGAGGGACATGCTGTATGCAAAACGCCCATGTTAAAAGGGGAAAAGCTCCACATGATGTAGCTTGCATTAAAAGAGGAGTATCATGTTGCCTTTGGCAGGACACTGTTTGTAGGAACTGTCCTCCCTCTCACATTATGAAAAGTGTTTGTAAACCCTTGGAGGTACACCATTCTATGTCATGGTTTGTTTCCATGACATAGAGTCCTCCAGGAAGTAATACGGGGCACTTCCAGGTCTCATTGTGAAACTGACAATGTTTGTGGTAATGGGACTTCTTTTTACCTCAGAATGTGACACGCCTAATGTTCCTTAGGGGGACGAAAGTGCTGTCTGAATGGACTGTGAACATTACTACTGTGTTGCCTTGGTAACATAGAACAGGACACCGCAGTGTGAGGTGGTGGAGGACGTGTGGTTACCTGAATTTGCTATGCTTAGATAGGAGAGGCTGCATGCTCTCACCTTCATGGTCTCATATGGACTAACAGCAAAATAATAAGATTATGTTTTGGGACACCTTTACTACAAACACCATGAATTATTGTTACATTTTCATGTGCAGGGTGATGATTGACATCCATGTATGTAGCTGAATGGTATGAGATTCTTTTTGAAAATGGTATTGTAGGAGTTTGTATATTGGTCAAACAACCAAAACTATTCCCTTAGGTCTAAATAAAGAGGTAAACTGCACAGTGTATTAATATGAACCAAATATGCTGGAATTGTAGTTAATTGTAGTAGTTAAATTAGAGCAAGAATGGTCAAAATAAAGTTACATGAAATTGAAATGTCATAACATGGCAGTCAGGTGGCTGAGCGGTTAGAGAATCGGGCTAGTAATCAGAAGGTCACTGGTTCAATTCCTGGCTGTGCCAAATGACGTTGTGTCCTTGGGCACTTCACCCTACTTGCCTCGGGGGGGAATGTTCCTGTACTTACTGTAAGTCGCTCTGGATAAGAGCATCTGCTAAATGTCTAAATGTAATGTAACATTGCAAATAAATTAAATAAAGTGCAAGGCAAACATGTTACAAAATTAAGGTTTTAAATCTTACCTACTCACCATGATTATTGTAAATCGGAGAGAGAAAGAGGTGAGCGAGAGAAGGAGTAGGAGAAGCCAGAGCTGCACCACATCTTGACCCTTACTTATCAACATTTGACTAGAATGCAACACTAAGTCACACAATGAGGTGTGAGATCCATCAAGCAAACACCGTCCAGCAACCCCAGTCTTTAGCATATGAGAGGTGGGGGCAGGGGTGTCTCCCATCCTCCCAACAGTATTATAGTGGGTGGAGGGGTAAATATTAAGTATAGGTAAAAAAATAATTAATGTAAAATATTAATTTACAATAGCATGCTGTGTTCTGAAGTTGGCTTCAGAAAGCACCTTTGATGTATGTGAGCTTTGCACATCTGCAAATAGTGTAAGATGAATCGCGTATATATCGTAAGATCACAAAAGTGGAGAGTTCTGCTCGTTCTTGTTTTAAGTGGATGTGTATTAAGCAATTCTCTCTTCCAGCAAACTAGATCATGTTTAGTATCACAATAATATCTTGTTTACTCAAGCCTGAAACTAGGACTGCTTTCTTGTCCAGCAGCAGTACACTTTCAAATGTGAGTTTTTGCTTTTGCAAACAACCAGTTACACCAGGGACATCTGTAGTTTTTGCCCAGAGCAAACCTGGAGGAGAAACTGGATGTGATACTTATGGATGATTAATACAGTCGGTCCCTCGCTCTCATTCCAAATAATCTCTGCCTTCAATCGTTAGGAATTATACTAATCTAATACGTATTCAGCCTTGTTCCCTCGTTGCCCATACTACTAAGTTTGCTCCTAACAGCGCCACTGTTTCAGAGGAATTATCTCCTAAGACTAAAGCTGCTAAAAACTCATGCTGGAATTTTGGACTCCTAAATATCAGATCCCTATCCACAAAGGCTGTTTTGATTAATGACCTGATGTCTGAATGCAGTCTGGACCTGATTGGACCTGGCTAAAACCTGACGGATATACCCCTCTGAATGAAGTGTCTGCCCCGGATTTTTCATACTCACACATTCCTCGTGCCTCTAAGAAAGGTGGCGGTGATGCTATGATTTATGATTCCAGATTCAACCTCAGCCTGAAATCTGTGAACACCTTAAAAACATTTAAAAATAATTTGCATGAAACCACCATTAAAGAGGAAAAACCCTACTACTCCTGCCCCCCACCCCTCATTTTGTATAGCCACTCTGTGGCTGATTATCTTGCTGATTTTGTGAAGTACACTGATAATATCCTAATTATGGCAGACTTCAACATTCATGTGGATGACCCGACAGATCCATTAAGCAAGACCTTCACTGCTCTTATTGATTTCAAAGGCTTCACCCAAGTGGTCTCCAAACCTACCCATCTTCACTCACATACATTAGATCTAGTTCTCACACGGGAAATTGTGATTACTGACTTTCTAGAATTCTTCGACCACAAAATCTATGCTATCATGGACACACGACAGACTAGCCCTAGACAAATTACCATGAACCCTTCCTCCTTACCAAGCACGCTGCATGTTGAGGCTCTCACCCACTTCAACCCTATATCTATGGAAGCGTTCCTAAAACTAATAGATTCACCAAAACCCACCAGTCTTCTCTACCCCCTACCTGCCAAACTTCGTAAAGGAACTCCTCCCTATGCATGAAACCACCCATGGTATTTTTTATGAATCTATTGGGGAGTCAGATGGCTGAGCGGTGAGGGAGTCGGGCTAGTAATCTGAAGGTTGCCAGTTCCCGGTCATGCCAACTGACATTGTGTCCTTGGGCAAGTCACTTCACCCTACTTGCCTCGGGGGAATGTCCCTGTACTTACTGTAAGTCGCTCTGGATAAGAGCGTCTGCTAAATGACTAAATGTAAATGTAATCTATTGTAACTGGCCAAGTCCCTGACAACTTTAAACAAGCAAAAACAAAACCTGGATCCCGGATGTCTACAGGCCAATTTCAAATCTGCCATTTCTCTAAAAGATTCTTGAAAATGTTGTGGCACAACAGCTCACTGAACACCTCTTATCAAATCAGTTTTATGAACCCCTCCAGTCCGGATTTAGTCATAACCACAGCACTGAAACAGCCAAGATAGTCAATAATCTACTATTGGCCTCTGATACAGGCTCTATTTCTGTCCTGGTTCTCCTGGACTTAAGTGCAGCATTTGACACTGTGGATCATCAAATTCTCCTGGAACGTATGGAGAACTATGTTAGGATCTCTGGTACGGCACTCCAGTGGTTTCGATCGTATTTATCTGACAGGTCGCAAACATGCGACAATCTGTCAGGGACCTGCACACATAAAGAAATAGACAGGGTAATCAGTGGCAGGGGCATCTTAATAGCACTTGAGGCCCCTGGGCTATGGCCTTTTTTTTCATTTTTTGAGGCCCCACACACGCTAATTGCACAATCGCACGAGTTGCTTGTATTGTTATTTACATTCCGTTGCAAGGTTTAGGCTGAAATTCAGTTTTTGTGGCAAAAAGTGCCTTGTGTCAACGAAGGGAACTCAGTGCTAGCCTACGTCACAACGTCAGCACACGTTAGCAACGACGCATGGATACAACGTGCATTGCTGTTGCACAGCAAGTATCGTATCGTGCCGTGGTGTAATAGCAGCATTATACATTTAAGCAATTCAAGACTTGCATATACAGTAAGTAATGTCACAATAAATTATGTATTTAAACTCAAGCTTGTGTGGTGCGTCCCTGTATTCAATGCCACAGCCTAAACTTTATGTCAAAAGAAACGTTTTTAATTTCTGGCGCATTCAAACAATCCCCTCAGTGAAGTTTGTCTAGCAACAGCAGTTAGGCTAGCTTGCTCGTAGCATAATTCAGCTTCTCCACGCAGGGCTCTAGACTGAGACTAAAAAGTCGCGTTTGAGGGCATATTTTCAGTTAGCAGATGGTACCGTTTGAATCGCGATTCCATCTGAAAAATACTGCCGGTGACAACGTTGTTAGAATAGCTTGTCTCAAAGGGGGTTCAGCTTGTTTCCTATTAAATGGACCCATCTGCAACCGACGCAAGCAAGCACACCCTACAAATTGTACCCTCTTTAGTTTTTGTTACATTTTGTTACATTTTGTTTAGATAAGGGGGAGGGGGGGGGCCTCCCCTCCCTCCACATACACCACCAGATGCCACTGTAGAGCAGAGTAATGACACCGCGAATACGGACGTTTATCATCATTATTATTTTGTATTATTATTAAGAGGCCCCTGATTGGTCGAGGCCCTGGGCTTAAGCCCAGGTAAGCCCATGCATTAAGGCGCCACTGATCAGTGGGTTAACACAAGACAGGTGGTGGTAATGACCGAAGACAAACGAGCTGACATTAAATCTGACAGACAAACACAGACACACCCACAAGGGGAGGGGAACAGAAAGACAGTCATGACAGTACCCCCCGGCCTAGGAGCGACTCCTGGCGCTCCTGATGGGAGGCGGCTGCCCTCGATGGAACACAGATATCAAGGAACGGTCCAGGATGTCCCGGGAAGGGACCAACAAAGAGGCCTGAGTGGAGGGAACCAAGGTGTCGGGTTCCTGGGATGGGAAAAGGGGGGGGCTGGTATCCCAAACAGCACTGAAAGGGTGACAGGCCTGTGGCTGAGACTGGCAGGGTATTGTGGGCATATTCCACCCACGTCAGCTGTTGACTCCAAG
Organism: Osmerus eperlanus; assembly: GCF_963692335.1. NCBI lineage: Eukaryota > Metazoa > Chordata > Actinopteri > Osmeriformes > Osmeridae > Osmerus > Osmerus eperlanus. The sequence continues at coordinate 11,585,634 of NC_085022.1, forward strand.
AAGAAGGATTGACCAAGGCCAGACAACGCAACAACCTCTCCAGGTCCTGGTTTGCCCGTTCCTCTCGTCCATTGGTTTGAGGATGGAACCCCGACGAAAGGCTTACCGATGCCCTAAGAGACGGCAGAACTCCCTCCAACAACGAGACACGAATTGAGGCCCTCAATCCGACACCAGATCTGTTGGAAGGCCGTGAATCAGAAAGACCTGGTCCACAATGACTTTATTCGTCCCTTTAGCAGTGGGAAGCCTGGTCAAGGAGATAAAATGAGCAGCCTCGGAGAACCGGTCCACCACAGTCAAGATGACAGTGTTGGCTCTGGAGGGCGGAAGTCCAGTCACAAAATCCAGGGCGATGTGAGACCAGGATCTTCCGGGGACGGGTAAAGGCCGCAGTAAGCCAGCTGGAGGACATTTACATTTATGCATTTAGCAGACGCTTTTATCCAAAGCGACTTCCAAGAGAGAGTTTTACAAAAGTGCATAGGTCACTAATCATAACAACGAGATAGCCCCAAACAGTTGGAGAGCAGGCCAAGACAAATTTCTGAACGTCTTTGGTCATTGAGGGCCACCAGAACCGCTGTCGAACCACCGCTAATGTCCTCCGTATCCCAGGGTGGCAGAACAGTCTGGAGGAATGACACCATTGAAGGACTGGTGAGCGGATAGCTGCTGGCACAAAAAGACAACCCTTAGGGCACTCTGCAGGCACATCAACACCCCTTAGGGCTCCCCTGACCTGGGACTCCACATCCCATACAACTGGGGCCACCAAACACCCCACAGGCAAAATGGGTTTGGACGTACCGCCGACTTTACCGCTGAATTGATGAGAAAGGGCATCTGGCTTGATGTTTTTAGCCCCTGGGCGGTAGGAGAGCGTGAAGTTTAAACGCTCAAAAAACAGGGACCACCGTGCTTGCCGGGAATTAAGCCGCTTTGCCGTCCTGACATATTCCAGATTCTTGTGGTCGGTCCAAACCCCGAAAGGGACCTCCGACCCCTCCAACCAATCCCGCCACTCCTCCAATGCCAGCTTGACCGCCAAGAGCTCCCTGTTTCCGATGTCATACTACTCTCCATTGGGGAGAGACGGTGGGAGAAAAAGGCACAGGGATGAACCTTCCCATCCTCCAGGAATCGTTGGGACAAGACTGCTCTGACGCATCCACCTCCACAATGAACTGAGGGCCGGGAGCAGGATGGACCAGGATGGGAGCTGAGGTGAAGCGGGCCTTCAGGTCGTTAAATGCTGCAAGGGCTGGGCCAGACCACCCAAAGCGAACCTTGGTGGAGGTGAGCACAGTCAGGGGTGCCGCCACTTGACTGTAGTTCCTCACAAAACAACGATAAAAATTGGAAAAGCCGGGAAAGCGTTGGAGGGCCTTACATGAGTCCGGGACTGGCCACTGAGCAACCGCTCTCATCTTGGCGGGGTCCATTTTCGAGTCCTGTTTTTGAAATGACGTACCTTAGGAACGGGACTGACTGAGCGTGAAATGTACATTTCTCTGCCTTGACATAGAGCCGGTTCTCAAGCAGCCGCTGCAGAACCAGGCGGACATGCCGGACGTGTTCCTGGACATATTTAGAAAATATCAAAATGTCATCCAAATAGACAAACACAAATGTTGACCATGTCACGGAGCACATCGTTCACCAGAGTCTGGAAAACCGCTGGGTCGTTGGTGAGGCCAAAAGGCATGACGCAGTACTCAAAGTGCCCTGTGTGCGTGTTGAAGGCCGTCTTCCACTCATCACCCTCCCTAACACAGACCAGATGGTATGCATTGCGGAGGTCCAACTTCGTGAAGATCACGGCAAGGACATTAACGGTAAGGGGTACCTGTTCCTCACAGTGATTGCATTGAGGCCCCGGAAATCGATGCAGGGACGTAAGGAGCCATCTTTCTTAGCCACAAAGAAGAACCCCGCCCCTGCCGGGGACGTTGAGGGGCGAATGAGGCCGGCTGCCAGGGATTCCTTTATATACTTCTCCATGGCCTCACGTTCCGGAAGAGCATGGTAGAGATAACTCTAATGAAGTAAATTGATTGTTCAGGTGGATCCCTTGCCTGTTGCACAAATTCATTTCAGTAACCTAAGCCAGGACACATTCCCACTAATGCTAGGCATGATTTAAAATTCCCTTCCATGACAAGTTATGGCACTCCAAACAACCTGTTTAAAAAAAACGATGAGAAAGTTATTCTTTACAGCAGCAACCAGTCATCCCGTTGTCCCGTTTTTATAGGAAATGTACAAGCAGTTTCAACTTAGGCTGAATCTAACAACGCTTACCACAGGAGAAACAGCTTACTTTTTTATACAGTAACTGAACATGACAATATTCAACACTGAGAATAGCTCAATGGGCTGGGATGTTGACCTGTAAAGTATAAGGTCGTAGGTTGGAATCCAGCCATAGTCGTTTGGCCTGTCATAATTTTGATTATCTGTTTAGTTCAACAGGATGACATCTTTCTGAAGTACCACAAACAATTTCACCTTGGTATGTCAAAATATGATTGAATTAAAGCTGTTTCAACGTTGGCTGAATCTAACAACGCTTACCACAGGAGAAACACCTTACTTTTTTATACAGTAACTGAACATGACAATATTCAACACTGAGAATAGCTCAATGGGCTGGCATGGTGACCTGTAAAGTATAAGGTAGTTGGTTGGATTCCAGCCATTATCTTTTGGCCTGTCATAATTTTGATTATCTGTTTAGTTAAACAGGATGACATCATTCTGAAATACCATGCACAATTTCATGCAATTTCACCTTGAAATGTCAACCGTTTCTTAACCTTTGTCCCAAAGCTGACCAAAGCTAATACTCTGCCCTTTCTCTTCATGCAATCTCAACAGTTGGTGTGTAGCAGAGAGGATAGAGAGACTGACTTGTGACCTTATGCTCATGAGTTCAAATCCCCATTCAGCCTGTTGTTGGCCAAACATGAAGTAGTTTTGCTCCCTTGTTGTCCAACTCCCGATCTTATACAGTGTACATGTTTATAATATTTTGCCCGCATCGGAACCCGCATCGCTGCTTGCAGCTATATTTATCATTGTTATGCTGACAACACACAACTGTACCTCTCTTTTAAACTGAACAACCCTAGTAAGCTCTCCACCTTGCAAGACTGCTTAACAGCTATCAAGGACTGGATGTTAAACAACTTCCTTCAGCTTAACCCTGACAAAACAGAACAGACTTTTAACCAAGACACGAAGTAGGGCACATAGGACACTTGTGCTGGCTTCCCTTTACTAGTCACCCATTGACTGCAGAATTGATTTAAGAATAATTTTAATCACATATAAGACACTACATGGACTAGCCCTACTTTATATATATTTATGCCCCTTGGCCTTATCGAGATCTCTTAGATCTTCTGACCATGGCCTTCTGGTGGTCCCGAAAGCTAGGCTCAAAACCAGGTGACCAAGCTTACTCAGTTGTTGCTTGTTGTTTTAATAACTCATTTGTTCCGTAATCACTTTGTTTTGTAATGTGTGTTTACCTTCTGTATAGTTTTACTGTTTGTATTGTATTTCATTATTTTATGATTCTATGCTTTACATTGTATTTTACATTTTTAAGCTTTACTTCTTCTCCCAGTTCTATTGTATATTCAATGTTCTTATTGTACAGCACCTTCTAACCCTGGTTATGAAAGGCACATTTACTATACTGTATTTTACGGTAAATAGTAGTGATGTGTCGTTCGTGAACGATTCGTTCATTTTGAACGAATCCTTACAAGGACTCGGGAGTAACGAGTCCTCTCAAAGAGTGATTCGTTCATTTTCTCGTGGCCGCGCATCGGGACTGTTGCATAGGCTCGTCCAAGTAAACAGAAATGATTCGTTCATTTCCCGACTCGGTCTTCGGGTACGAGTCTTTGGATAATTTTTCATGTGACCTGCATAGGCTCTGTAGTGGTAGCTAGAAGAAACGAACGATTCGCTCGAAAAAAGATTCGTTCATTTTACTGTAGATGATTCAAAGAACCGAATCAGTAAAATTATCCGAACTTCCCATCATTAGTAAATAGGCCGCATAGTGTACAAGCCGCACCCCCCCAGAATGAGCACTTTCTGTTTGTAAATCAGAGTTTAAGCCGCACTGGAGTATATACCGCACTTTGAAAGCAAACAATGGTACCGTTGCGTGACTCAATGATGACAAAGTATCACAAGTAGATTAGTGCTAAATTTGTGGACAGCTTGGATAGCGGCCCAACTAGACAACATTCCCAATCAGGGTGAACACTCAAATTTAAACTATAGACAATAGCATTACACATATCAAAACAGAACGAAAACAACAACAGAACTCCAAACAATGCTTATTTAACTAAGCTAATGCCCTTAACTTAGTAGCTTTTCAGCTTGCCGCAGGGCATTCTGGGTACCAAGAGCAATGCACGAATAGAAGATCTTTGTGTAACACACTTCGGTTGTGGATAGTATGTCCAGAAATAAATCCAAGTCACTCATTGAGTGGCAGAATCCATTGTTATGTCTACAAAATTATTTACATATATTATAAGTTTAGCTAGCTTGCAAATCCTGAGGATAGCCTACTGTAGCAGACCTTTCTATGTGACAACGGACAAGGGTGTTTTGTCCCTCGGGAGTTGCCGTAGGCTTGATGCTGAAAGCATTACGTGAAATCAGTGAGGGCTGTTCGAATGGCGATGTCAAGAAGAGCAGTGGTAAAATACAAGTTATGAAAAGAGACTGCGCCCCTGTCTTATTGTCCACACTATCATATACAATTATATCTAAAACGAACTTACAAAGAGCTCGGTTAGACTACCAAAGTTGAATTAGTAATTTTGTATTTTTTGTAATATTTGTATTTTTGTATTTTTATATTGTAAATTACGGCAACTTATATTTTATTTTATTGTATATTTTATTTAATTCTAATTCCACTTAGTACTGCTAGTTTATGTACCCTTAGTATAGATAGTCCACATATTTTTTATTTTAGGTCCCTATATGTTTATTGTATGCACCTTCCTGCCAAAGCAAATTCCTTGTCTGTGCAAACTTTCATGGCGAATAAATCCCCCCATTCTGATTCTAGTAATGTTGTTAGCGATGCTAGCGTTATTTTGCTAGCTAGCCTAGCCTATAACATTTCACTGGGTTTGCAGCTGTTTGATTAACTGAAATTATTATGAAATGTTATGTTCTACTAGCCATTTGCCTACTATAGTGTGGAAGAAATTGGGATTTCCTGTGTGCTTACACTAATCACTAATCAATAGAACTAGTCATTGGATACTAGTTAGTACGTTTATCATGTAAGCTTGCTATTAATAACAGTATATTGTGTCTATGTGTCAGGTTAATAGATGTTCGAGGTCAGGAGAAAGTACTGGCTAAACGGTCCTTGTCATGACTACAAGGAGAGCTCCAACTATGAACTCTCTAGTGTGAGAGTTGTCATATGTTGGGAGCAGTGAATCTTTATCTCTGAGACTGTTGAAACGTCATTCCTGCCTGACTGTCACAATCTATGTTTACATTCTTGTGCCCTATTAAAGATGGTCCTTCGGCTTTCGGAGCGGAGAGAGACCTGGTTGAGACCTAAGCTTGGTGTTGTGTTGTCATTTATGGTCAGAAGACTGGTTTTCTCTCCCAATCTGCAGATTGATAAATACTTAGTAAAATCCAGAACTCAACTGAACTTAGTCACTCCGTTTATGAAGAGACGGACAAAACACTTTCTTCATCAATAGCAAGTCACTGTATTTCCAAGCCCTGATAGTGTAACTGAGAAAACAGTAAATAATTCCTCTTTCAAGTAATAAGCCCCCGTCCAAGTGTTGAGCATAAAATTAGCTGCACGGTCACTAGAGATCTTGAGAGAAGCCACTTTTCTGTTCTAAAACAGGACTGTAAGCCACTTCGAAATATAAGCCGCACAAGCACAAGAAAACTGTAAAATCGGAGTAGGCTACAAGCCGCGGCTTACTTTCCGTAAAATACGGTACTTACATTAAAATATGAAAAACAGCACCCCAATTCTTAAAAAGTATAATATTAATACAATTATCATTTTCAGTTTGTGCATCCTGAAGTTTGTGCATCCTGAAGTTTCAGTTTGGTCCATTACTAAAAACAGCCGGACAGCGTGTGTCGTGTGTCATGCGTTCAGCTCCGCCCTTTTCATCTCTGAGACAGCCGATGTGTCTCTGGTGCGTCCCAGCCAGGGCAGTGCTCAGCGGTATATGACAGGCATTATCGGAGAAGCTATGCTGTGCAGATCCCCTTCAGGGCAGCTGTCCCAGTCCAACAGATCACAACTGTGCTCTGAGGACCTAGAGGTCACAGCCAGCCCCACCCCCCTCCGCTGGTGTCCCCCAGATTCAGGCAAGGGTAAGGGGGCTTCTCTGACACGGTGCCAGGGGTGGGGCTCTGTTATCTCCTGGCCTGAAGTGTTGCTCACGCCAGGGATTAAGGTCACCATTCCAAGCCGCAACTGTGGCTCCTCTGCCTCTTACTGACAGCGCCAAATGCATGGCCCACCCTGTCTTCTGTTGAGCTCAAAACATGAAAGAAGGGTTTAGAGCCTTGATGTCCTATTGAATGTCTCGTGCCTATCTACTAACTTAGATGTCAAACCTTCACAGTATTGAGTGACAAAAGCTGAATTGGTAGCTGACGACATCTGCTTGTTGTCAGGCTTTATTTTATAGCAGTTCGGAAGAAGAGAACCACACTTTAATGTTAAATCGAAAATCTGTGTAGAGACAAGATATTACGTTTTTGTCCTGGGCCGAGCACAAAGCCATCTGAGACTGAAGGACAACGGACAATGACGCCATATCTGTTGAAGTTACTGCAGCCTATCCCTCTCCGCGTCATCTCAGAGGGGGCCGAAGTAGAGATACTTCTCCTTATCTAGCAAGGAAGGTCAAATGTTTGGAATATTTAATGTTCTGTACAGCTCCAGATATAGAACCAAATTTGAATTTTCTTTGTGGTATTTTTTTTTTACTGTTATATTTGTTCAAATACATCACCAGAGCATTGAAAGAAGAGAAAACCAGACTGGGGAAGTCTACAGTCAGCATTAGGTCAAGCCTTGCTGGGAAGGCCTTGCTTAGGGCTGAAACCCTAATCCGAACTGGGAATGTGTTCTAACACTGCGGGCCATCTTTTAGTTAGTGTACTAATGTCATTGCAAGACAGCCCTGTACTATGGAAAAATAAAGAGGGGATGGTAAGGACACCAAAAAAGCCATGTTTTTGATGTGTGATCCTATCCTTCTGAGAAGATCTCATTGACTGTCTGGCCGGAAACCTTTTAAAAGTGTAGTAAGCATGTGCATGCATTGTGTTAACCATGTCACCATTGATGTGGTGGGCTTATCTCAAATGATTGATGCATGTGAGGGCCCAGATATCACTACACTAATGATCTTGTCGCCTCCACATCCTCTCGTGTGAGAGGGGATGTTGAAAGTGGGAATGTCATGATGGTTGATTGTTTTTGCCTCTGTTCAGCGTTGACAGAAGGGGCCAACCAGTCACCTTTGACCTTTTTAATTAGGGAAGTGCTCTCTGGGGCTAGGGGCTAGGATGCTACTGCTAAGTGTGATCTATCAGCACTGCGCTGCTCAGTGACCTGGCCATTTTTCACCCTATGTGTGAAATCGGAGTAATTCACTGATATCCAATCCACTATGGGATCTGTATTTTCATTTTTTAAATGAGCTAATGCTCAATAGCTGCATTTTGTTTTTTGTTACTAAACCTCTACCCTAACAGAATCCTAAGATGCTACAATTTTGCTGTTTGCTTTCTGTCTTACTTGTCCTTTAACACTGTAAATGAAAATTAAGCCATAAAAAGGACTATTTGTGTTTCATTTTGAAAGTGATATTTTCTGCCTGGGTTTGGATCTCCTCAAGACCATCCCCTCTACTTCAATGCTGTCATTGTTTTCAATTTTCTTCTTACAGCGCAACAAATGTCATGCAACTTTGTTACCGCGCAATTCGTTGAGTAAGTGGTTTTCATTGCAGTGGGAAATAGGACACTGTGTTGTAGCAATAATATTTCAAGGTCGCTGTCCCCTGCGGTTACAAGGGTTCAACCAATTTTTGGTAGCAGGGGTTAGCTCCATCTGGGGTGCTGTTTACATCAGGGGGACCCCCTTCCCCGGGCCATGTCATCGAAAGAATAGTGAGTGTCACACACTGGATGACATACAGTCCTCTTGTCCGAGACCAGTTCAGCATTCCAGTCGGCCTACAACACTCAGCACGGTTGGAATGTGAGAGAGAAAGACACATTGAAAAGACTTGCTTGAATTGCTCTGTAACCGGTCATACTTATTAAAATATTACAGTTCACACACAATGCAACACAGTGCACCATTTATATTGTGGTTCTGTTTGGGCGTATTATCACTCAGATCCTGTTATTGTTGGTCAAATCTGAAGGTCACATCTGCAAGGTCATATCTGATGCCAGATATGTATTCCATCTTTGTCAAAATATCAGTCAAGAAAGAACACCTGGTTTTAACTATTGGAAAGCTTAAGCCTACCATTGTAAGTAAGTAAGTAAGTAAGTAAGTAAGTAAGACTTTATTTATATAGCACATTTCATACAAGAATTGTAGCTCAAGGTGCTTTACACAAAATCAATAAAAACAATAATACAAGTGATAAACAATTCAAACAAAAATAAAAATCCCAATAAGATCTCTGTTCAAGAGAGAAAACAACTTTAAACATGCATCTTAAAAGTAACATATATACATTTGGTTCACCCCTGGTCTGTATATATAAAACCATACACTCTGTTAACAGATCCTTTCCCCAGGTCAAGAGTATGGGCCGTATTCTCTGTTAACAGATCCTTTGCCTCAGATCAAGAATACAGATTGTTTTACATATTTGTTTAAATACTTCACGCGACCAGAGTTCTTGTACGCTAAAGTCAAATAATGACCCAAATTTACTAAACCAAGATTCTACAATAATATAACTAATAAAAGTAGGAAAACACTTTTGAGATAAAATTACTTAAATGCTTCGGTAAAAAGGTAGGTTTTAAGCTGTCTTTTAAAAATGTCTAGAGTGTTTGCTTCCCTAATATTTATGGGTAATTTGTTCCATAGTTTTGGGGCGTAATTGACAAAGGCCGAATCACCAATCTTCTTGTGACTGCTTCTGGTGACCTCTAATAGGCCTGCATTTGATGATTGCAGTGTTCTAGCTGGTGTGTAGTTTATAAGGGAGTTAGAAATGTAGCTAGGTCCTTGTCCGTGTAGAGCTTTGTATTTGAGGAAAAGGACCTTAAAGTCAATTCTGAAGGTAACAGGGAGCCAGTGTAAAGTAGCTAGGACAGGACTAATGTGTTCTCTCCTTTTAGTTTTGGTTAATAATCTAGCTGCAGAATTTTGAATGAGCTGTAGTCTTTCAGTGGTTTTCTTGGGAAGACCAGTGAAAAGTGTGTTACAGTAGTCCAGCTGGCTGGATATAAAAGCATGAATTAACTTCTCTGCATCATTTTGGTTTATGAATGGTCGTACCTTTGCTATATTCCTCAGGTGAAAGAAAGCTGTTTTGGTCACTTTACGTATTAATGTGAGAGTTGAAATTCAAATCTGAGTCCAGGATTACACTGAGACTCGTCACCTCTGGGTTAAGCCTCCAAGATTCTTAATAAGCATCTCTCTTTTGGATTTGGGGCCACATAGTAGGACTAGGTTTTGTCTTCATTTAATTTAAGAAAGTTATCATTCATCCATTTATTTATTGCCAACAGGCAGTTGGTAATGGAATTGATGGCCGTTGCATCGTTGGTTTCAGTGGATATATATAGTTGTGTGTCATCCGCATAGCTATGGAAATCTATGTTATGTTCTCTGATCATGTCGCAGAGTGGTAACATATAAAGAGAAAAAAGTAATGGACCTAAGCAGCTTCCTTGAGCAACCCCGTAGCAGTTCTCATGTTTCTTGGACCTATGGTCACCTAAACTAACATAAAACTTCCTTCCTGTGATATATGATTTCACCCAGTTCAATACACTATCCGTGAACCCAATAATCTTTTCCAGTCTATTGATTAGGATGTCGTGATCAATGGTATCAAATGCTGCACTGAGATCTAACAGGATAAGGATAGAGACTTTATTTGCATCAGTTTAGTCTGAGGTCGCTAATTATTTTGGTGAGAGCAGTTTCAGTACTGTGATATTTCCTGAAACCTGACTGCGAGACTTCCAGGATGTTATTTTCTTCAAGAAAAGAATTTAATTGGACTAAAACTATCTTTTCCAGTACTTTACTAATAAATGGAAGGTTTGATATTGGTCTGTAATTTGCAAGTAGACTGTTATCCAATTTGGGTTTCTTTAATAGGGGCTTTACAACAGCTGTTTTGAAGGCATCTGGGAAGACACCAGTTCTAAGGGATGTGTTTATAATCTCTAGCACCGGACCTGAGACACTATCAAACACTCGCTTAAAGAATGTTGTGGGTATAGGATCAATATCTGAGGTTGTGGAGTTAGATTCGTTGACAATTTTGGAAAGTTCACTAAGTGTGATACAGGTAAATGTGCTCATGGTTACGTTGCCGAATCTACTGATGTCAGTTTCGACCCCACTATTAATAATACTAGCTCTGATCAAAGTTATTTTGTTCTTGAAGAACAAAGCAAGCTCTTCACATTTAACTGCTGAGGATGGAGATGGGGCAGGGACAGTGTTTAGCAGCTGGTCAATGGTGGAGAAAAGAACTCTGGAATTTCTGGCATTTTCTGTAATAATGTTGGAGAAATATTCTCTCCTTGCTAGACGGATGGTTTTGTTATAGGTGGTTAGTGTATCTTTGTAGATATTGTAGTGGATAGTGATCTTTGTTTTACTCCATTTTCTCTCTGTTGCACGGCATTTTCTTTTCGTTTCACTAACATTTTTATTTCTCAGTCATGGGGAGGTTCTGCTTGTGTACTTCTTTTTGGTTTTCAGTGGCGCAACAGAGTCTAACACAGATAATAGTGCATCATTGAGGTTCTCTACCATTTAATTCAGAGAGCAATCATGATTAGTCGGCTCATGTAGAGCAAATTGTTCAGAAAATGTCATCACAGCTGTATCGTCTAAATATCTTCTATGGACTAAGAATTCTTTTTTGTTTTTTGTTAGGATAATTTCCATATTAAAAAGTATATAATGATGGTCTGAGAGGGGTAGATCAGTTATTGAAATATTATTGATATTTAGTCCAGTTGTTATCACTAGTGTGTTTCCGTGCCGGTGTGTTGGGTCTGTTATGTGTTGAGTTAGATTGAAATTGTCGAGGAGATTTAAGAGCTCAATAGTTCTTGGGTCTGCTTTTTTATTTACTTGGATATTTAAGTCTCCGTTTAAAACTACTTTGTCATATCTAGTGACACATAGTGATAATAGTTCAGAGAATTCTTGTATGAATATTGGCGAGTGCTTGGGTGGCCAATATATATAATAACAAAAAGTATTGATTCGGTTTTGAGCTCTATAGCAAGATATTCATATGAAGTGAATTTACCTAGCTCAGTGATTTTGAACAACAGTTTAGAGGAGAAAATAGCTGCGACTCCTCCACCTTTTTTTGATTTCCTAGAAACTTGGTGAAAGCTGTCATCGGGCGGACACGCTTCTATCAAAGTTGCTGTTGCCGTGTCATTGTTTAGCCAAGTTTCTGTTAGACAGATGCAGTCTAAGTTGTTTTCTTTGACCAGATCATTAACTAGAAATGTTTTGTTATTTAGTGATCTAACATTTATAAGGGCCAGTTTCATCTGTGGGGTATTAACAGATAAAACAGGGGTAGATAAATCTGTTGGATGAATATGGATAGTTCTGTGACTTCTAACACTAGTTTCAGGTTTGTAACCATGCATTTTACCATGCCATTTTCTGTTTGTGATGATGACCGGTATGTCTAATGAAATAGCATGGTGGCTGTCCTAGCTTTTCTTTTCCTTGGGAAAGTCTATGTCACTGAGCTGATTGTGAAATACATTTGTAAGATTCACAGACATTTGAATCATTTCTCAAACTGCAGACATTAAGTAAAGTCACTGCTTTGAGACCATTCAGGGACTCCTTTCAAAGCATCTGGTCATATTTCATCGTTGAACTTATCTCTGACACTGGCTGCCATCTCATCAACACTGGAGAGATAGACAACCTTCCATTTGACCCCATTGTGAATACAATGAGACAACTGTGTCTTTCAAACAAAGATGCAACAGTTCGTGGACTTGAATCAGTCTAGTTGAGTCAAGTCACTGGGATGTCTCTTGTAGGTCTGTTGTGTAGATGTGTGTTGAGAGGGCGAGGGGGGTTCTAAGGCTATAACCCGATGGATTTGGTTCAATTTGGAACAGCACAATAACTTGATCACACAGTGACAGTTTGGAGGCTGGTGGCTTGTCTCTTTTTCCAGGCGAGTGAAACAGGGACAGCAGAGAGGGGGAAGCAGTGCTTTTCACACCAAGGTCCCCATTCTCTTTCACTCCAAAATGCCAATTGATTCGGTTCTTTTCAGTTGTCTCCGTGAATCAATATGACACAAGCAAAGAGAGAGAAGTTCAAGGGGTGTCAATACTTCCTGTAATCTCCAGGTAATAATAGCAGGTCGACTGAAGTGTGCTGTCTGCCAGTAACAGCTGTCTCCAGCTGGGGGGAGGAAAGATGGCTATTTTCTACAGTTTACCAAACGTGCCGTGTCAGGAATTCTTCATCTCCCCCCATGGCTTGGTGTGTGTGTGCTTTGGGCCTGCATGTCTGTATGCATCGTGTCACGAAGCTCATGCCATCTTGGACTTAATCTGTCGTGGGAAAAGTTATCATCAGCATGCAGTTTTTGGTGTGTGTGAGTGTGTGTGTAGGGGGGTTAACAGCTGATGACTGGGAAGGGCAGAACCATCGTGGGTCCCAGTCTCCCCAGCCAGACGGTCCAGCCACATCCCCTCTGAGCCTCAGAAACACACACCCAGGACTGTTCACAATGCAGTTTTCTCGCCAGCTTGAGCATATTGACCACAATTCGATGTGACAGGTTGCCTTAAATGCAATCAGCTTAGAGCAGATGTTGACAATCAATACAATTGTTTCAATTCTCCATTGATGGAAAGGAGTCTTCAATAATCTTTCCATAGGGCTGAATAGCAGCATTCATTGCAAGCGCCATGCTCACACTGTGGACTGCAAGACTTTGTGTACTGTAGGAGAAGACATACATCCGCACACCTACAGTACACACAGTCTTGCAATATGGACTGTCTAGATACACAGTTCAAATGTTCATAGTAATTTAGACAGTTATGAGCAAAAACGGCTACAGCAGAATTGTTGCTAATACCATAGCATACAGCTGTACCACAGTGTTGATTATGGGATCGTTTTGGAATGATCAGCCTTTTGTAATTAAGCCAACCGGCAATTAACAATGTCGTGCGGAGAGCCTGCCAGGGGTGGAGACTGGTGAAAGGTGGAGAATAGTCTTGCAGGGACCTCCTCCCCGCAGCCCTCTCCTGCTCCCCCAGCCTTCCACAGGATCAAGCTATGATGTAATGCGCCTTGCTGCTGATAGAGCAACCCCCCTCTCCTGCTTTTGATTTCCACCCCTCCCCTATTCACTAGCTGCTGCTGCCGGTGCTGGTGGTAGTGGCTGTGTCTGTGTCTGCCTCCGCCTGTGCGTGTGTGTGTGTGGCTGTGTGCTGGTTCAGCTGCAGCCCTGAGCACCTCTGGGGATCCCTGCAGAGCTTCTGTTCCTCCTGTCACCAGCCGACCGCGAGAGCTGCTGCTACCGAGCTTCTGCTACCGAGCTTCTGCAAGACCTTGTCTTCTGCTGAAGGTAATTCATCTGGTTCACGACAAAGGAAATGCATTGTTACTAGTGGGGAAGATAAGGTAGGCGATTGGAGCAATACCAGGCTGGTTTGGTGTCCACTAAACTGCTCAGTGAATGGGTCTGGGTGTTGAAAGCTTCTCGACGTGGCAGCGCTGGCTGCTATGGCAATAGATTGAATCCTCCCCGTGGCTTGCTGTGTGTGCATGTAGTAAGGTGTTGGTTTTCATGGTTGAGATGAGACGGACTTTGGTTTTTAGACCTAAATCAGCATGTCTTCTGGTAAAGGTGAGCCCCTTTCTCCATGGCAGATTTCACTGAGGATTACAGTAAGCTGTTTTTCCGCTCAATTATCTCAGCTTCATTTGAAAAGAGCAAGACAAGACAAGATAACTGAATATGTGCCTCAAATCTTGAATTTCCCTCACTTAGTTGGTATTTACTTTGATTGACCTTTGTTTTATCCTTAAACGCAGTCGTTTTATGTTAAATGTATAAAATCTGTGAATTATTTTGATTCTATAGAATTAGGGCGTGTACATGAGAGATAGTCAGCAACAAGATTTCTGTCTTCATTTGGGTCAAGTGATTTCTTCTAAAAGTGGAAGAAGCTCCCTCTCAAAGTGCTTACGTCATCAGTATCACAGAAAAACTATGATTAGAATGTTTTGCACAGTGGTGTCAGTGACTTTCTCATTTTGAAAATTAGCGTAGGAATTATATGTTGACCTGTGTAAGCTATAGTACCATAGTAGCGAAGTTAATATTTAATGTCTTGTCTGCTTTACATGTGGACATATTCATAACTAATTCATCCATCACTTTTTTCCTGTTATATCAGCAGTGTAGAATACCTTTACCCCATTCATACACGTTTTATCACACATTAAATACCTTTAATTGCTTATCATACAGACTCTCATCACTAATGCAGGCACTAGTGCTATCATTTTCCTTATATGGTGGTGAGTTAATTGATCATAATTAATTGTACCCTAAAACTAAACTGAAGGAAAATGTGGAAGCTGGAGTCCTTTGTGTAGAAGACAGCAGGGAGCCAGTGGCTTTGGTTGGTCAGGTGAAATCATGTGGTTCTTTTGGGGGGTCACTTTTATGATTTCCCCATAGGGTTAGAAGAGGTCATATTTACAGTGAAGGTAATTGGTTCCTTGAGACAAAACAGACACCATGCACAATATCCTTGGGCCTATTGCCAGATCCCCGTCTTTTGCCTTGCAAGAGAAAAGACCATAACCTCAATATCTGCAATAGACAGCTCAAATTAAGAGCCAGAGTCCTACTTGTCATTTTAACCTTCATTTTTATTGCCTGACGGGCAAAGTGATGTTAACCGGGAGTGAACCAATTGAGTGCCCATTAAAGTGTTATTTCAGCCAGATAAATATTCGCTCAGATTGCTTTCCCTGGCAGTTTTGACAGAGCAGAATACGCCTGTGGTGGTAATATCCTCGAGCTAATCCAGGCCGATATGAGAGGGACACTATTGAGCTGGGCTCTCTACCGTCATGTTGATTACTCCTGCTCATCCTCGAAGGAGAAGGTTTTCTAAACGAAGATGTTTGCTCATTACACTTGACTTGTTCACTAAATATAGAAGCACGACAGCAGGTGTTTTGAGTAAATCTGCTCTTGGGAAAGTGGCTAACCCATAAATAGACCTCTTATGGAAATATTTTCCAATTAAGAGGCTGAGAAAATGCCTCACATGTTGTAGAATTGTGTACGCTGTTGCTGTCTAGAAGTAAATAGCCTTTCAGTTCTCTTGTTCCCCAACAGAGTCTAATTGATATTTTACAAGCAGATCTTGAATGAAATGAGATTTCCTAACTGCATTAGCTTCTTGGAGAGTGTTGCTAAACATTTGAGTCTGTTCAGAAGAGAAAGTTGGTCAGTCATTATCATGATTCTGAATTTATTAGGGTTGCATCCGAGGGCCCCCAGAGGCCTGGCCTGTATGAGAGACATCCAATGGCTGTGGCACACAGCTGGCTCCCCAGCCCCTCTCTCAAGCCTTCACCTCTCCTGGTTCTTCATCGATTCAGCCAGCAGCCAGCAGCTGTAGAACTAACCCCAGACCCAGCACTAGCAGCCCCAACTCACATTCTAAATGACACCCTTGAAGTTGGGATGGGATGTCTCCATCCCACCTCTCTTCTGTACGCGTTCTTCGAACGTTTAGGAATCATTTGTATGTCTCTAGGATCCTGTGACAACACAGGCTAAGAGGAGAACAGTTTGCTTAGGCAAATTAATTTCCCTCTACGTTAGAAGCGGTATGTCACACGATGCTGTTACATGCCGTCAGCAGGGTTAAAGTAGCGGGACATGAAAGGGAGCTGCTGTTGCCTTTGATATGGACGTGGAGGGCCACCTGAGGAGCAGACGAGAGCTTCCTCCTCCTTCTCTACACCCTCCGAATATTGAGCAGGAACCCTTTAGAGGCCGATGACTTTAGACGTCAACAAACAGTTGTGTTTCTTCACTGCTGCCAGTGGCCTGAAACAGAGGCACTGGAAATACATACACAGACAGAGAGCACACACACACAGAGAGAGAGAGAGAGAGAGAGAGAGAGAGAGAGAGAGAGAGAGAGAGAGAGAGAGAGAGAGAGAGAGAGAGAGAGAGAGAGAGAGAGAGAGAGAGAGAGAGAGAGAGTGAGAGAGAGAGAGAGAACAGGAAAGGGGGAGAGGGGGGAGAGAAAGATAGAGTAGAGTGAAAGAAGAGAGAGAGAAGAGAGAGGGGAGAGAGAGAGAACGTGCTGTGGTGAACACATGACGGATGAATGAGAACGGCAGCGTTGTTAAGACTGGTGACTTACTGGAGTGACATAGCGTTTGGGCGACAGAGGAGAGGGGCATGCAGTAGGCAGTGTAATGAAAGGACACAAGACTGACTCATTCAGATTACCCTAACCATTGGCATGTCCAACTTGCCAGATGGCATTCAGCCCATAAAGTACCTCTCAGAAAGACCACTGTAATTCTACATTATGAGAATGTGGGCATAGAAAGGAGAATGTGACTGGTGAGGAAGTTGTGACACCTGACTGATATCACATGGTAATGTTGACACAATCCAGGGGGATAATAGCCTGGTCCTAACCAGACTCTCGTACATTGCATTTGTACGTAGAGTCTGGGCTCGATCCATTGACAAGCGTTAACTTCCTTGAAGGCGGGTACTCTGTTGAAGTTTAAAACTATTGGATCTACCCAGAGCCACTCTGGATCTGGCATAACCAATCGCTAGCGTTCTAGATAGCTGGAAAATCAAACGAACCCCGTGGGGATCAAAGATTGTTCTTGCTCTGGCTTTAACTTCTGGATATTCGGCAGCGTTGCCACAACGGACCAAAAGGCTTCGCTCGCATCTTTCTCCGCCGCCATTACGTAACTACAACTCAAACTAGCGCACAACATCAACATTGTTCTCAGCCACTCCCTCTGTTCGCTGATTGGACCGGTAAAAAGTTTACCGGAGACATCTGACCAATATACCTCAAGCCCAGACGCAGTACAGAAGCACAATGAAAATTTAGCAGAAGTACGTAGGAGGGCAGAGCCAGGCTAGGGGGTTTCATCCTGAAGAGAAATCCAGAATGGCTCAATGCAATTTCAACAAGCAGTGTAGGAGTGGACTAAGCATCCTGTACATTCCCCTGTCACCTGCCTGTGTGACACAGTCTGTGTTAAGCCACATCGGGAATGACTATTCAGTCAGGCTTCTGGCTTTTGATGAGTCACTTACCTAAAGCAGTGTGACACATTGTCACTCACAAGCACAACTCACAAGTCACTAACCCTTTTGTTGCAACAGAAGCATATTAACCTCAACCATTGGAAGCTGGAAATCTACCCCAATATCTTATTTATCAATTGAGCAATAATTGATTGTACAGTAAGTGGCAGCTGTAGCCAATAAATGTTTTATTTTATTTTTTATTGTCAAAGACAATTGTCTACCTAGTTGCTCTATCTGTCCCACTGCTGAGATGTTGAAAAAGTGAGGTGGAAAACTTGCGTCGAAGCAAACCATCAAGTGACCCAGGAAATCCTAATTATTGAAAGGAGGGAACTATGGTATTTGTATTTGCGGATGTGGGTGACTCATCCATTCTAGTTAGTCCTGCTTTCTAATTGTGAAACTAAGATTTTCTTCCTGATACTGAGTGGCACTGAGTGGGAGGTCAGGTGAAAGAATGCGGTAATGCCTGCAGTTTAATTTTCAGCCTACAGAGGGCATGATCATTGGGCCATTATAACTTCATCGAGGATGTTCTTCGAAATAAATCATGCTCCAGTGCGTACATTTATGATTTAATCAATTTGTTTAAATTCGATGAACAAGATGTCGAGTCTAAGATCTTGTTCAGGGATGCATCCCTATTCGGGGGCAGAATATTACCTTCCCGGATGCCTCCGTGACATAACACTGGTCTGATGATCTATTGCTGCCAAGGAAAAGGTGAGATGGAGAGAGGGAAGCCATGTGACAGGGAGAGGGTTCTCCACAGTTGTCTGTAACACCTTCACGCCGCATCAATCACATCATGATAAAAATATCTGTGTTCTTTCACGTTGCCACATAACACGTGTTAACATTGTGTCATTGAAAGCCAAAGCCAGGAGAGGGGATGTGGTCTGGAATATTAAATGACAGGCCCCGGAGACAGATGTGATGTCACTGAACTGCTACTGTACCTGCTAACCCCCAGTAGTTCAACTGGTAACCTGCTATCTTCCCCATTAGGCCAACGTGGAACAAGCAGCCTTATCGCAAAGGGTTGTATGTGTGTAGTGTCTGTAATCCATCTGTTTGAATGGACTTGTCAGCCTTTCCTTCTGGGTGTGGAATACACTAGAGGATGCTCGAATAAATTAGTGTGGATACTGCACTAAAATGAAAGCATTTGATAGTTCCCTACCAACTTGTCTTGCCAGTTTTCATGTGTCAGGACCTCGTGAGCCAAGGAGTCCTAGAGAATTTACATTTGCCTTTCAAATCTTTTGAAACAGTTGATGAATAACTATTTTTGTTTACCTGTCTGTATTTTGTCAGCAGGCTTTGCTAACTACATTTACATTTAGTCATTTTAGCAGACGCTCTTATCCAGAGCGACTTACAGTAAGTACAGGGACATTCCCCCCGAGGCAAGTAGGGTGAAGTGCCTTGCCCAAGGACACAACGTCATTTGACACGGCCGGGGATCGAACTGGCAACCTTCTGATTACTAGCCCGCTTCCCTAACCGCTCAGCCACCTGACTCCAACTAGAGGCAACCTCGGAGGGTGTTAGGAAACCGGCTCATCAAGGGGTTCCGAGGCAATAAAAAGACCACCAATCACCCCGGTCCACTTCTGTTTGACTAGCCTGATCCACGTATTTAGACTTACACCAGACTTCCTTCTGTTCTGTAGACTGTTTACGTTGGAGCGTCTGCGAGGCTACGACAGGTGCTCCAGCTCAGCAGTCTGACAGGCATGTGTTATCAGAGGTGCGTGCTGCGCTGTGCTGAGGTCTCCTTTCCCAACAAAGCTGACAGGCCAACGTCACAGCCGGCTCCCAGTGACCGTAAACAAGACGTCTGCTAAGTGGCCTTGCCGCTCCGGTAGTAGTCCTCATGTGACCAAGAAGGCATCTCAGCTCTGTACCCTCTCACCGACATGCCCAGAGCTGGCATTCCAACTCCTGACGCTTCCAAACCTGGCATTCCGTCTGCCTCCTTAGCAGTTCCCAAAGTATATAATTAGCATGCTATTTTAGCAACGGGCAGTTCTGACTCTCAACGACTTGCTATTTTACACCTCTGTGTTCATATTGGCTAATGCTTATCCCTGCTTTTAAATTAGTTTTTAATACATTTTTCATTGGTGAAAATGTTCTTATTTCTCCTGCAGCCAGTGCACCTTTAAGTTTAAAAACGGCTATAGAGGATTCAGTTGACAATTAAAATATACACATATATATATATGTTTTTTATATGTTTTCAGATGTACTCAAAATTTCCAGAGGTCACCTCTCAAGAATGGTAAAGTCTACTAATGGCATTGGCAACAGAGGGCCAATCCAAGTTGGGTCTGTTTAGCATGGATAGTCTCTAGTTTCACATGAAGACAGTGGCCCCTTTTCAGTATATGAAATGGTCTCTTAGTTCTGAATGAAATTTCCGTAGAGTCTTGTTAGCGTCACTGTTCGTGTCCCTGAACACTAAACTGAAAGCTCCCTGTGCAGTGTGTATTATTTTAGAACCTACTTCAGGACACAAGACTCTCTTTCTTCATCTTCATCATAGACAATCCACTTCTAAGGTCGTAGTGCCTGCTGCTTGTCAATGAATACCCTAACTTAACTAATTATCCTAGTATTCCCAATTTCCATTGGTAAGTTAGCCATACAATTTACCATAAGACAGTTATGTGCTTCAAATTATACATTTGATATCAGGATTAAACTTTGAAGTTGAAGTTTGGCTATATTGAAAGATGCCACGAGAAAGGTCCAAGTAATGTTTTAGTTATGAAACAAAAATATTTAAATGTGCTAACCAAGTGCACAAAAGCGTTTTTCATTTATAGACATTTCAGAACTAATTTCAAATGCAAAAGTGAAAATAGAAGAGTCTTGATGAAACTCCAAAATGGTCAAATTGTTGTCAACTGGAAATACTAGTCTACTTTGGTTATTCCCCACACACATACTGTATATAGATACAGAAATGAAAACCGAGTCAGGGTGATTGTGTGGGTGTGTATCCTGCCTTCTCGTCTGTCTCCCTCAGCCCCCCTCCCTCTCTCTTTCTCTCTCTCTTGCGCTGACAGACTGTGAGGGGGAGGGGCCTGTGTCCAGAGGGAGGCAGGTCTGTACTACGACAGCGTGTCAGACAGTCAGAGAGAGAGAGAGAGAGGACGCAGACACAGAGCAGGCAACCAGGGCTTTAAACAGTACCTGCTCTACGTTGGATAATCCGCCTGCTCTTCCCCAAGGGAACTTCTTCTGACTCAAGAGGAAGGAAATTGTTGTATTTTTGAAGATAGCTGTGGTCCAGTGCTGAGAGAGAGTGAGTACAATCCCCCCCACACACACACACACCTCTAGATAGGCTGCTCTTGTGCACTCATTTACTGTGCTTTGCCCTGGCTGCGTTAATCATTGATGTGAGTGTCCTGGGCTTCTGGTTACCTAGTGAGATGACGACACTGCTGTCCTATCATTTTGCTGCTGGAGCAGGAAGCCCTATGGGCAGCTCTGGGTGTCTGCTACGGTTTATTGGTACTGCTCTGCTCTGCTCTCTCTTTCTCTTCTCTCTCTCCCTCTCTTTCTCTTTCTCTTCTCTTCTGTCTCTCTCTGTCTTTCTGTCCAGTACACAGGGCAGAGTGTGTGCTGACATGAGACAGCCTCTCTCTCTTCCTCTCCAAGTTTTTATCACAAGGTGATAGCAGGGCAAAAGGGATCGTTAAAGAGACCGTTCTGGTACGACATGTTGTCTTTTTGATCAAGCCTGGTCAGCTTTTTATTTCTTCTGAAAACACCAGCTTTTCACCAGGGTGTATTTAAAATAGGCTGAAGTTGGGTGTCAGTTGAGTCAGTATCTTTAGGAAAGCCACGGTTTTCTTTCTGGATTTGATGGCTTACAGCTCCAGCTCTTTCTAGCCATGCCAGGACTCAGGGCAAGGCAAGCATGGACTGGGGATGGGGCCTCTCTCTGCAGATAGGAGTGAGTGAATGTGGCAGCCAGTGCACACATATCCTCTCCCTGCACGAGAACTTCCAATGAACTCCGAAGGCATGTGGTAAAGTTGGCTTTTTGAAAGGAGGGAAAAGAGCTGAAACAAAATTTACGGCCGAGACTGTGTTGCTGTGGTTATGCCTGGGCTTTCTTGGAGGTTGTGGGTAAGTAGAGAAGGATGGTTGTGGTGGTCTGGCTTGAGATGTCGGGAAGTCAGGGTTTGATGATGTGGGGCTGGCAAAGCAACTGCAGGCCAGAGGCTGCAGGTGTTAGTCTGGGATTCAAACCTCTCTCTGCTGAGCAACAGTGTCCTCCTTTTGGCTGCCGTTGTGTTAGAGGAGGAGTGGTTGAGACATAAATTTCACAGAGAGCAGAATCAGACCAACTGCTATTGTGCTCTGAAGCCGTCCTTTCTGCTAAAGATATGGGTTTCCAAGCACCTGACAGTTGAATTTGGCCTCAGTGTGAGGTTCACTCAGAGACAGGTGGGTTACAACCCAGATAAGCGGTTTAGATGATCATCTGTATCAGATGTCATCCATTTGTATCATGAAACTGTCATCTGCTTGCACAACACTCTATATACTGTGACTGGAACACGATGATTGTGTGGCTCGTGTGGCATGAGGAACTCGGGGCATCTTCCTAAGGCGAGCTCATGTGATCTTGTGGGTGGATCCTGCAGTATAGGAATGGACAGCTGGACAGGAGAGCAGCAGTAGCCTAGTCCTTCTAGCTAAGGACCTGGTTGAATAGACACACAGCACGAGCATATAACAAACACAGAAACTGTTGCAGAATCGGAATAAAGAAGCGCATTCATGCCTTTGACGAACAAAAGGGAGTTATTCTCACTCTGGAAGGGGCGGAATGATGGATTTCTTTTTTTTTTTTTTTTCTTCTTTTTTTTTTACAAAGAGAGCAATTTGTTTTCTAGTCTGGGCCTATTAGGACACTTGTTGATTTTGTCGGACTCTGATTTGCTTGGAGAAAGCTTGTCCAGTACGGATGACCTTGGCCCTGTGTTTTTTTGGGTCTGATCCGCAAAAACAACAGCTGGCAATGGCATTCTGGGTACCAGGGCCGTGACAATGGAACTGCCTGTATGACGCTGTCAGAATGAGTTTGGCTCGTTGGTAGAGGATGGTGCCTGCTATATCAATACAACTCCAGCCACCAGCAAGTCACTTCTAGCATCCCAAAACAGATGGAAATGTCATTATGCAGCATACTGTAGAGTCTTATAGGAGTGTTCAAAGTCCAGAGTAATAGAAAAAAAGTATTTATCCGTGCTTGGTCATCATTGTCCTAAACAGGCCTAAAGTAGGCCTAAATGATATTTACTTCTGTAACACCCAGCTGTCGTTTGGAACTGTGGCAGGCCATGCGTTTGATGTGCTGCTCCTCTCATAAGCAGCTGAAAGGGCCACAAAGCAAGAACAAACAACAGTTCTCCTGTGGCCTGATGGGTTGATGCACCACACTGTTACAGCCCTGGACAACCTGCTACAGATTAGTGATTTCCCAGAGAGAAAAGGCGTAGAAGAGATACATCACAGTGGAGTATCCTTGCCTAGCATAATCCCCTATACCCCAGCCACACTCAGACATATGTTTCCAATCATATCCCAGGATCCGTTTTTTTGTGTGTGTATGTGTTACACTGATTCTTCTTCTTTTATCTTTTTGACAGGTGACTAGTGACTACCTGTGTGCAAACTGAGTTTGTGTTTGAGCCCAGGCTTGTGTTGTGGGATTTAACCACAAAATGAGGTCAACGCAGTAGTAAAACAAGGAATGTAAACAAACTTCAGCTCTCACATTGCACTACCCCTGTAGTATTCCACGTTTTATTAGTAGAACACTGTCTCTAGATAAGATGTCTGTGAACAGATCCCTTCTATCATATGGCACTTCATGCCAGTGACTTTGATGCAGTTGGCTGACTGTCGACGTGGGAAGTCAAGAGGATCGGCCGAAGAATGGCCAGTCTCTTATAACCCGATGGTTCAACTAGGGCCTTCAAGGAGTCCTGTTACTGTAAGTTTACTGATGGGAACTAAAAAAACAATCATTCTGGGAGCACAGCAGCCTCTTGTGTTTTTCCCAGTTCAAGCAGCGATGAGATGCGGGAAGTGACTGTGGACATGGAACTTAGCCAGGTAGCTGGGTTTGCTCGCCTGTCTCCTAGACCCCCTCAGACGGGCCTTTCAACCTTTGGGAGACGCGCATAAAACACTCCGCCTGTGGACTAGGTGTCTAGGGTTGCGTGGATCTTTATTGTTCATGTATGCTCACCTGTGTGGAATCGTTTGGAGAAGACGTGTGGAATGTGTGGACGCTCGCATCAGCAATTGCAAAATTGTCTTTTCAGAGGTCGGCGTCAGTCACCCTCCACTTAACACCTGTTCTTCTGGCATGTCCATGTTACACGCATTACACACTGCTATTTTAAACAGGGCCGGCGGAATGTGGATGTCTGTACCTCTCTCTCTCTCTGTAAATGTGTGTGGTAAAAATGAACACAGCGGTACACGTCAAAACTGCGTCTGTGTGTTTTTGTATGTGTGGCGTTTGCGACACCAGAGTGAGACGAGTAATGTAGTCAGCGTTGGCGGGCTGTTCCTTCCCTTCTGTGGTGATATCATATCTCTCAACATTCCAGGTTGGGTTCTTTAGTCCACCAAAGGCGCTACTGACGCTCCCATACAGACTACTGCTGCCCACTGATCAGAGCATGCTAACTCTCTGTAAACAAACCCCGGTTTATTTGAGTGAACCAAGACACTAGATTCATAGGGTTTCTATGGAACCGGACCCTTTGATTAAAACTGCATAAAGTGTTTATATTACATGGCTGAAATACACTGTACTTTCATAACCTTGACTGACGGTAACAGAGAGTATAGTGTGACGTGTTTAGCTGTCCCGTTCACAGAACTAGGAGTGAGAGATGAGCACAGTGAAGAACAGGCAGGAAGGGATGCTGGGATGTGAGCATGTCACGCATAGCTGGAATGCCCAAACAGAGGAATATGTGAGTGAGTGGATGAGGAGTGTCCTCTCTCCTCATCCACTCTCCTCTCTCCTCTCTCCTCTCTGTCTTCCTCTATGTATTGCTGTCTAATGAATAGAGGACATGTACAGCTCTTTGCTCTCCTCTTCTCCCTCTGCCCTCTACCTGACATCTAGCTGGATGGTTAGGACACACCCCTCCAAATATTTTACCCCTTGCCCAAACCTCCAAAATCCCTTTTTATGGTAATGCTGGCAGGCCATGACTTCAGTTAGTCTTGTATTAGATTAGCACATAACAACTCTTGACACAATTAGGAAAACTTGGCACACAATGTCTCTTACCTCCATAATCTATTTCAGTCTCTGCATGCAAACAGATATTAAACTGTTTCACAGCATGATAACATGATACCTCTTTGCCTAATGCTTTGCAACCGGTATACAGTACATTAAACACTCTAAACAGAGAGAGACAAAGCTGAAGTGGAGCTCTGACGGTCAGACAACGACAGTCTAAAAGCTTCTTGTCGTGAAAGCGTGTAACCCATCGCAGGCATGATTCTGGTGAGAGTCCCGGACAGTACACTCTAGGCTGAATAATTCATCCGAGTGGATCGAAGATGGGATATATTAAGACACAGTGTAAAACATCTTCTCTGTAAAAAACACAAAAAATACAACATCGCTGTGGCTTTCTGCAGTGTGTGGGAGGCAGACCCAGCATCCTCTCATCCCCTCTGGCAGGTGTCCACCAGCACCTGGGCAGACTGGGAGACTGATACAGATATGGTGTTGGGGCAGACATCTGGCAGGCTGAAGCTGCTTAGCATGCAGGTAGCAGCTCACAGGAACTAACACTGTTCACTTTGATGCTCATTTCTCCCCACTGTTGCCGGCGATGGTCGACAGAAGAGAAGGCGTATGGTCTGATTGGTTCAGGTCACTAAGATATCTTCATACTGCCTCTCAATGAGGCTCTGCTTTACCCTGACTAACACTGTTCCAACACTTATTCGGACTTGGAGTATGTAAACGTAACAGTTTACGGGCCTACATTCAGCACATATGAATTTATTCGGTCTTCAAAACTAAAAGAAAACTTTTATTTTACTGAGAAACAGAAGTGTCTAGTATGGAATGTTTATGCTTCTATAACCTGAAATATATTCAGGGGATAATGTTTGTGAAATGTCCTTACATTTCTACAGAAAGACGCTCATTGTCTGAGGTATGTCTTCTTGAAATACATTTCCCTACCTTTAAACAGTTGAGTTTACTTTTGTAGACAAAATGTTAGGATTAGGACAGGCGGATCGGTGCGGCGTCCGCAGTGATGCGGGCTCTGCATCGGTCCGTTGTGGTGAAGAAGGAGCTGAGTCGAAAGGCGAAGCTCTCTATTTACCAGTCGATCTACGTTCCTACCCTCACCTATGGTCACGAACTGTGGGTAGTGACCGAAAGAACGAGATCGCGAATACAAGCGGCCGAAATGAGTTTTCTCCGCAGGGTGTCCGGGCTCTCCCTTAGAGATAGGGTGAGAAGCTCGGTCATCCGGGAGGGGCTCAGAGTAGAACCGCTGCTCCTCCGCGTCGAGAGGGGCCAGTTGAGGTGGCTCGGGCATCTGATAAGGATGCCTCCTGGACGCCTCCCTGGTGAGGTGTTCTGGGCACGTCCCACTGGGAAGAGGCCCCGGGGAAGACCCAGGACACGCTGGAGGGACTATGTCTCTCGGCTGGCCTGGGAACGCCTCGGGGTCCCCCAGGAAGAGCTGGTGGAAGTGGCCGGGGAGAGGAAAGTCTGGGCCTCCCTGCTTAGGTTGCTGCCCCCGCGACCCGACCCCCGGACAAGCGGAAGATGATGGATGGATGGATGGATGTTAGGATTAGGCTGTGAGTTTGACTAATTCTCTTTTTAAACCTGATGCTACTCTAGTACTGACTACTCTCAATATAATCTTCGTGATTGATTTACTTCAATAATATCTCCCAGTGTTTTTCTTTTTTTCCAAAACTCATTGCCACATTTTATTTGACTTTGGTTGAATTGACAAAATAGTTTGTCTTAGTCGTGTCTTATCCCGCTCATTCCTCACTGGCATTGATGCAATCCGAGCAGTCTGTTTGGAGAGATGACGTCGCAGCAGACAAGCCTTGACCTCCAAAGTTGTGAAACCAGGTGAAGCTGTCAAAGGATGTTGTGCTCTGTGGGCTCTAAGATCACTGAGTCTTTCCTGGAACAGATCATTTCACTCACATCTCTCCATGATATCAGCTCCCACCTCTATGCATCCAGGCCGTCTCAGGGCCCAGGCCTCTGTGTGGACGTGTCAGGACTGATTGAATCTAACACGCTCTCCTGTGTGGGCCTTTCACAGCAAACAATGGCTGGAAGAATTTCAAGGAGCCTCTTGAATCAGAATCAGAATTTGCTTTATTCGCCGTATAAGTTCACACAAACAAGGAATTTACTGTGTCAGGAAGGTGCATACGATAAACATATAAGATCTTAAGTAGAAAAAGTAGAAAAAGTACAACAGTCTAAATAATTCTAAAACAATACTATGCAATGTAAGATCTAAAATATAAAATAAGATGTAAAATAAAATAAGAGTGCAATATGACTGTTCATATTGCAGAAGGTCACTCTGTTCTTCATTAACCAACTGGTGCAGATCCAGTGCCGCAAGCCTCCATCAACTACCCAAATTTTGCTTTTTGACACCAAGATCAGGGCTGATATTTACTGCAGTCCAAATGGTGACTTCACACCTACTGCACAGTGAGGATTCACCCACACCCTCTGACCCAGGAGATTTGCCTGTATACCTCTACAGCTGCACTGTCATCTGATATATTGCTAATCCCCATCCTATGCCTGTTTGGTTAACTAGAGCAAGCGTTCAGAGTTTCAAACTATTAGGTCAATGATCAAGGGAACATTTTAATATACAATGTTAAGAGAAAATAAAATACTTGACTAATTGATAACGCACAAGTTAACATAGAGGACATAGTAAACCACAAATCTATTGGGATTGCATGTCTAACAGGATAACCATTTGAGTGATAAGACCCTGCCCTCTGATGGACTTCAAGCCAAGCTGCCCTCAAGGGTCAAACCTGGTTGTCTAGGGTGGTGGATGCATTGATTGGAATTTGCCCTAAATATCTGTGTTGCAAAGGATTCACAACATGGCTCGGATGACTAGGATGCCGACGCCTTGGTAACCTCTGAATCTTTATACTCAGGAATGTGCAGCCCGTCATTGATCTCTACAATCACTACAGGTCACTGAATGTGGAGGGCAAACACCCCGCCCATAGACCTCACATATGGGACGCACCCCTACCCCCATCCAGACCACTCAAAATGTCTGTCTGTTTGCCAGATAAAAACAAGAAGGAGCTGTTAGCTGGGGCCCCATATCATCCCTCCACACATGTTGAGCCAGTAGCCAGGGGCAAGACAGAAGATCCAGAACAGCCACAGGCCTCTACCTCAGAGGGTTGAATCTTTACAGTTGCATTGGTCCTGTAAATGTGCATATCTTACTTAAATGGATTATGTGAACCTGGTTTCTGAAGAATATCCGATGACAATCTTTGTACTGCAACGTACTTTGGGATTTCTTCATGAAAGTGCTTCTGGAAATTCTGTGCATCCAGAAGCCCAAAGAAGATTCTTATCGTACTGAGTCCAGCCAGACTACAAAGGGAGAGCAGTCTGCACCCTCAGGAGTCACTATTCTGAAGCTCTTCTGACATTTTAGCTGTGTGCAAATTCTCTAGAGTAATCAAGTTCTGGTCAGCCACAGACCTGTGCATCTACATTTCCCTTCTTTCTGTTACAAACAAGAGCAAGCACCACAACTGCTGTGTATTGTATTAGGTACCGTGATGCTGTTTCCCCCCCCAGTGTTTTCGTTTGATTTGATTTCAGTTTCCACAGGGTTTCCTTTGTAGATCACATGTGGCTTCACGGCAGAGCTGCACCTCCGTAATCTGCAATCTGAAATGCTATATTATGAGATCTGCGGAGTTTGGTGCAACTGATTGATGGCAGTGCCGGTCTGGCTACTGTGTTTTCGTAGACACCAGAAACAACAGAGCCATGGGGAAAACATGTTCCGAGATGGATGAGGGATTAAATACTTCTGGCAGTAACAGCCTAAGGTTGGTGATAGAGGGATTGAGAAGAGAAAAGGGGGCAGGAGGTGGGGGGGGGTCTCCTCTCCTTCGTCCCCCTTGATCCCATCCAACTGGTGTGTGAGGAAGGTGTGAAAGGGAAGGCGATAGGAGGAGACGACATTCTGATCGCTTTATCAGCCTTACACAGTGATGGATGGGTTCAGCACCCTGCCCAGTAGAGTCTGTGTTTGCCTCTACGATACTGGAATGCGTGCAACTCTTCTCTCTATGGAAAGCAAGTGATAGCAGCCTCGTTGCTTTGTTTACAGCTTTTTTAGGAGTGGCATCCCATCCTAATCCATTTTAAAGGTGAGGTTGGGAACGCATTCTCCAGCCTACTTGTCTTTCAACTAGTTACAGGCTGAGGAATGAAGTGTATGCCCTTCAGATTAGGTGGCTGGACTGCAGGTTGTATTACTATTCCTAAAGGGAGTCTCGTTCCAAACATCTGTAATGTTGTTTTTGCAGGTCAATGTAGTGTTCGTATGTTGTCTATACAAGATCATTGTGTTTTGAAGTCAAACTTGGGATAAAGTTTCACATTCAGTTTGGACTGAACTGTTATACAGCGTATTTCCATAGAGAAAGTTATAACACAAGTTATCAGGCCTCATTTTATCAGGGTCAAAATTCAAACACAATAAACAGAGAAGGAAAGAAGTGGGATAATTTAAAACAATTGAAGCCATGCAGTACAGGAGCAAGTGTTTAAACAGGCCTGACCTACTTATAACAGCCAAGACTTTATCAGCTCTTTACCTGTATCTCAGCGACGGCATAACTACTCATAAAAACTGCTCAGTTAGATCTCTTAAACAGCACTCCGTGGACGTTTTTGCAGAGGCACCTTTCAAGGGTCATTGTACTGCATGCCGACTGCGTACTTTTTAATAGTACATACATTTTCCTTAGGAATGACTGAATCTGTGTCATATTAAGCCTTGATATTCATACAGTATTCACTGGCATTTTGTTGGACACCCTCTAATATAGACTTTACTAATTGAACTGATTGTAAGGTCATAACGGTAGTAAGTATTTAGGCCTGTTGGCAGCATTCTAGACGAGGTTGACTATATGAGGTATTTTTGGTGAATCCAGCCCTCCTGTTAAGGAATATTATATCCCAAATAATGGAAGGATTTTTACTTTTCTAACAGCTGTTAATGGACATCTCAAGAGGTGATGTATAACCCACAGCATGCTTTCATACAGTTGAATTTATATAATCAAATCTAACAAAAGAAAAAATGCAGTCATTTATAATTTTGTATTTACTTGAAAGGGGCAATTATGGGAAGGTTTGATGCAATTGCTTACTGAGGGAAGAGCATATGAATTGTACTAAATGCATGTGAACTTGAATTATTAGCCCATGGAGTAAACTCTCAGGGTAACCTGTTAATAAACTCACAGCATTGTTCTCAAACAATATGGAACACAGGGATGACATATCAAATAGCCCTGGATCTTTATGTTTCGCTGAAACGGAAGTATAGGTGTTGCTTGCCACAATACTAGGTGTGACCAGAAGGAAACACACAGAATAAAAGAACCAGGCCACTTCCAGAGAATCGACAGGCCACTTCTCAAAAGTAGAACAGCTTAGAATACAGTTCTTGAAGAGTGGATATGACAAAAAACTGGATCCTCCCCCTCTAAGATGTCCATAGTTTTGCTCAGTATATCATCATATAAATCCACTTTGTTTTGGAACGTTATGCATGACAACACACAAAGGGTTTTAATCTGGGTTTAGACTCGATCTGATGTGTCATGACAGGGAGATTTGGCCCCAGTGCCAGGAAAAAGAAATCTTGGCTGCAAAAGGGGAGAGGCGAGGAGTGCCAATTTACTCTCTCTTAGTTCACACTCCCTGAAAGATAAACCTCTATGAATGTTATTGGTTTGGTCAGTTTTTTTGTTCCACTTTTATAACAATGCATACATCTAATCAAGCTTTGAGATACAGATTATTTCTGGGAAACTTTGCTTTCCCCTCACAGGTATCTGAGCACAAACACACACCCCAGCCCCTTTACCCCCACCCTCAGCATCTGTGGGATTAATGCACAAGGCTGTCTGTGAAGAGGATCCCCTGCTGGCGTCCTTCCACCCTCCACAGAGCTGATAGCGATAGCAGGCCTGGATACAGATGCAGAACTGCTACTATACATTTCATCAGCAAGCTGCTTGTGCTGGTTCCACATCTGTTATGGAAATTTACGCAGAGGGGAAATGGAATGAAATGGAATACCATTTCAAATATTTTCACTTCTGAGCACTGGGTGATTTAGAAACTCATGCTGGTTTCAAAGACACAGGTGATGAAATATCCTGAAATGAAATAGTCCACTTTCACAGCCATATATTACATGAATCTATCAATGCCCCCTCAGTGGCTGATGGCCTCAAATGTAAAGGTTTTTATCTCATCAGCAGTGCTGATGAAATTAAGAATTACTGACCATGTGTCAAAAATGCCAGTAGTGGAGAGAGCTTGATGAATTTGATCCTCACAAACCTTAAGTTCAAGATGTCGCCTATCGCTGTTCAGTAGTTAATAAGACTTTAATTAGGCAATTAAATGTCTTAGCAATAGCATATGGTCATAATTACCGCTGGATGGTTCACTCAGGGATGAATGACCCATTAATTATTCTAAGCTGGGCCTGGGGATTGGGCCAAACAATGGCACTTTAGTCACCTCATCGCAGAGATTGGCTGCAAAGTTACCTGAGGAGGGGTCTGTATACCCGTTCCAAAAGAAAACAAAAATGCATGTGTCAATGAATCATGCTAGGTAATTATGGAAAGTGCTTTGTTATTGTGAATCACTCTGACCCCGATACTGAGGCTCACTGACATAACTGTTCTCTTGCTCCCTGGTATCTGTAGACGTCGGTGACTGGTACTGAAAGAGCCCTGAAGTGTTGCCTCAGAAGTGTAGTCAGTACTGATCTTCTACACAAGGAGGTTGGTGAGGCTGTGTTCACACAGTACACACTGCTGCCCTCTCCCATTTCCGACCCCCCAGACAGTCAGACACATCGACTACACAACTGTTGATACACACAAGAGAATCCCCTTTAGGGTTTGGTGATGAGGGCACGGGGGGTTGTTGGTCCCAGGCTGAAGACCACATCTGGAAGCAGGTGGTGGAGGCCGCCCAGTGGTGTTACTGCCTGGGTGTACAGGTGTGTTTACGGATGACAGACATGCCAGAGAGGTCTTATTTATCAGTCAACACGTTTCCAGTCAACAGACATGGAGTGGAATTCAAGAAACCTTGACCCCACCCCCCCCCCTTTTCCCTCCCTCTCCACTCGAATGGCAAACCTGATAGTCACACCACCTGTTTTTGTTGCTGTAGAAGTACTGCTTTTTATTGGCCTCGGAACCTCATATCTATTGCTATTCATTGACAGAATTTGCAGTGCAGCAATGTACTGTACGCTGTGTATTAGGCCAGGATATATATTCCAGGAAATTGCTGATGAGTTAGTAGAGTAGTAGAGGGAATTACCCAGTTTGTTCAAATATAAGTCTTATTTCCTCTTGTGCGTCAGACCCCTATGTGAGTTATTTTGACAGTGGGAAGGATACAAGGCTATTCATACATTCTGGAATATCAATTTCTCTAATGTATTAGGCAACATTTGATAGTATTTAAGGCCTAAATCTAATTTGCCTGAAGGCACCACCCTATTTCGAATGAACTCATGTCACTCAACCACTAACATTTAATGGCTCTGTAAAAAAACGACAGTAACACAGTAACACGGCTCCATTGAGCTTCTTCATACGTCTGTGTTGGGTTTTGAATGAATTGTTCTCCTCCAGTGCCTGTTCTCCAGTTTCCCCCAGAGTTTTACAGACACTTAATTTAACAGTGAGGGAGGAAGGATTTATGGTCACCTCCCTTTCCCTCCCACCTCCCTTTCCATCCCTTTCCCTCTGTTACCATTACCAATACATAGTTTGTATCTCATTGTTAGGGTCATTTTTAGAACCATTAAAGGGTTACGTTATGTGTTGTCTTTGAAGTTATAGTAAGGCATTGGGGAGATCACTCTTAGGCAAACTTATAAAGAAGAAAGAACAGTTTGTGAGTAGTGCCTGTAAATCTTGCTGTCGAACACCCTGGTTTCCCCCCTTGCCCCTCCGCGTGCCTCAGCAAACTTCCATGATACATAAAGGAGTCTGCTTTTGCCAGGCTGTCGCACAACTTTACAAAACCTCCCATGCACATTGCTAGAATGGGACCTAGCTTCCAGTCTCTACCAACAGTAGAGACTAATGATGTGACAGCTAATGCGAAAGCCTTCCTCTCCAAAGTCCCTGAATATCACGTGCCACAATTCATGCAAAGCTTAGCAGAAAAATGGGTTTAACTTGGCCAGTTTGGGTTCTGAATGTGGGCAGGGATTTGGCCATAGTCTGGATTTTTTTAATCGTCTATCATCCAGCCTGATCCTGATTAGTATATTCAGTAAGAGGGGCTGATGAAGAAAGTGTTTTGTCCGTCTCTTCATAAACGGAGTGACTAAGTTCAGTTGAGTTCTGGATTTTAATAAGTATTATCAATCTGCAGATTGGGAGAGAAAACCAGACCTCTGACAATAAATGACCACACAACACCAGGCTTAGGTCTCAATCATGTCTCTCTCAGCTCTGAAAGCCGGAGGACCATCTTTTATAGGGCACAGGAATGTAAACATAGATAGTGACAGTCAGGCAGTAATGACGTTACAACAGTCTCAGAGGAAGAGATTCACAGCTCCCAACACATGACCACTCAGACTAGAGAGATCATAGTTGGCGCTCTCCTTGTAGTCATGACCAAGGACTCTTACCCAGTACTTTCTCCTGATCACGAACATCTATTAACCCTGACACATAGACACCATCTACTCTTATTAATAGCAAGCTTACATGAGAACATACTAACTAGTATCCAATGACTAGTTATATTGATTAGTGAATAATGTAAGCTCACCGGAAATCGCAATTTCTTCCACAGGGCCCCTTGTGAGGTTACACACAGGGGCGGGGGGTTTCTGAACCCTAGGGGGTTTCTGACATTGATACAGTTCTATCACCTCTTATTGTGCTCTACCACAGTCATAGCATAACAAAGATCCTTGTAAGGCACCCTTTTATTGTGGTACTGTATGGATGGTGACAGGTAGCTCTCTCAGAAAGGAGATACTCCACATCACCCTGTTTGCACTCTGTTATTCCTAAACACATGCACTATGATTTAAATGGCTGTGCAGTTGTCTCCCTGTGAAGTAACCACGTTTGTTTCATTCATGGATTTCCTGGTCCTTGTGTAGCCTATAGTCCTCTCGGCCACACCCCTTTCCCAGGATGCTTAGTGTCCCCACTAGCATCAGGAGCACTGATTTGACTGGACCCCAGAAAGAAGTCAAAAATAGTTCTACGAGCATTTGGCATTGACTTATCCAGCGTAACTGACCCTGCCTTGGATGTATTTAAGGTCCTCCCCCTGGGGCGACAGTCATTGAAACCACCCCATTAAGCTGAGCAGATGCAGTGGGGATGTGTGTATCCAGTTCAATTCTGTCACTACGTATAGAGGCCTGCCCCTTTGCATATGCAACACGTAACACCTTTATACAGTAAGTCTCTTGGTTTTGTTGTGGTAAATTGTTCTAATGTCTCATTGTTTAAGATGTGGGAAGAACGGTTAGTTTGTGTCTAACTTTGGTCTTGGCAAGCACAAAGAAGATTTATTATTATAGATCCATATTGATTTGAGACTTGGTGAAGCTGTGTGCAAACATCTTTAATCACGCATATTTCTCCCATGGGTTTTAGATCCTTTCATTTACCCCACCACAAACCTCAGTTGTTCTAATTTCCCTTAATAGGTTTTTCAGTGGGTTATAATAGACAGCAGACACAATCAAAAATAATTTGATGCACTGCAAGAGTATTCGAATCACGATGAACAAACACATTACCATATGTCTTCTGTCAGTAATCACTGGTGGAGGATAATGCACCAGTTCATTCCTAATACTGTACTTTTGTTATTTTGTATTTCTGCTCATTCATTCAATCATGTCACAGATTTGGTGAGTTTCCATGCCAGAATAGTGTCTCTTATATTAGCCCTCACCTGAAAGGGACAGATTTTCATTGTCCTGAACAAGATACCAACTGATGTCTCCAAGAACCATGGCCTACTCCTATTACATTAGTGACGCACCCACTAGTGACAACCTGAGGGTATCAAATTACTTTTTTATCTCACACAGTACAATGCTTGCTCTACCACAAAGCAAATGTGCCGTTTATCGTAAAGTGTGTCCTTACCATAATGATACACATTCATGATCACAAGATCACATTCGAGAGACTTTATAGTAGTAGAGCCATAGTAACCTTTGGTCGGATAGGACATATTGTGAAATGTCAGGGCAGCCTGTGTTCCTCTCTCGCTGTCAGATATGATCTAGACTAATGTGACTTTTAAGAGGACAGATGTCATGTTTGTTTCCATCGAGGGAAAGAGGACACTCTGCCCATTCACAGACGTGCAGACATGGCCACAGGCAACAAAAACAATATTGCCCACATGCTCTCATACGTACTTGTTTGTATCACGAGCCAAAATGAAACAAAAGAGCGAGGAGCACTCTGGCCTGTGACCTTGCAGCCAAAGTCTTTGTTGGAGCTGAAACGTGTATGTGTACGGAATGTTTTACCAAGAAACGTTCCACAATAAGGAGAGGAACCCTGAGAGTTAGTGTGTACTGTACACCCATATCAAACAAATTTTGTTTTTGTGTGTTTACAGATCTCGGCGGAGAGACCTAGGGTGTGTGCACCGAAGCTGATTTCACGAGGCTGGCTGTCCTGGGAGACTCATAGTGGGGTCAAAGGTCATTGTTCCTCACCTGGTGTTGTCTACCACTAGGAGGAGTTTCCTTCAACTTTCTTTCACAACAGCGCACAGGTCCCCCCCTTTCAGGGAACGCAGACCTCCAGAACGACGGGAAAATAAACACGGGAGAGACACTCTTCATGAATTCCCCAAAATCCTGAAAGGCAAACCGTGCGAGTTAGCTGGCAGCATCGAGGAGCCATGTGGACAATAAGTATGGCCTCACTCTGTGTACCGGCCCTGACGCTCCTACTGACTGCCTTTGTTCACCCAGCTGCGCCCCAACACGATGTCACTCCTCGCCTCAGCTTCTCCTACAGTAAGTGTCATCAGCTTCCTGAGTCGTTACGCTACGAGTCCTGAGGGAGATGTTTCTCCTCAGTCCTGCAAGCCGCTGTGTGCGTCATCTCTGTCAGGACCGGTCACAGTGAGAAACACCAGAATTCCTCGGAAAACAAAACAAAGACAGAGGCCTGTGTGTTTACCCTGACACCGTGCCCCCTTCACTGACCCGAGTGCTCAGATCATCCATTTACTCGAGAGTGTAAGAGAGCAGGCTCCCAGGGGCTGGTACTATAAATAAGTGTAGTAGGGGGGCTCGCCTTGGTCTTCCGGGGGCGTTAAGAGCTCTGGAGGTGCCTGGGGCTCACCCAGGGCTTTGTGGGGTACTTTAAACAAACAGTGATGTTGGATGAGGTGTTGATAAGCAGACAGACCAGAGCAGATCTCTCAGCCACTGTGTTCTCAGCAAGACAGAGGTGAAGCAGCATGTTTACGTAAGTGCAGCACTGCTGCAATGTTTCTGCCAGTCTAGTACAGCGATACTCTCGCTACGAGCGTAGGAGTGGAGTCAGGTGGCTGAGCGGTTAGGAAATTGGGCTAGTAATACGAAGGTTGCTGTTTCGATTCCTGGCTGTGCAAAATGACGTTGTGTCCTTGGGCAAGTCACTTCACCCTACTTGCCTCAGGTGTAATAAATGTAATTAAATAAATGTAAATGTACGGGCAGTCCCTCTCTGTAAGAGAATTTGTCTACAATGATTATTGATTGTTACTCAGTTCAAGGCACCGTAGCCTATGCCTTAAATTCTAAATTGTATCAACTATGTAGGCACACACATTGATGGCTTTCAGTTCCCAATGTTGGACTTCATTGATTGTATAACATTTTATCAGTCAGTGTCCCGAGAAAGTGAATGAATGTTCAGACTGGCTCTGCAAAATGAACTAGGCTACTTCAAGTACTGTAGTATGCAATTTATATTTGTCTAAACCTTAACGGCTGTAAAGCTAGCTAAATCCCGAACCATGAATTTCAGCTCCGTCAGGGTGGCTCTGTCAAGTTTCCACAGGTCAGAGGGAATTACTTTATGAACAAGGCCATTGTGCTGTTCGCTCAGGGTAACATATCACAGTCTCCACTAGCATACAGGGGTCTCTTTTGTTGTTTGCCTGTTACGGTAACACTAATGGTTAGTTGACACCGTTTACACCGTGACATCATTTGTCGGAATCATCATTTTGAATATATACATCCTCAATTTGGTTGTATTATGCAGGTGATGCAAGTGAACTTACCCTGATCTGTACCTGGATCAGTGACTCATCCTTTGGCATCATTAATAACAAACATATGAGTTTCAAGAGAAGGAGTTTGCTGAGATTTCGTTGTCAAAATATCTGCATCTGGATTAAGGCTAAGCCTCTGGTGGGTTGCCTGGTTCTGTGAGGCCAGGCAGGGATTCAAGCAGGTTAGCCAGCATGGAGGTTGGTGGGGATGGGGCTCTGCCTGTCTCAGCCTGCCTCCCCTGTGCTGGTGAGGAACTCTATAGCACCAGGTAATCTCTCTTACCTGCCAGCCTCCACAAAACATGTTTCAGACAGAGCATTTCACAATAGAACTCGCCACTCGTCTCCCAGAGAAAAGACCGACCCTTCATGCTCACACACTCGGTGTTCTGACACACACAAAGAAATTGCTTTTGGGGTGAGACAACAATCTTGGAACGCAAACATAAAGCATGTCAAACTCAACATTTCACCAGCCCACTCAGTTTTTTCAGTGAAAAGGTTGTGGGATGTAGAGAGTTTCTCCCTTGGCAGTAACCCTCTAACCTGCTGTATTGTTTTATATAGTGCCATGGATTGGAATCAATCATAAACATTGTCAGTGGAATTCGGAAATGCGGACCTATGAGCAAGTTAATGCTCATGCTCTGTCAACCTATTAGCCATCTTTTTACAATCCGAGTAGACAGTTCAGTTTAAAAGTGACTTTGCGCTCTTTGAGAGTCTTGCTAGTAACAGACCTCTGTCTCACAACATGCAGTTACCCTGTTACGATCATATAAGCATTTACAAGCTGAATGGAGCACTAAAACTAACACAAAAGTTTGGTTCCATTGACATTTAAACACATAATAGACATCAACGACCAGCACAGAACCTGAGGAGATGGAGTTAGCTGAGGCCTATAAAGTTATGGCCAATGTATAGCAGATTCCATTGTTATATAGTAGCTTCCACTGGTAGACAAGCCATTTTCCTGGTGGGGAAACCAGAGCTTGTGTGTATAATGCTGGGGAGGCAGATAGGTAGGGGCTTGACAGTTTGGCTTGGCATGGATGCATCCTCACTGGTGCGTCCGCCCCTGCCTTCCGCTGGAAGGCTGTGTCTCTCCATGTTTATTGTACTGTGATTACAAGGCGACAAGCTTGACCCACAGCTACAAGGCACTGAGGTCTGGACTGCCCCTCCCCCATCCTCCTGTCCTGGCTGGATATCTGAGCCTGCTGGCTCTCCTCCCTTTGGATCCATGAAGATGGTTAAACCGTTCCTTCATGGTGGCTCCTCCACAGCGACATTTTCCTGGACATGCCTCCTCTCTGCCCCCCCCCCCCCCCCCGTCATCGTCCTCCTCCCCTCTGCCTTAATGAAGAAGCTAATCTTCCATGAATAATGAATGGGGATTTGTGTGTGTTATGGTGTGAACATTCGTCTGGTTCTCATTACGCGCCTATCAGGACGGATCATGAGTTCAGGGAGGAGAGACTACATCTGCTTTCCCCTCCTCTTTTGTTCCCAGACTTAATGCAGACCATGCCGGAGAGCTTAGTGTGCAAGCATGCTATTTAAAGGGACACCTTTAAGCGGTTTACGTTGGCTCACTTACCTTGTTGATCTGTTCATCCCGCTCTCCAACAGCAAGCATGCAGTCACGGCACAGTTGAAGACAGAGGCCCTGCCCTCGGTTCAGATAAGAATTATCGTAATTAATTTGGTAATTAATAAGCCGCAAAGCAAGCGCATGCATCACAATGTGCTCAATCCCTGTCCTACAGGACTGCATTAAGGCCAAAATACAGTGCTTCTTACTGTATTGTAATGTGTGCGTGTGGACTGCATAGGTATGGGAGGGTTCTGGACTAGATGCTTAGGTATGCTCCACTGAACCAAAAGCCCAGTTCATAGACATAGATCTAGAGCTGTTTCATACTGCAGACAGTGTTCTTCAAAAGAACAGCATGCCATTTTGAGTGTTGTATGACAAACTTTAGACATGTTATGTTTTACCTGTGTGTCCAAAGGTCACAGCAGTATCCATCTTTTATTTGATACTGAAAAGTGAAAACGTGGATCTGGAAACTCACCAGTGTTTATGAGACCAGTGTTTTCTCCAATCCGCCAGGGAGTGGGTCATAAATCACGGTTGACAGGCCCTGTGAAAACACCCCTCATCCCATCCACGCTCTGACATCCAAGGTGTTGAGGCGATCTCCCTGCTGCCCAGCCCTAAACACAGCATGTGGTCACACAAGCCTGCCCAGAACCCCACAGGCACTCAGACCAAGGGGACTACATGAGGTCATGACATGTTAGCGATGCTCCTGCTCTGCTCTCTCTGGAGGACAGGGTCAGGGAGAGGTCCTCAAGCAAAGCCTGGTTTACAATGTGCTACACCATGTAATGGTTGAACCCAGGTCAAGATGTAGATGGAAGAACAAGAACAGCATTCCTTCGTTATGGAAATTGGTTTATATGTTACCTAGGGAAGGCTTCACTGTTGTTTACAGCTGAAATACCTCTCCTTTTCTAAATAACTTTAATTTGATTATTTCTCTTATTAAATGTGTCTCCTGTTCCCTTTAAAACCTGTTGTTGCACCTCTTGCCCTAATGAATACCCAGGGAGAATCCATTCATTGCTTTTGATGGCAGATACTTTGCTTAACTTAATAGATTCTTTATATATTCTTTAACACAGTCACCACATAATAGCAAACTGCTTTCCCAACCTCTGTTCACAAAGGTCATGTTTAGAACAGCAGGAATTCCCAGCATCACCATGGTGTCTGCGCTACCATTTGTTGCTATCATGCTAACAAGTGGGAGACCAGGCATGCAGTTCCCTAAGCAAACAGCGGGCTCACAGTTTGCCTAATGAATCTAATGGTGAATCCCTCCTCTTGGCTTGAAGTCTTAATACATTCCAGATGTCTCCGTGTCTGTCCCCCCTTTACCCTGGCCCTCTACTGTCCACAGCACTATCAGTCATCATAGTTTGTAGCTGATTAGCACTGATTAGCAAGAACAAAAAGTGGCTTAATTCATCACTGTGGTGCTGATAGATACATAAGCTGATAGAGACATAATAGAAATGAGAGATGAAATGGGAAGGGCGGAGTACATTTACATTTATTTATCCAAAGCAACTTCCAAGAGAGAGCTTTACAAAAAGTGCATAGGTCAATGATCATAAACAACGAGATAGCCCCAAACATTGCGGGTAGCCAAAACATGAAGCATACATTGTGAAAAACCAACATCTGATCCAACAAATCTTTCATAATTGCTGGTGTACTCCCGGAACAAGTGCGTCTTTAGCCTTTTCTTGAAGGTGGAGAGACAGTCAGTATCTCTGATGGAGGTGGGAAGATGATTCCACCACCCAGCCCAAGAGTAAGGGTGGGTGGGGTGCCAGTCTGGTACAGGTGGAGCAGGGATATTGAACAGCACGATGCTTTTATGATGGTGAGTTCTGTTTAGTCTGTTGTGGCTGTCCCTGTCTCACAGTATTATTGTCCTCCTGCGTCTCTCCAACCATGACTTCATCTTCCGTAGTTTAGCCTAATCTTCAATTAACCTTTCTCCCC
Organism: Osmerus eperlanus; assembly: GCF_963692335.1. Classification (NCBI taxonomy): domain Eukaryota; kingdom Metazoa; phylum Chordata; class Actinopteri; order Osmeriformes; family Osmeridae; genus Osmerus; species Osmerus eperlanus. Next base: position 11,626,546 of record NC_085022.1, read on the forward strand.
CAACGCACGGAATAACTCTCTTAGGAGGCATAGTTACTGCATCCACAGATGCAGTACCTCCTCTTTTTCTGAATGGCTGGATTACTTTTATGTCTGTAAGATAGTTTATTTCTCAGACTTGCACACCCCTACAACATACTGACAACTCAAAAGCACAGTTACACATCTGTAACCGCTGAATAAAAATACTTGTCACCCCTTGTTATCAGATATCACAGAAATGTCAAGAAGGCCGGAGCTGGATTATCAGGTTACAGTTAAAGTGACAATAGATTTCATCACGTTTACCACCCTGTAGTAGATCTCTTCTTTGGCCACTATGGAAAGCTTGTAAGCTGTCAACTCATGACAAGGCACGGTTAGCTTACGTAGCTTAACGTGTTTGGAGTTGCGCTGCTCCACCATGTTTTCGTTGGGAAGGTGTGTATGTGTGTGTCGGGAGGGGATGTGTACACTGTGTGTGTGTGAGTGATAGGCTTTGCTCCATCTTAGATTAACATCTGCGGTGCTAGGCTGTGCCCAGGTCTGTGCAGCTGATACGCTTGTTTTGCACCGCTTACCGCTTATCCCCTTTTGTCCTGTGCGGGCTCTCGCCATGTAAGTATACTCGTGTTCCTTCTTGGAGGCAAATCTAGGCCATGTTTACTGACAGGCGGCTGGAAATGGGGCATCAGACATCCCTTAAAGATGTGCCATCAGGACACTGAAGCGCTCCCTTGATCTCAGAAGAGACATGGGATTTGTTTCCAAGTCATCTGTGGATTGATGAAGAAAGTGTTTTGTCCGTCTCTTCATTAACGGAGTGACTAAGTTCAGTTGAGTTCTGGATTGTAATAAGTATTATCAATCTGCAGATTGAGAGAGAGAACCAGACCTATAACAATAAATGACAATACAACACCAGGCTTAGGTGTCATTCATGTCTCCCTCAGCTGTGGAGGCCAGAGGACCATCTTTTATAGGGCACAATAATGTAGACATAGATAGTGACAGTCAGGCAGTAAGGACGTTACAACAGTCTCAGAGAAAGAGATTCACAGCTCCCAGCCCATGACCACTCTCAGGGCAGAGAGAGATCATGGATCATGGTGGAGCTATCCCTGTCGTCATCGCAAGAGTACTTTCTCCTGACCCCGAACATCTATTCAACCTGACAAACACAATCTACTCTTATCAATAGCCAACTCACATGAGAACACACTAACTAATATCCAATGACTAGTTCTATTGATTAGTGAATAATGTAAGTACACAGGAAATCCCAATTTCTTCCACAGTATGGACCCCACAGCTCAAGCAGTTTTAAACAGAGAGTACATGTCACTGTCACTGTGGTATGTGACACTTGGCAAGATGTCATGACGGCGTCCTTAATGAAACAGGAAGTGGTGGCTGAGTAGGAATGGAGAAGATGGGAGGAGAATGAAGGAGTGCGCTAAAGAACGTACAATAGAGGTCCGTACGCCAACTGTCAAGCCTACCGGAAATTTCTCAGCGTTCCCTGATGACTGCTCTGTTGTCGGGTAGTTTCCATTGGCCAAATGAGCCCAGTGATGGGACCCAGAGATACTTACGGTCCTTTCAGAGGCCATCAGTGTTTCCCTGTAGTTCTGGATCCCTGAGGTAAACGAAAACAACCCGTTTCTAACACAAACTTCCAACCTCCGAACACACAGCTGTGAACACTGATACAGACCACCATCAAGGATGTTGATGATTGAATCAGCCTTCCTTCGTTGAATGCCCGACAGTCCAAACTGAAGCACTTTCATCTCCAACACTGAAGGACAGATTACTTCACGTCCGCCTTTAAAGAGGATGTTCCACGACTGTAATTAACTTTGTGCCTTTTTGGACTCAGATCTGTTGGGAAATCCACTGCGACAGACTGAAGAGGGTTCCCTAAAAGCCCACAGAGTAATTAATTTCCCCCTAAATAGATTAACGAGCCAAGCAGGGTGGATACAACAATCCATTTAGCAGTGTCATTTTACAAAAATTGCATTTAATTGCATAATGACGGTAATGATCTAGCATTGCTTACAGCTGCCAGGACCAGGCCATCCCCTCACTGCTTCTTATTGTGTGTTCTCCAGAATCCCCTGTGTATCTGCGGAATGGGATCACACAGGAAGTGCTGTGAGCCACACAAGGCTTCTCTCAGTTACCCCCGGCCTGAGATCAGGGGCCTGGGAATGGCGATACGGTGAGAGGAGAACTGCTGGCACCCACAGACAGGAAAGGAGAGGTGTGATTGGCAGGTGTGATTGACAGGTGTGTTAGGCGGCGCCTCTCTCTTTCAGCAGCAGCCAGCACGTTAAAGAGGGACTGTGATGAATGTGATCCTCAGCCTGTCTGAGAAACATACTCTGGGAGCTGTGATACAGTTTAGGATGTCCCTCCGAATGAATGTTTGGAAACAAACCCTGCTCTGACAGCAGCTAAAGCAGTTGGACTGTCGTATCCAAGCTGCTCTCCTTGGCTGTTTCCTCAACGCTCCTACGGAGATCGTCAGACGACGATAAACAAAGACTTGTTACGGTTCTTAGATAGCTTGGGTCTTCACTGTGTGCTACTGTTCAATTCGGTGGCATCTATTAGCTTGATTTCCCCTGTTGGTCTTTGACATTGTGGGCCTCAATAATGTGACGTCCCCTTTGATAAGTTGTCCTTTGTGGAGCACTGTGGCAGGACACTTAATGCTCAAGCCTGTAGGGGCCAGCTGGAGGGGGAGGGGGCTCAACAAAGCGAGGGCAAACTAGTTATGATATGTTGATGCTCTCAACTTGTTACACAGTGCCCACTTTCCTGCCCTCGCTAACACCCTCCCCCTCTCTCCCTCTAACTCCAGTAGACATTTGCAGCTCTATTTTCTTTTTCCTCTTGCGTTCTCGCACTCTCTTTCTATCTGTCTCTCTCACCCTCTCTCCTGAGTGCTTCCACTTTACCAGACCAGCCTCTTCCCATTATTGGGTTGCGCCGTCATGGAAAGGCCCCCGGGCAGTCAACCTCAGACGCCCAGATGAAAATCCAGGCTGTGGTCGGTGTGGAAAGGAGCATAGGGCAAGTTCAGATCTCAGACACACAGCCCCGGAAATGCTGACATGAGAAAAAACGGTCTCTGACCTACAGAACGTTCATTCCAGTGTGGAGGTTTGCAATCCCAGAGCTCGTCTTTAATTGCTAAATCATATCCGTTTGCCAGAGGTCATTGTGGTCAGTTGGGTTTCACTGCTGTCCCATGGTGCAGTAGTACTCTTTACCAGATAACTGGAAAAAGGGAGAAAAAGGTTTAACCTTCTTGATGATTAAACAAAAATTCCCCTTCAATGTCAATTCTTTTTTTTTTTAAGAAAAGAAAGTCTTTTCCATAAAGAATTTAAATGTAGATCACTTTCACGGCTTTCCTCATATCATACATATTTCCAGAAGCATATTTGATCAATCAAATCAGTGATACTGGCTTATCTTACAGTAGTTCTTTTTTTTTCTCCTTTCAATTGAACTCTTGAACAGTGATACAGGATTTCTCTAGGACCAATAACCATTGAAAATATGTTTTAAGCCTACCTTCTTGTGGATTGTAGACAACAGGATTTTGTCAGAGACCTGTGTTCAGAGGTCTTACTGTAATGTACTCCCACAGCACAGTCCTCGCAGCCAGACACAATGTATAGACGGGAGTGATTATTGTTTACTTGAAATTATAAATGGAAAGCCTTCCACTATTTAAAACCCACACGTATCTCTTTAATGATACACAATGAACTGCCTCATGGTGTGTTCCCCAAGCGCTGATGTCTGAGCATGACAGTGGAGATAGTGAGCACTCCAGAGACTCGTCGTGTAGATTTCCTGCTCTGCGCCAATCCTTCTAAGCCCTTGTTTTGGTTCAAGCGCTAGCCTTTGTCTTTGCCTGTGTAAATCACCGTTAAATGTGCCCAAAGCTCTAAGAGGGAACGAGGAGGGGTGTGGAGGGGGAGTGGAGGTCCTCTTGTGGTTCTTAGATGGATTTCGTGGTAACAAGGCCCCCTGTTGCTGTGGTGATGCACTGCTTTTATTGTGTTTACCCAAGGGAAGTTGTTTCTGCCAACCCTCTGCCCTCTGGGATGGGGTAATGTCAGGTTAGCAGGAGAACCACACAGCCACCTGCTCAGTTTCAGTGGCGTTCACTCACTCAGAGATTGGGAATTGTCCTCTGTAGTGGTTTGGCTCATACTTAATTGATACATGGCAGGCCGGCATTTCCTTAGAACCTCAGGACTAGGCTTATGTGCATAACGTTTTCATGGCAGCATGTCCTTTTAGCTACAATATTTAGCCTGGGTTGGAATGCTGTCAAGCCCAGGCCAGCTAACAGGACATTGAGCATGGCTGCAACTGTGTGCTGAATTTAGGGCTTTGACACCAGTGTTGAAGGCTTGCAAAGAGACTCCATGATTTGTAACTGGGCTGCAGGCTAGAGTGAGGGGTTTCAAAGGGGTCTTAGTGTGGCATGAGAGAGTGGATGCTTTCTCTCTCTCTCTCTCTCTCTCTCTCTCTCTCTCTCTCTCTCTCTCTCTCTCTCTCTCTCTCTCTCTCTCTCTCTCTCTCTCTCTCTCTCTCTCTCTCTCTCCCTCCCTCTCTCTCTCTCTCTCCCTCTTCCTCTCTCTTTGCTGGCTTCTCTCTCTCAGTTTGTCTCTTTATCTCTGTTTTTCTATATCTCTTTTCTCTTTTTCTCTCTCTGTCTGCAGCCGTCAGAGGTGATGAGAGAGTGTGACTGCACTCGGGGGGTATTGTTTCTAGTACCATGCACGCACACACACACAGTTGACTGAACACACAGTTACTCCACCAGCTGCTGCCTTCGTCTGGAATTCCTGAGGCAAGATCTGAGCGATTCAACAGTATCAGCTGGAGAGCGCAAGCCCATTGCGTGTGTCACACTCTAGCTCGTCCAGTGGCCATGCAGTCACCTCGGGCACAACGGCACAGCCAAGCCAGACAGCGTGTCATTGCCATGGCAACAGACAAACAGCTTGCAGGCACTGTGCGAGTAATGACATGCTACGCCGGTGTCTCTGATTAAGAAAGAACATCTGTCTTCATGCTGCATATCATGTTTTGTGACCACACACAGACACACGCACACTGGAGCGTGCTTGCACAGGCTAGTTTGACAATCTCACACACAGACACACACTCGTGAACCAATGTATTCAGAGTTCTGCGCTGAATTTTTTATGGTTCTCTGCCATTCGGATCAGAACTTTGTCCAACTTTTTTGATGGAAATGTATGTGACACTTCGCTCTTCTTCTCTCACTGTTTTTCTCTCTCTTTCTCTCTCTCCACCTCCCTTTTTGTCTCCTTCCTTTGCAGATGCAAAGGAGAGGTCAGCCAAAAGATTCTCTTCAGATGGCGTCTTCAATTACACTTCTATCCTCCTCAGCAAGGAAGATAACATGCTCTATGTCGGAGCTAGAGAGGTTCTCTTTGCTCTCAACCTCACTGATATCGGCAGAGCCGAGCTCCAAAGGAATGTGAGTCTGCCAATGTTTCGATCCCAGTTTGATTTCAGGACTTGGAACGTTTTTTAACTGGAGAAATAAAAAGTATAATTTGAATGCGTATTATATCTTCGCTCTCCTACAGCTGACATGGAGCACGCCACAGAGCAAGAGAGATGAGTGCGGTTTCAAAGGCAAAAACCTACAAGTGAGTACAGAAGCACACTTGTGCTGAGGAACTCAACATGCAGTGTTTACACTTCCATGACCGGGCTTCCAGGGTTTTTATTTTCTTCTGCAAAACACCGAAAATAGACTCAGTGGCATCCCTTTGCCCTGAGAAGTTTCCATGGAACTAGTACATTTCCATTCAGCAGTGATGGCCTAGGTCCTTCTCAAATACTCCTGCTCCCCCTTCCTAACTTGACTCACCTGGTAATTGCAGCTCAGCTCAGTACAGTGTTGGAGGAATATCATTAAGTGACTAAACTGGATGATTAATTTATGACTAAATTGATTGTGACATAGACTGTAATCTTGATTAAGTCACTTTAGTCTTGAAGACAGCCACACAGGCACATCACGTAGCTGCCTAAAGATCCCCTAGGCTGTTTACAAGCTGTTAATTCCTGGAAGAGTAACGTGGAAATGTCTGTGGATTGCAGACCAACGAGCCAATCCACTCTATTTCTGAGTAACTCTAGATGATCCGATTGTACAAGAATGATCCAAAACCTATGAATCCTATTGATGCTTTTCTCTTTCTGTGTGTCTTTAATGCAGATTGACTGTTTCAACTACGTCAAGATCTTACTGCGGCTGAACAGCACTCATCTATACGTGTGCGGAACGTATGCCTTCAGTCCCATCTGTGTGCACATAGTGAGTGCGTTTTTGATTTTGGCAGCTGTTGCCTACGTACAGTGCAGCCCCACCAGGTCCTGCTGTTGAGAGCTCTAATTAGCCATGTGATTCCCTCTGTCAGTCAAGATGCCGCTACTTTCCTCCTGAGGCTGGATTGAGATGCGTAGGAAAGGACAGATCTGAGAGGAAGCGTGCTGTACCTTTAAAGATCTGTGCACAGATGTGGCCCCTAGGCTCTGCGGCATAACATTGATATTTCCATTTAGGAAATGTATCGACAGGCAGAGATTGCAGGCCTACGTAACAAGCGCTGTGTCCCCTCTGCTCCACTTAGATTCAGGAGACCCAACCGTGAGGCAAGAAAGAGAGTCATTTGGCAGAGCACACGCTGTCTTGTTTCTGACCCTGAATTTCAGCAGGCCTGTCCTCCTAGTTTGGAGCTGTACTATCTTATCAGCGTAAGTGAGCCTCAGCCCACACAGAGAGAAACCTACAGACCCTCCTCATTGTGGGCCGCCATCCACGTCATCAGTCCCAAATGAAACTGTAATGACAGCTACAGTAGACAAGATAGAGCAGAAACAAGGCCATCATACAAAATAGCAACAAAGGATGTGAAAACCTGAGTGGAGGGATGGCCCATCCCTCACTTGCGGTTCACCACTCAGGACACTGCTGTGGATGTGGCCATCCAGCAGCGGTCAGTGTCAGTGTTGATTATAGCCCTACGTTCCCCTCAAAGCTGTGCGTGCTTGTGTGTGTCTTTCAGAACACAGCAGACTTCTCCCTGGTACGGAGCCAGACGGGGGAGATTGTGACAGAGGACGGACGAAGCCGATGCCCTTTCAACCCAGAGTACAAGTCCACCGCCATCATGGCCGGTAGGGTCACTGTGGAGTCAGCCACTGTCAGAGAAAAAAATCCTCACGAGACATACGAACTGCAGAGTACAACTTTATGGCATGAACGTTTTTGTTTCTTTTATGCTTCCCAGAAGTACAGGGAAGAGCATCTGAGTTGTAGATAAAATGGCTTATTGTGGATAAGCTAGAGGCTGATCTTGTTGGTTGAAGTTTTGTTTATATATGTCTTACTCTTTTTTCCACCTTTTCTTGTATTGTAGAGGGTGAGCTGTACACTGGTACGGTCAGTAATTTCCAGGGGAATGAACCTATCATTTACAAGAGCCTTGGCCATGGAACCTCCCTGAAAACAGAAAACTCCTTGAACTGGCTTCAAGGTAAGGGCTCTGGCTCTGCTAAATGTCCAGACCGAACACTAGTATACATAGCAGATAAGAGGAACTTTACATTCATAAACAGTCCACCCTAAACATGTACATGCCATATCTGAAGACTTGAGCCTGCATGCAATTTGTATATATATTTTGTAACTGTCTCCAGTTAAAAATGATTGTTGTCTTTAAGTTTGTCCAGTATTTTCCAACAAGAGACAATACATTAATGCCTCTTACAGTGCATGTTCTGTGCAAATTAGTGATGGTAAATTGTGTTTGTCCCAGAACCCATAGTTGTGGGTTGACATTTAAACCCTGCTTTCTTTGTTGTCTCCTCAGACCCAGCCTTCGTGGGCTCTGCTTATATACAGGAGAGCCTGCCTAAGGGCAACCCAGTGGGCAACGACGATAAGATTTACTTCTTCTTCAGTGAAGCGGGAAAGGAGTTTGATTTCTTTGACAACACCATTGTATCGCGCATCGCTCGCGTGTGTAAGGTGAGAGACGCTTCAGTGGAGACAGACCCTCTAAAGGGGATCTTTCCCCTTGAGCAAGAGACGCTACTGCCCCTCTGTGTGTTGCGTGCGTGCGAGTATGTGTGTATGTTCGGAGGGGAATGGTAGCAGTGGCTGTGGTTGTGATACCGCGGTGTTGTGCCATCATGCTGCTGTCTAATCGGCAATCATCAACAATCATCACTCTCTGAAAGCACCAAATCTTCTAAACATCGAAATATTCCTCAAGTACCTTATTCTGATGCAGGTGCTCGAACCTGAAATGTCTGCTTCTCTGTCCTCATTGACAGCGATCTGTTGTTTAGTAATATTGTTCCAGTTATCTCCAAAAATCAGAATGTTAACTGTATCTATAGAGGCATCATGACCGTGGGGGTTTATTACAGATGTAATAGAGTCCAATCCAGAAACAGTGTGAAATACTAGTTGACAGTTTAATAGTCTGCACTCCTACCAGGCTCCATACATCCAGCAGTCAATCTCTGCTGATACTCATCCCATAACTAAGCAAATGTATTTGGTTCTTCCTTTTATGGTGTGACATATTCCATTGGCAGTGCCGCCAGAATGGAGCTGGTCTTTTCAAGTCTCCCTTTTCGAGTCTCCCAAAGCCAGTAGCACCATATCCTCCCCCATATTGCTAACAAACGTAATGAATCCACCCGAGCCCATTATCAAACTTAATTCGAAAATATTAACCATGATGAGACGTGAAGTAGAGCTATGCTTTGGGGCCAACTCTCAAGTCATTTGCATCACTGTTTTTCTTTATATTCAATTTCCTCAGCCCATACTCTCGCTAAATTCATTTAAGCAGTCTACACTTAGCAGCGCAAGGCATGTTTTGAATCTTAAGAGGCCCCATGCAATGCATTTGAATTGTGATAATTTTTCTGGCCAGGTAGGAGACAGGCACTTGGAAAAAGGTTTGTGTGCCTATATATTTCAATCTTCACAGGCTGAATGCACATTTTTAGTGTTCGAGAGGCTTAGCTGTCTTTAAGTGTTTGTCTGGACAATCTAGCTGCTTTCAGGGGGGCCAGGACAAAAGACACTCACTTTATTCTCATCTCAAATACAGGCCTGTATTCTGGGACATTCAGCTGTCAGTCACTGGGGTGGTTCAAACAGCATGTTTGCAACACAACACCACAATCTCGTGTCCCTTACATTGCTCTGTACAAGGTGCAGTCCAAATGGTGCTGGAAAATGGGAAAGGAATAACCGACTAAATTGGGAGTTTCCTTTTAAAAGCTTTTTGTGTGGCTGCCTGGTGAAATCCGAAACGGAAGCGAAGGCGTTGTCAAAAACACACAGTATTACAATAATATACTATGGCCGGTAGAAGCTTAGTGGAAGGAAGTTGAATAGCGGCTTTAACAAAAAAAACAGTTCTGTCATACCTCAGTCTGAACTTTTGTTTAGTTGAGTTCCATCCATCTCTCTCTTTCCATTTCTCCTCAGTTTCACTCTTTGTCAGTTGTATGAGATTCTGTGTTGTTTATTCAGGTGGTTAGTGGAGGCTAGGACACTACATTGAGGCCAGCCATAGAATGATAAACACAACTTTACTGCAAACAACAAAACACAACAGCAGCGTTCTCACTGATCATTCTGCTCTCTGTCTTTTCAAACTCCAGGATTAGCTTGAACTACAGTACCAGGCCTGACCTTTTTTGCAACAAGTACACCAGCCTTTCAAACAGATGCTAACATTATGAGTTAATGAATGGGGTGTTATTGTGCTTCAGTATTCAGGGGTGATGTTAGGTACACTCCCTGGGATCAAATAATAACTAGACGGAGCCAGAGGGAGCAGGGAATAAATGTTGCTCATTATCCGGCTGGGTTACAACAGCAAGTAATTGCATCTGAAACTCAACATTAGTCACATGTCATTTCCCTTTCCCATCCAGCGATGCTGTTTCCTCGGGGGTAAAGCCATGCTGGGGGGACTCTGACAAAGGCACATGGCTTTGGGTTATGTAGACTAGACTTCTAGATTTGTTTCTGTGTTTTTGTGAGCAGTTCCTATTTGAAAATGACTGTGGCCTGAATGGCTTCTGAATCTCTTCAGATCTATGTTGATGAAAACAATTGGAATAATTGCTGCACTGACTTCCAGGCTCAGTTGAATTTAAACAGATAATAGGGTCTGGCAACAGTTTTTTTCTCTCTCTCTATCTCTCTCTATCTCTCTCTCTCTCTCTCTCTCTCTCTCTCTCTCTCTCTCTCTCTCTCTCTCTCTCTCTCTCTCTCTTTCTCTCTTTCTCTCTTTCAATAGTATGTGCTCTCTCACGACTCCTAAATAGACAGCTATTCATGACAAGTGCAGAGATGAATGCATAGCTTTTTTTTCTTTCACATTTCCACACAGATGTTAGAGGGATGTAATCGTACTAAGTAGGTTTGGATGTGAGAAGTTGGACGAGCCTCTTTCTCGCTTGAACCGTGTGTGCATCTCACATAGCGAACAGCAGTGCCGTGGGCAGGGTAACGCCATGGGCACCGCTTCAGAGTGGTAGTGTCAGTGAAAAATCATTGTGTGAGAGCAGTGCCCTTTTCTCTCTTTCATTCAAAAGCATTTGGCCTCTTCAGTGCTCCCACTGTTTTTTCTCCTAGCCAGTTGTGGTGGTGGACGGTACATTGTTTTCTTGACCTAGATTTCCACCGCCTCAGGGGTTATCTATGTTAGGGGCACGAATAATTGTGTTCTGTCTGGTTTTTACTATGAGATACTAATGTTCCTCACTTAAGTCAAATTGATACATCTTGGGGAATGGTGCCAAAGGAAAGCTGAGGGAATGAAAAAATCGTTATTCCATATGTACATTACATTTTACATTTACATTTAGCAGACGCTCTTATCCAGAGCGACTTACAGTAAGTAGCCTACAGGGAAATTCTCCCCGAGGCAAGTAGGGTGAAGTGCCTTGCCCAAGGACACAACGTCATTTTGCACAGCCTGGGAATCGAACCAGCAACCTTCAGATTACCAGCCCAATTCCCTAACCGTTCAGCCATCTGACCCCATATGTTACAATAATAGCATTGAATATAGAATGTTAACCATTATCTCAGATTCATGTTAAGTCACAAGAGAACTATATATGCATCATACCAAGTGTAGATTTAATCAAAAAGTAGTGATTGAGTCTCTACCCTCAGTCATCAATAGAGTACATTTCAACTGATGTGGCTGCGCCCTCCTCTGGTCATTAGCTGTATTACTAGTGGAGAAAGTTTATCCTACAATTGAGACAGTGTCATGCTTCTATTGCAGGGCGACAAAGGAGGAGAAAGGGTTTTGCAGAAGAAGTGGACCACCTTCCTGAAAGCCCAGCTGCTGTGCTCTCTGCCTGACGACGGCTTCCCCTTCAACATCATCCAGGACATGTTTGTGTTGACACCCAGCCCAGAGGACTGGAAGAACACCATGTTCTATGGAGTCTTCACTTCACAGTGGTGAGGGCTGACTCCTCTTTGGTCTCACCCGCAGACATATTATAGCAGACGTGTTATAACGGCCTCTTTTGGCACTGATGTCCTCATGTAAACACTTTTACAGTGTCGGACAGCCATTTTACACAATGTGTTTTTATTCTTAAAGTATGGTTCTGTCGAGGAATTAGTTATACAGAAGGCTTTTTGCATATTTTAACTGTATGTTTGTCATAGCCCTTAGTGTTAAAGGTAAAAGAAGCGATTCAGGGAGGTAAAACAGCAAAAAGTGCTTAGGTACAGTATAAATGTGGTGGGATGTCACTCTAGGTATAAGGGAGCCTCGGGGAGCTCGGCAGTGTGTGCCTTCACCATGGACCAGGTGGAGAGGGCTTTCAACGGGCGCTACCGTGAGGTCAACAGAGAGACACAGCAGTGGTACACATACAACCACCCCATCCCTGAACCACGGCCTGGGGCGGTGAGTACCTGCTGCCCCCTGCTGGACAACCTCCTGCACTGTCGCCTGAAGGCACACGTGTTAGTTACATTACATTTTACATTTAGTCATTTAGCAGACGCTCTTATCCAGAGCGACTTACAGTAAGTACAGGGACATTCCCCCGAGGCAAGTAGGGTGAAGTGCCTTGCCTAAGGACACAACGTCAGTTGGCATGACCGGGAATCGAACTGGCGACCTTCGGATTACTAGTCCGACTCCCTCACCACTCAGTCACCTGGTCCCCTAGATGTGGGGCTGTATTCTAAAGCACCAAATCTGGTGTTCTAACTGGCCCCTGCGTTCCAGCTCCCTCCACCCCCCACCACCCCCAATCTTGCACGAGCATCAGTGCTTGAGCAGATATCTGTCTCGCTGCAGTCACTGTCAGCCTCCTTCCCAGAAGACCTGATCTGTATCAGGGAGCTCCGCTGCTTTCATTTCCTGGCAGCCTTATCGCAGCCCAATCAACGGCGGCCTACAAACACGCAGCCTATTGATGAGACCGGCTGGAAGGAGGAAGCGAGGGAGGGAGGGAGCTGCAGAGGTGCATGTTTGTGTGTGTCTGTGTGTGTGTCTGTGTTTGTGAAATGAGTGTCTTCTTTGCAGTGCATCACGAACGCAGCCAGAGAACAGGGCATCCCCTCATCCCTGCACATGCCCGACAAGGTGCTGAACTTCGTCAAGGACCACTTCCTGATGGACAGCGTGATCCGCAGCCAGCCCCTCCTGCTGAAAAGAAGCGTGCGCTACACCCAGATAGCAGTCCACCGCGTCCAGACCAGACACAAGGCCTACAACGTCCTCTTCATAGGCACAGGTAAACACGCCGCGACCACAATCGCCCCAACCTACGTTTCGGTAATAGTAGGACTGTGTGAGCGCTTACTGAGCATGGTGTTCCATCATGTCCGTTTCAGATGATGGGAGGCTTCACAAAGCCATCAACGTCAACAACAAGATGCATATCATTGAGGAGATGGTGCTGTTTTCGGAGCCCCAGCCTGTGCAACACATGGAGCTGGATTCGGAGAAGGTAGCTATACAAGACTGTAAGACAGGACTGTTGATTTCTTGAGCCTTCCAGGGGGGTATTCCAGGTAGCAGGTTTAGTGAAAACTTTGAGTTGTTTAACCCTGAAAAGAGGCTTACTCCGAGGTTTCCGTTCCAGAAAGAGAGGTAACGAAACCTTTTGGTAAGTTTCCATGGTAACTTACTCTGTGAAACTAACCTGCTCGCTAGAAGGTTTTCCATGCCAAACTCTGCGTTTTTATCTATCCCCTCCCTCTTTCTGAGCCTGATAGCGTTGGCAGACTAGGGATATCCTTTCCTGGTTCAGCCAACCGATCTCGAACAAAATTTAATTCGCTTTGTTATACGCCGGGAGAGGATTTTAAGACTGCGATTCGATGTGCTTTAATTCCCTGATGAATACCTAGGTTAACGTTACCGTTTCCCGTCACAATCTGTAATGTATTTTAGCAACATTGTCAGCCCTTAGGCCAACATCGCTAATGTTACTCGCCGTGGACGTGCACTCAGAACTGACCAAATGCTTTTTGGCACTGAAATAAAGACAAATAATTGAAATTGTATTTGGTCTTCTTCATTGCCTACAAATAGAAATCTAACAATGAGTATGTTTATTGGCTATTGTTCCTATAATTTACATGATTCACCTGTGACCATGTACCATCCTGTAACTGGTGTTTCAGCAAATCTATTTCAACATTGTAGGGGGTCAATATTGGCCAAACAACTGAAACTAATTGGAAAGGAAGATGGGAAACTGAACAGTGTATTAACATTAACCAAATAATGCCAATACCAATGGAATTACAGTTATTCGACTCTATGGGTTAAATCAGAGCAAGAATGGTCAAAGTAAGGTTAAATAATATAATAATTTAATCATATTGCAAATGAATGAAATCAATGAAGGTTAACTCTTACCTACTCTACCATGATTATTGTAAACCAGAGATAGAAAGCAAGAGGTGAGGAAGAAGGAGTAGGACAAGCCAGAGCTGAGGAGAAGGTCTCAGGAGATTAAGAATCCACAGATGCTTCACAATTCCTTTTATACCCAAAACAACTAATAACACCACAATCTTGACCCTTACTTATCAACATGACTAGCAATGCCACAGTAAGTTACACAATGATGTGTGAGAGCCATCAAGTTGAGACTCCATCCAGTAACTCCAGATTTTACCATATGAGAGGTGGGGGCAGGTTGATAGCCTTACAAGATCAGCCTTTATTCTTCTGCCCTAAGTACACCATCTCTTGGTCAAAACAGAAATTCAGCAAATTCAACAATTAATATTGATATAGATTATTGTTTCTACAATTAACATCACCTGTTACATGCATCCTCCTGTAACTGGTGTTCCAGTAAATCTTTTTCAAGATTATCCTTTATTCTTCTACCCTAAGTAGGCCTACACCATCTCTTGGTCAGTTTTTGGCAATTCTTCATGAGGTACAGGCTCAGAGTTTGTTAAACCCGCTACCTGGAATACCCCCCTGTTCTCTGGAGCTCTGTGTACACACTTTTTTGTTTACAAAATACGGCATACAGCTGGGGGGTATTCCAGGTAGCGGGTTTAACAAACTCTGAGCCTAACCCTGAACTCTGAGTAGAGTTACTCTAAAATAAGAAACTCCGAAAACTCGGTTCCAGAAAAGCTGATTTTAATTTGTTAACTCAACTCGAAGTACGTCAACTCTGAGTTAAGCGCGGGCATGAGAACTATTAAAAGCCAACATCAATGGAGCTCCGATACTAGGATCCACCATGGCACCCGGCGACAAAAAACTTTGTCCTACTTCACCACACTTCAGATCTAAGTTTTATTTCATGTTTATGGTCAATCTGAGCACATATTACGGAAAAAAAGCAACACGGCTGTAGCAGCGTATACAATTGGCGTGGGAGACAAACTGCCAAGTCAATGCATACATTTGAATGTAATAGCCAGTCCATACATTGAATATTTAACCCCACTGTCCGTTAATATTACAGGAGAAAAAGTGGTGGACTTAATAAAATAGCATGTTCAATGTTATATTAAATATAAAATATACTACGAACAGGTAAGTAGCCTCGACGTCACCTTGGTTTTAATCATATTCGACATGATACATATCAATTGGTGCCTATTTCAACTTGTAGTATCAGTTTCCCCCAAAATAATCTTTTTCATCAAAGGTTGATGATTAAGATGACGAAGAGACATTGACTGCTGCCGCAGAAATGGATGCAGAGAGTTATGTATGGTAGCTACTGGTAGTTCTCTCCCCATGTACTTTTATTTACAGGCTTGTGTGGAATTGTCAGTTACACTGACATTATGAGAATAATGAATATAAAAAACGATTTGCACATTCTGATCCTGTTGAACAGAGCATGGATGCAGTATACAGTGAGATGTTTATTTAATGGCAGGTGAATTCTGCATGTGGAACTGTGAAATGTAATGCAATCTCATGTATTCCCAGTTACAAGTAAATGAGTTGTACAAACTGCACCTCATGAAGAAAGTGCCAAAATCTGACCAAGAGATGTTGTAGGCCTACTTAGGGTAGAAAAATTAAGGCTAATCTTGAAAAAGATTTACTGGAACACCAGTTACAGGAGGATGCAAGGTCACAGGTGATAGGAACAATCGCCTATATGAATACTAATTGTTGAATTTGCTGAATTCATATTTTGACCAAGAGATGGCGTACTTAGGGCAGAAGAATAAAGGATGATCTTGTAAGGCTATCAACCTGCCCCCACCTCTCATATGGTAAAATATGGAGTTACTGGATGGAGTCTCAACTTGATGGCTCTCACACATCATTGTGTAACTTACTGTAGCATTGCTAGTCATGTTGATAAGTAAGGGTCAAGATTGTGTTGTGATTAGTTGTTCTTGGGTATAAAAGGAATTGTGAAGCATCTGTAGATTCTTGAGACCTTCTCCTCAGCTCTGGCTTGTCCTACTCCTTCTTCCTCACCTCTTGCTTTCTATATATGGTTTACAATAATCATGGTAGAGTAGGTAAGAGTTAACCTTCATTGATTTCATTCATTTGCAATATGATTAAATGATTATATATTTTTTTAATTCTTGCTCTGATTTAACCCATAGTCAAATAACTGTAATTCCATTGGTATTGGCATTATTTGGTTAATGTTAATAGCCTACACTGTTCAGTTTCCCATCTTCCTTCAAACCATAGGGGAATTAGTTTCGGTTGTATGGCCAATATTGACCCCCTACTATCTTGAGATTTGCTGAAACACCAGTTACAGGACGGTACATGGTCACAGGTGAATCATGTAAATTGTAGGAACAATAGCCGATAAACATACTCATTGTTAGATTTCTATTTGTAGGCAATGAAGAAGACCAAATACAATTTCAATTATTTGTCTTTATTTCAGTGCCAAAAAGCATTTGGTCAGTTCTGAGTGCAAGTCCACGGCAAGTAACATTAGCGATGTAGGCCTAAGGGCTGAGAATGTTGCTAAAATAAATTACAGATTGTGACGGGGAAAGGGTAACGTTAACCTAGGTATTCATCAGGGAATTAAAGCACATTGAATCGCAGTCTTAAAATCCTCTCCCGGCGTATAACTAAGCGAATTAAATTTTGTTTGAGATCGGCCGGCTGAACCAGGAAAGGATATCCCTAGTCTGCCAACGCTATCAGGCTCAGAAAGTGGGAGGGGATAGGTAGAAATGCAGAGTTTGGGATGGAAAACCTGCTAGCGAGTAGGTTAGTTTCACAGAGTAAGTTACCATGGAAACTTACCAAAAGGTTTCGTTATCTCTCTTTCTGAAACGGAAACCTCAGAGTAGACTATGCCTTTTTTCAGGGTTAAACAACTCAAAGTTTTCACTAAACCCGCTACCTGGAATACCCCCCTGGGCTGCAGTGGGGTATTGATATTGCATCAGCAATGGGTACATTTGATGTCTAATGGAAATGTCCACTACCCACCTCCGAAACTCACACACACTTTTTCCCCATCTGCAGGGGACTCTCTACGTCTCCTCCTACTCAGGGCTGGTGGAGGTCCCAGTGGCCAACTGTACCAACTACCAGAGCTGTGGGGAGTGTGTCCTGTCCAGGGACCCGTACTGTGCCTGGATGGGGAGACAGTGTCTTGACATCAGGCAGGCTCCACCAGAGAGGTACACTCACAGTATAGCATCACTCCACAAGGTCAGCTGGTATTGCTTTAATTAAATAGACACACCCTGATGTACTGTGTATTGTTTTTTCAGCTACTGGCAGCAGGATGTGGATGAGGCAGACACATCAGTTATCTGTAACAAGTCAGTCCTTAACCCGCGCTCTGCTAAACCTCCTCCCACACGTAAGACCTGTGACGATCTTACTAGTCATTCCTTAATTTCCTACCACAGTCATCTGCTGTCGAACTGCTGCATGGTGTGCCTCTTATTACAGCTTATAGCTGTTTCGGACTAATGACAGCCTATGGCCATGCTTGATCACTTGATCCACACAGCTACCAGACTGAATGTAATTGACAGTTGATCTGATGTCTCAGCGTTAAGGATTTTCCCAAACAAAATCCCCCTTTGTTGTGTACAGGTATGTCTTCATGTCAGGTGATATTGATACCAGCCAACACCTTCAAAGTACTGCCCTGTAAACTGCGCTCCAACCTGGCTGAGAGGAAGTGGGAGTACAGCGAGGGCGCAGGTCACTTCCTATACCCCAGCCCTGAGGGCGGCCTGGTGGTGGTGGCCCATGCTGACCGCCAGGAGATCTATGAGTGCTGGTCGGTTGAGGAGGGCTTTAGACAGCTGCTGGCCAATTACTGTGTCAGGGGCGAGGCCAGGCAGGAGAGCACCACCCTGATTGGCCGATCACGTACCCCTATGGTACCCCAAGAAGAGCCCATTATCTTGCCTGGGGAAGCTCGCTCGCCCCAGATGAACACCAAGACCTACTGGAACGAGCTCATTGTGGTGTGTGCCCTCCTGGCTTTCTCCCTGGTGGTCTTCTCCCTGTTCGTGGTCTACAGGAACCGGGACCGCATGAAATCCATGCTCAAGGAGGGCGAGTGCCCCAATATGCAGCAGAAAAAGCCCAGGATAGTGGGCAAGCCGGCGGAGAACTTACCCCTGAATGGGACCACCGTGCCGGCCTCCGTCTCAGACCACAAGGGCTACCAGACCCTCAATGACAACTACATCTGCAGCACTCCCCCACACGAGTGTTCCTCTCCGGACAACAGCAAGAGCTTCTCCGAGTCGGAGAAGAGGCCGCTGAACTTGAAGGACAGCCACGTTGAGATCTCGCCCACATGCCCAAGGCCTCGAGTTCGACTGGGCTCTGAGATTAAAGACTCCATTGTGTGAGGATGGCTTTGATGAACTACATGAGGGAGATTCAACACTTGCATCATGTGGAGGGACTAGCTGTGGACTAAAAGGAGAGTGCACTTACTGAAAAGGAAAACACTGAGGGGAAACACTGAGGAAACACTGAAAAGTACATGCAAAGTACATTTCATTACACTGACTTTACACTCATACGCCTCATTTCCTTTTGTCCCTGTGGCCAGTGCTTACTTCCTTTTAGTCACTCCTTTCTCTTGTGCACAAAGCACGACAGAGGAAGCTGATCAGGATTGCTTTCAGACTTTAGAAGTTGTCCTGTGATGCTCACCGTGGGCATTTTACCCACACAGAGCTGGCAGCACTACCAGTACTGCCAGTACTACCAGTAATACTGACCAGTACTAGCTCTCAAACGTTTTCTGGGATTCTATTTCTAAGCATTGTCACTCAGTCCGTCCAAGTGATCTACTGGTATAGCTTGGAAAAGCAGTGATGTTCTGTAGATGTGTCGCTAACCAGAGGTTTTCCCACCTGAAACAGCAGATCAAGCTTTCTACCTAAAACCATGAGAGGAATAAAGGGGGGGGGGGGGGGGGGGAATAAAAAAAACACTACACTCCAGCAAAGACGTACTAGTATAGCAGTATATACTTACATAGACACAGCTGGTCAACCGTGTTAGTATATACCTTGGGTAGATTAGAGGAATCATTGAAGAATAAGAAGGGCTGGCCGCTTTAGAAACTCAGAAAAAAGAGGCACCGGTGTCCGTCTGGACTGACTAGAGCAACAAGAGCACAAAGCTCACAGGACTCCTGATGTAGAAGACCCTTTGCTCTTGTTGGAGCTTATAGGATTAGGAGAGGTAAATCAAAGCTTAATCACTTCCACCTGTTATAATGGTGGATTGATGAAAAACATGCATTATCTACTAGGAAATGCAGATGAATGCAGGTGTTTAAGGATTGTATTTCTTGAATTAACAAGTTGTGTAAGTTGGACACTCAAAGGGTTTAAAAGTACCCTTGTATTAAAGGGTTGCCCTCATTCCAGGTATTTACATTTAGTCATTTAGCAGACGCTCTTATCCAGAGCGACTTACAGTAAGTACAGGGACATTCCCCCAAGGCAAGTAGGGTGAAGTGCCTTGCCCAAGGACACAACGTCAGTTGGTATGACCGGGAATCGAACTGGCAACCTTCGGATTACTAGCCTGACTCCCTCACCGCTCAGCCAACTGACTCCCGACCCCAGGTATTATACTGTTCAGCTTGCAGCAGGCTAACTATGCAAAGAACGTAATGTGAAGTGGGGGGAAAATTAATGACATAAGAACTTTGCAAGCACACAGGTGTCAAGCACAGTTTTTGTTACTAATTTTTTGCAGTTAAAGTACGGTTAGGTATGAAAGTAATTTTAAGGCATTATCTGTTTTGGAAGAGTTCCAGTCAGTTAATGCAGTACAGTACAGGTCTGGATCCTAGAACATGTCAGTCAGGCACATCTATGAAGGTGGTCACTGCAAACACACACACAATAATTGTATCATATATGATAAAAACCTTATTACATTTACATTTAGTCATTTAGCAAACGCTCTTATCCAGAGCGACTTACAGTAAGTACAGGGACATTCCCCCGAGGCAAGTAGGGTGAAGTACCTTGCCCAAGGACACAACGTCATTTGGCACAGCCGGGAATCGAACCAGCGACCTTCGGATTACTAGCCCGATTCCCTAACCGCTCAGCCACCTGACTCCCTTATGACAAACCGATACTGTACAAGGTGTAGATTAAACTGCCCTGGCAGTTTAATCTGGCCCTATCAGATGTAGTGAACCAGAGGAAGTCTGGGTTTGTGTGGGGTAACAAAACCACCAGTGTGAGTACAAGCTTTTTGTTGTTGATTGTGAAAAAAACTAGATATAATTACAATGATTTTATGCCAAAAGGAGCTGTTTTGTTTTAGTCATATGTCTTATAGTATCCTACCACCAGGCACTATTAGTTTGCTAATCTCAATGTGTTATGAAATATTAAAGCTGCCATACCCATTAGCTTTTTTTTCATTACAATAATGACTGTAATTGTTTTTGGTCAATATGGTCCCTAAGATATCAGTCCTTGATCAGTATTGAAGAATGTTGGTTTTTGATATTAAAAAAAACATAGCTTTTTGTCTCAAAAGAGATCAAAACATCTGACTAATAAATAGTAATTATATGAAATGTTAATTCTGATGAAAGCATTTTAGCAGATCATAATTAGGAAGGTACAGACATCTCTACATCTATACAGAATTGCAGTGCACCAAACTATAGTACATTATGACAATAAATACTCTCCAGTAGTAGCGTAATGTAAACTTAAAAGTATTCTGAAACTTCAAGTAACACTGTCTCATTTTAAGTTAATATATATTTTTTTATATATTATAGGGAATCACAGTTTAACTTTTGACAAAAAAGCATATCGATGAAGGACTGAGAGCCGAGTGTACTGAACTATACTGTATATATGTATATTTTGTAATGTATCTAAGGGGAATAAGATCTGTGTAAGATTGTGGTTGATGTGCAAACCTGAAAACACCTTATCTCTGAATGCATTGTTTTTGCACAGAATGTTGGAAAGCCTTAGTTTGGTGCACATGGTTGTTAACAATTATAGAGCGGGTTTGGTAAAGCCATATCACCTTGGAAACCAGGTAGTGGTAGAGTCACCTGTGGTAGGTATGGCAGGAAAGACTGTATACAATACAAAAATATTAAGTGAATGCCTTTAGATTGTGGCCAGTATCAAAAAATAATAGATATCTTAAAACAGCTTTGTTCTCAGTCAAACATAATTTTCTTGTTTTGACAGTGAATCATACAACTGTTGGAACCACTATAGATGATGAGGGAACTATGAGGGTCTTTAAGGGTGTTTCTAGACTCTATTGGAATCTCAAAGACTTTTTACTTACATACTCGCTCAAACATAAAGAAAATAAAAGGCAGCTTAAGTTAAGTGGTTATTATCTGAACAATGCTACATTTGCCGAATGCAGGAATGATATATAAAACATAGATTCTCATGCAACACTACAGTACACACATGAAGATAGTGTCACAGCAATTATATTCCATCACAGCTTAAAATCAAAGTACAGTTCATGCATACATTCATGAGACTGCAGCTAATGCCACATTGTAATATGTTATGTATTTCTTTCTGTTAAAAAAACACTCTCATTCAAGCCTTCTATTTGTGACAGTGTCTCAGACTCATGTCATGTGTTGTAAGTTTGTAAATTAAAGGTGTTTTGTAAATTGAGCTGCCAATGTACATAAACTGTTGTGAATTATATTTTTTGTATTATACATCACTACTGTTTTTGTTGTTTGTATTGTATTGTACATAAAAGCACTTTATTTTAATTTTTCAAATAAAGATAGACATTTTTGATTAATAAATCCTGGCCTTCCAATAATTACCATGTAGACCGTTCTTATGTTGAGCGATTAATTAGATACATCTGCTAGATTGTGTTTGTATACACCCACTGTGTGGCTATAGTGTCATTAACCTGAATATAAATTGACATTTATCTCAGGCCATAATCAATCTTAATATGGTCTGCCTTAATCAACAGAGAGAATTAAAATACACATCTATGTATTACACAGACACTTCTAACTTTTTTCTACTTAATTGTTTACCTTCTTTAAAATGGAAATGTGTTGTCGCTGTCTTTTTCTGAGTTAAACTGAGTTTATTTAACTTAGTGAATATCAAAAACATGATCCCATGGTTCAAATGTGTGTACTGCTCCAAAGTTTCCTCAGTGAGTTAATAGTGGTTGACTGTGTCTTCTGTCAACACATCAGTTACATTTAATGTAGGTGGAGTCAATGTTTGCTGACACTTCCACTGACTCAGCCACCAGCAAGTAGAGTAAAGAAAACGAATGTAGGCCCTATGTTTTATACAGTTCTACATCCATAACATGTATATGGCAGTTTGATGTGGTAGCAACAATTGTATACTTGAAGTGGTCATTACAATGCATTTACTGTAGGCTATTGTAGTTGTACTGTACCAGTCTACTCTTGTAGTAAGGACCTACAGGGTACTACCTCCCTGGGTGGAGTTTTAGCCGTAGCCTACTTTGCACACAGTGCAACAAAGGAGGGAAGGCATGTATCCCTGATAAAGAACAGTCCACACCTTGAAGGAAAATAATACAACACTTTAATATCATTCCTAAAATGGAAGTCCTCTCTACATTCATGGCTTAATCTCTCCAGCTAAGGAGGATGCAGTCTGATCTACAAACCTCGCCTATGGTATGCACCTGTTGGACCAATCAGTAGCCCAGTTCAGGTTACTTGCGATAATTCTTTAATTAGTGTGAGAAAGTTTACACCTCTACTCCTTTAGCGTACCTAAACTCACGGAAATTGTCTAGCTGGACTGTTAACTCCTATTAAGGTGGAGGGGAAAAGGTTTGTTTTTATTTTCACGGTAGCCTATAACTAGTCTACCCTAGATTTTATCAAACGGTATTAACTTTATACGCAAGTGGTTTGATCATTTGCATATTGTAAATTTCGTTTCCGTAATGGACAGAACCAGTCTAGTGAGACTTTTTTCGGCGTGTGATGTTAATAAATCGGGTATGATCGAGTATGAGGACTTCACAGTTGTCTGCCGAGAGCTTAATGTACCTGACGATGAAATCAAGTCCTTGTTCACCAAATTCGGCGCGGAAGGCGACGGATGTATCAATTACGACAACTTCTCATCAAGGTTTCAAGAAGTTTCAGAAACATTAGATTTGGCGTCTTTCGGGGAGTTTGTGCACGGTCGATCAGGTCCATGGAACGAATTTCAGAGCAGTATTGATGGCGCAGGAGCTGCCCTTTCAGAAAGGCAAGTCTGATGTGGAAATGTTTTTAAGTTCAGTGTGCTTTGTATCATCTCTGGATCGCCTAATTTTATGCCAAATTGTATGCTCTTACAGGCTTAAAGAAAATCTGGCCGACTTCTACCACGTCCTTCATTACTCCTCGCAATTCCAGTTGTTACAACAGTATGAAGATGTCATCCAGGTTTTTGTAACTGAGAGCATGGAGCACACGCTACAGAACCAGAAGCTGGAGAGTACTTTGAAGCGGTAGGACCAAATGCATTGGTGTTTTGACCAACCGGTGTAGGATGAAGAAAAATGAAAGATGAATGAGGGTGTTCTCTAAAGCATTAAAGCACATTTTACACATCCGTACTGGAGTATTTGGCAGGCATCATCACCAGAGGTTCTTTAGAATGTACTGCCTCTAAGGTAATCCTTCATGTAAAGTTAAATTGAGCTCAGTCAACGAGGCTACAGGCTTCAGCTCTGCCTTTAATGAGTTATGTAATGTCTTCGTGAAGGAAGTAGGAAGACTAAAACAAGTTGCTCAGCCAGTTCTTCTCATTCTTTCCTTTTAATTACCCGTACCCTACCCTACAGATCTGTAGGGTACGGGTAATTGAAAGGAAATCGATGTATTTCTTTACAATGAATGTTAGTTTGCTCGTCAATCTTATTTTAATGTCCATTATTATTATTATGAAGTCCCAAATATCCAGTACAGTTGCTATGGTGTGAGTAAGTGCAGTTTTGGCTTGTGTAAACTCACTTGAGATTCAAGTCTCACCTGTGGAATCTGCCTACCAGAGGACATCCTCTGAGGGGCTGGCCAGTAGGGTCTATATAATGGCAGTCACTTGATGACTGAGCTCTAGTGGAGGAGTATGAGAGGTCCCGCTCAGGGTAGGGCCGCTGAAACTCCTTAGACAATGCCTACTCTAGAAGTGGGTGTGAAAGGAGCTGATCTGTCAAAGTCTTTAGTGTGGATGCCAGTTTTAGGTTGTTGCTACTGAACTATGACCAAAAAAGATGGTTGTGTCTCTATTTCCATATTCATCATCGGCCATGAACTAGGTTTACAGTCATGTATTTACACCAGCTTCTAGTGAGATATTAAAGAATCATATTGCATACTGCCTTGTGACAGAACGGAGGAGATGAATAGTAGTCAGCTAGCAGAGCTGGAGGATGACATGCATCAACAACTTGCTCGAGTAGAGGAGAGGGTGAGAGAGGAGGTAAGTGGCATAGATAAAACAGCTTATACCATGTCAGTATTATGAGTATCCACACTTGAATTAGCAACATTTGAAAACAACTGAGAAACAAATAGGTTCAAATTGATGAATTGTAATTGTTTAAGTAAGTTCCTAATAAATAAATATGCACCAAGGATGAGAAATGTTACTACACATTTCAAAACAGAAGCGGACAAGTCTCCACCCCCCAACGTTCCTTCCTCCTTCTTGCTCATGCAAGAGTTTACCTGAAAATTTGAAGCAAAGGGAATAGCCAGTTCCAACTCACAATGGCCCCTCTGTGAAGCAGAGTAAAATCCTCTCTTTGAGGTGCAGGCAGGTGATCTGTCCTCTCTTTCTCTCCCTCCTTGGGTTTCATGGCTGTTTTAGGAGCGCAAGAAAACAGAGAAAGTCATGGCAACCCTCCAGAGGAGACATGATGATCAGGTGGCAGACCTGCATGCAGCTGTGGACCGCTTGCTGAAGGTACAGTAGGTTGTCCATTTCCCTGGGAACTCACAGTGAAACTTCTTTGATTATGAAATCCAAATGTACTGCATTTGTATCATTTATATGTCTGTTCTAGTGCCAGGAAGAATCTGAACTCCACATTTCAAGAGAGTCTGTTGACAGATTACATGACCAAATAGGTGAATTTACACAGGTATGTTGGGATAAAGTCAAGTTGGCCAAGTTGTTGTGGCCTAGGCCAGTACAGAAGTGTATTCTCCATCATCTCTGATGTGTCAGATGGCTGAGTGGTTAGGGAGTCGGGCTGGTAATCAGAAGGTTGCCGGTTCGATCCCCGGCTGTGCAAAATTACATTGTGTCCTTGGGCAAGGCACTTCACCTACTTGCCTCGGGGAGAATGTCCCTGTACTTTACTGTAAGTCGCTCTGGATAAGAGCGTCTGCTAAATGGCTAAATGTAAATGTGTCTCCTCAGGAGAACGACCAGTTACGGGGTGCTCTGCTGAAAGCGCAGACCAATATCTCCATATTGCAGGTAGAGATGGACAAAATGAAGAACATGTACGCGGACCAAAAACTTCAACATGAAAGGTGAGTGAACAAACTTCATTCTTATATCCACTGTGCTCAGCAAATGACTTAACTGTATTACAGGCCAAAACTCAATGCATTTTCACAGAGAAAGTGATGAATTGAAGAAGATGGTCATAGAATACCAGTCTTATGCAAGCCACGTTGAAATCCTCCAGTAAGTCTGTCAGACCGTGATTGTAAATTAGGAATGGTTTTGTTCTATTTCAGTCGAGAACATATCACACAGGTCATGCATGCATACACCTCATTCATGTTCATTGTTAGGTTCTGAGCACCGATTTTTATCAGAGGTGATGTGCTGAAATATGGGCAGAGTATGTCTGACTGACTGCCTTCTATCAGGGACATGAACAAGAAGCTCTATGACAGCAACGATGGGTTACGCTCTGCCTTAACCAAGGACGTGGCGTCACCTAAAAGAAGGGTAAGTCAGCGGTTTTCATTTTAAGTCTGGATAACTCAATCTCCTACATCGTCTACATTTCTTCCAAACAGTTGTCCCCCAAGAATGAAATTCCAGCCCGGCGAATGAAGCCCCTTAGACAGAGCACATTTAACCAAAGCAGGTACACAGACTACATTTCCTACAGTACATAATATATATTTGCAAATGACAATTTTTTTTGCACCGATTACATTTCTTTATTTTATGTTTTGGTGCAGCTCAGAGCAAGATTTTCCAGCTAGGAGTAAATTAGAGTACTCCCATGTGGCCAGTTGGGCTGATAAATACCTGGACAGTGGCATTGCCATGCCCATGGACATCGCTGAAAGCTCAGTCAGTGATTATGACAGTGATGACAGCAGGGTTTCTTCAGAAACGGTGCACCACAGTTACTCCTACGTTCCATCAGAAATTGAGGTATATTTTGAGTATACCACACAGGACAGTACTGCCACTGTAAAATCATACAGATTTGGATGATAATTGAACTATCTTGACCCTAGATGTCGCAAGTGAAATCAGAGGCTACATTGTCAGTGGTCCCCAGCAGAACCAGCTCCTTAGCTTCTTCTATTAGAAGACGCTTGTCTGCTTTCCCCATCAAGGTTCATAGTGGTTTGGTCTATTCTCAGTGGTAATGTATGAATATACCCTACATAGAAATAGACCATTCTCCCATACTAATATGTATCCTTTGTTAAAAAGCAAACAGATTCACTTGACTGTGTTGACACTGATGGCCCGGTGCAAATGTACCGCCTGGTGTTAGCGGGAGACGCAGGATCAGGGAAGTCAAGCTTCCTGATGAGGTTGAGTCTTAATGAGTTCAGGGGAGACATGCAGACAACTTTGGGTAAGGGCATACAAATAGCTCATAACAACTGCAATTTCAAGAAAAACAATACTGCTTATTCTTTTCTTAACCATCCCATAACCTGGCTCCCAGGAGTTGATTTCCAAATAAAGAAGATGTTGGTGGATGGAGAAAAGACTAACCTTCAGATATGGGACACTGCTGGACAGGAGAGGTATGCATACAATATTCAATTGTTTTTCAAACCAACTGTATGTGTTGTGGACTTGTAATGTACAGCCTGTTTGACACTTTCTGGTACGGTACTTCAGGTTCCGTAGCATTGCCAGGTCTTACTTTCGTAAAGCTCACGGAGTGTTGCTGCTGTACGATGTGACATCTGAGAGCAGCTTCCTCAATGTCCGAGAGTGGGTGGACCAGATTCAGGTAGTATTTGTTATTTATCCATCTCTAATGGCCATGAATGGTAAACTGACCTGTGTTTCTGATGTAAGCCATGAAGGACATCTCTAAAAAAAAAAAAAAAAAATGCATAAATAAATGTGACTGGATGTTTTATAGAGCATGTTGTTTCCCAAGGAGTCCACAGAGGAGCATATCCCTATGTGTGTGATTGGAAACAAGGTGGACCTGCGGGCAGAGCAACCTGAGGGCAGCTGTGTGAGCACCATGCATGGGGAGAGGCTGGCCAGGGTATGACTTCCATCTCTTTCATTGGGATAAGGACATAATTATACCTTGGCCCATTAGCCATGTTCATTAATTTTTTTGTTTGACAGACTTACAGTGCTTTGTTCTGCGAGACTAGCGCCAAAGAGGGAACTAACGTGGTGGAAGCAGTACTTCACCTTGCGAGGTAGGGGTAGGGTAGCAAGGCAGAGCCATGGTACATTTTCATTGTCCACCATAAGTGTCAATTTTAAACAGCTCTGTACTCTTTTTCAGAGAAGTGAAGAGAAATGTGAAACTGAGACGACAGTCCGAATCACAAGTTAAGTTGAGTCTGGCCAATCCAAAGAAGACTCTAAACAACTGTTGTGGTTTGTAATCATTGATACTCCGCAACTGGTGTAAGCATGATGTTGGATTGTGTAGATATGTGGATGGAGATACATTTTATTTTGTGTAATATACTTATCACTTCAGATTAATGCTAAACAAACCTTAATTTTAAACATTTGTACTATAAGTTAATCATTGTAGAATGATAGTTTTAACTGTTCTGCGAGCCTTCGGGAACTCGTTTTCAATTGTGCAATTTACAATTTTAACAAATGTGAAATTTATTAAGTTGAATGCAAATGTGTTTTTGAATAAAATCTTTACACTAATGCTTTGGTTTGTTTAAAAACATGACTGTACATTAGTACATACAAAATAAAAATATAGGTAGAAACATGGAATAAACAAAAGCTTTTATTAAGATTTTTTTGACATGAAATATAAAATAACGAGTTTCCAATGCAGGTAGAAATTCTTGTTCCATACATTTACTTTAAATACTGATTAACAGTAAAGCCTGAGTTCTTTAAACTGTTGATTTTCCAAACAGTGAAGTACAACCTCCACCACTAACTGGACTTCAAAGTGGTTTTACAAACAAGAGCTTGGGATGAATGATGGATCGAATGGGTTATATCTCAGGACAAGAGCGTAGTCTTGAATGGCTCCTCACCCAGCTGTTATTTGCTTTTCTCATCTCCAGGCTTGTCATTGGCTTTCTTCTGTTTCTGCTGCATTATCTCAGCATCCCTGGAACGAAAACAAATAGACACAGACGTATAAAGTAGCAGTTTAGCCAAAAAAGCCTAGGTTAAGTAGCAGCTAACCAATAAGAATAATGGTAAATTAACTTCAGTCTCATACAAAATATGAATCCAGGCATGATCCTATTTGAAAGCAAAGTTCAGTGTACTAGAACTTGAAGCACTTGCCTCTGCTTTCTTGCTGCAGCAGACAAGCCATCTTCGGTCTTGCCTTTGGTTTTTTCAGTTTGCTTCTTTGCATTCTTTGCACGGGCGAGCTCACGCTGGTTTCCCCCTATAGTAAAAGACCCAGGAAATGGTTTAGTATAAAACCATAACTACATTGTCCACCCCCAGTGCTAGCTATAGCACACTTGGAAAATCCACAAGATACATCCTATCTGACCATATTTTCCATATCTGGCCTATAAACTTTGAAAATTAAACAGCCATGCACATGTCAAAACAGATTCATAAGATAAACTGTTCAAGAATAACATTGTATTCATAATAATAATGATTTTGATATTGTACAAGCCAACTATAACAGAACTAGAACAACTAGGAGAAATAGAACAGACGTTTCATTGACATGGCCGTATTTATCATCTCAATTAACTTCATTATTCTCAAAGGATATTCAAGAATGATTGAATTATGTAGTGAGTGTTCACACACTTTAACTACATAAAGTATTGTCACAGACTTCTGTACGGTAATAATAACAGATTGGTGGAAAACAAGTTCTCTCTAGATCAAAATGCCAACAGTTCACGTCGACTGTAAGCTTGTGCTGTACAGTCTTGGCCAAAAGTATTGGCGGTGACATACATTTTGTGTTTGCAAAGTTTGCTGCTTCAGTTGTTGTGATGTTGATTAACACTGTTATTCAATTATTGTGCAGTGATTAGATGGATTTTAAATAAAAGCTGGCTCCCCAAAAATGCAATTTATCAGTCATATCAGCCCATGGGAACGTGTGAACTAGTTCTAGTCAGGTTGTTTTGCTGTAAAAGAGGTGACTATTAGCATAATTATATTGAACATTTTCGCCTTTTAAAACCTAATAAGAAATGTGTTTATTGTTTTCCTGTATTCGATAGAAACCTGTGAAGAAAAAATCCACAAATACTGAAACAGCAAACTTTGCAAAACACAAAATGTTTCACTGCCAACACTTTTGCCCACGACTCTACCTGTACAATAAGCGATTGTGCAAATGTTGTGTCCGCGTAAAAAAAACCTACGTATTCTATATAGTTAAGACACACATAAGTAGGAGAAACCGGTGTGAACGATGAGGTTCTGAATCATCTAGCAAATAACTTGTCTAGTGGAGGCTCCTGTACACTGATGCTGGTCAAAGACAAATGAAAAAAAGGCTGCAGTACGTGGCATTCATTTTGGATCCTGTGTCCCGGTATTTCTTTTTTACTATTATCAGATATAATCAAATAATTCACGTTCAACATAGTGTATATTAAAAATTGCCTTTAACTATGAAGGTAACACTGTTTAAGCTTTAAAGAAGGCTGTTTTTATATATTTCTGAACAGGCATTCCGTGAACGTCATTAGTTAGTTAGCTAGACTAGCTAAATCCTTAGATATTCAGATAGTTCCAAAAGTTGTTTCATGTCACTGACCAAGCTAAATGATCTAGCGACCTAAAGGTGCTGATTAGTAAAGTTAGCAAACCAGATTCAATGCATTGGAATTTAGTGTGCTATGTTAGCTAGTTAGCACTAGCTTGCTAAGCTAACGTTGGATAGCCTGAGCCTTTGTTGACATTCTTATTTAGTTAATATTAGCCGAAATAAAAAGATGGGAATCGATATTTATGATTACACAAACTGTTACGAGTCCCCATCGTATCGTAGCTGTCACGTACTTGTCATTTTTGCTGTTTATTGTTCCAACACGGTTTGCCACGGTTGCAAAGCCAGTACAGCTGATCCTGTTCTTCCTTTCCTTCTACTACTTCTTCTTCTTCCTGTTCTTCTACGATGGTTAGCATCCATCTTACTGGTGCTTTACCGCCACCCTCCGGAGAGTGGAATAAAAAAAATAAAAAACTGTCCTTCAGTGGAGTTTTATACATGGTAGTACCCAGCCATGAAGAGGAGTTACTGCCACCAGCGGAACTGGAGTGCCCAAAGTCCTTTATTCAAAGTTTCTCCTGGAATCATGCAATAACTAGTGCACAGTGGCCATGATTAAATTGGTGGCACACACACACACACACACACATACACAAATTCCTGGAATTATAGATAGGGCACAGTGCCTGCGATGATGTCAGTAACATACACATATTTCTGGAATTATAGATAGAGCAGTGCCCGTGATGCAGCTGGTGATGACAGTTCTTCTCAGTGGTTATACCTATATTTCTAAGATCACAAATGAAATTCTATGTCATCTCTGAAGTACTTGTTCAACCTCCACATCATCTATTCTAGTCACATTGTCAATGCTGTGGTAGCCTACATTCATGCAAATGATTATGTAGCCTTCATTTGTCTGCTGTTTCCTACATGATCAATTGCTTATATTAATGTTGATCAAAATGTATTATATTGGTTCTTTGTTAAATTGTCTTACCACCACAAACATTTAGACATTTAGTTCATATTATAAGTCATTACATGCACAATAGTTAAGGCAATTGTCATTATTGTAGGCCTAATTCACCGTACAGTGGTTGCTTGTAAGCCTACAATTTTGCAGACTAATTAGTCTAAAGTGGTAGGAATAGTGGTTTCCTCATGTCACATGTCCGTGATGCAGCTGGTGATTATGTGTAGTTGATTTGGTGTTAAGAGTTATACTGTTTTTCTGTTAGCTAGCCAGCATTTCATCCATAAAGAAACCTATTTGAAAGCAGAGATTCAATGTTATGCTAGCAGTCAGCACTAACCTGGCCATACCGATTGTAAAAATGAATTTGCGTTGCTTTGTACACAGCAATTTTTTTTTTACAGTAGTACAATAGAAAAGCAATTTGAGCTACATTACCTACATTACCGCTATAAGGTTTTATGGCATAGCCATGGATGAGTTGGAGTAATGCATGATGTTAATGTGGGATTTTGATTTTGGAAAGACCTCCACCTGGTATCATTAACCCCCCCCCCCCCCCCCCCCCCCCACACACACACACACACACACATACATACATACAGACACAATTATTTTTCTTCCTCCAGAAACCAATTTATCCTGTCCAACCATTACACCAATCAAGACCCCCAGAAACATTCATAATAAGATCACACACTGAGACACTTTCCTCATGTCACTACATTTCATTTAACAGATAATCCCATTGCATGTCGTGAACTCACACACAAATTTAGTTATGACCATATGTAAATTATTCATTTCCAGTGTGATATAAATTGCAAAGAGAAGGAAACGGCATACATTTTAAGGTGAAGCGCCATGGTTCTACAAAGTAATTAAACACAATCTGTGGTGCATATGTCAATGCAGAAGCTGAATGTTAGGGTGACCTTTAAGACAGTATTTGTCATAGTTCAATGCACTCTGTCTCATAATCTCCACACTAGATAGTTCACTTCTATTTAGTATTCATGAGCTGGCCTCGTAGATGATAGCAATTTTGTAGAGAGGACGTCAGTTCCTTGCAGTCAGAACCACTGACGTCACTAAACTGCCCAAGGCCACCATCAGAGCTCCAAGCAGGAACTTCCATGAAATTCCCTGAAACACCAAGTGACGCATTTGTCAAAAACAGTCAAATCTTTGTTCCTTTTTTTCTTTTAACTGAATAAAACTCAGTTAGATAAACATTTCACCATCTGTGAAATGTACTCATTGGCTTACAGGTGGTTTCTTTTTAGAGGGAGTCAGAAATGGTGCAATATTTTCTCCGAGCATCTGGGCAGGTTTAGCCTTCCACTTCAGAGAATCATTTCCTCCTGATTGCCTTTTAACTAGTTTTGACAGTTCAACATGGATGGCCTGTGACAGGGAGAGAAAAAAAAGAAAATTTCAACAATACAGCATTGTTGCAAGTTGTACTACAAGAGTTATCCAGCAGATGGCAGCCTAAATCAAAGAAGATTCAGAAATGAGGAAGTCAAGCTATCTATATTTGGGCATGAAGTTTTCAAACTTTGATCGGTATCCAAATTGTAACTAATGTTGTCTTCTGGTTAGTGCTAACACATCTATGCAATAAATACTGTTTAACCTATTTTTATTGTATCTGCCGGTCTTATTATTGAAATAAATAAATACAGCACACAAGCTTTTACCCTCCTTTATTCCATTCCAATTTTAGTTTTGTCATGACAAGGCACATTCACCACTGTGGCAATGTGGCGACTCATGTCAAGTTGATCTGAGGTCAATTTTCTTTCAGAGTGAGTTTCAAAGCTTAATTTTCAAGACTGTAAGCAGCAGACTTTAGTTGAAATATGAGTTTATCATGGTGACATAATGGCAATATGGCAATAATACTGATAAACCGATCATTAATATGGGATAACGTGCTCTGATTGAACTTAACAAGGATTCAAGTTTGGCTGTATGGCATACTTTTTGTGTGTGTGTGTGTGTGTGTGTGTGTCATTTGTCTCAAGACCAACTCTCAAATGAGTGTAGGATCTGTTAGAGTGCACTACCCATAAGAGCAAGACAGAACAGGTTCCCATTGTAGTGAAGTAACACAATGATCTACAGAAAGTCCTGTCCTGTGTCTAGGCTCTAGTCTGTTTTCATGGCATTGCTGTAGTCAACATTGAATGATCTAATAAAACAACCTAAACCCAAAATGCTTCCAAGGTGTTTGTCTTTGGTTTGATCTGAGCAGCTCTGTGAACATTTTCAGCCAGCCAGGGTTTCAAAATTATGTGAGTAAATACAGGTGAACATGAAGGAAAGCATGATTCATTCATGAATTAGGCTGCTGGCAGGCTATAAGTCTGAATTGTAATTATTGTGAGAGACTCTTTGTGAAATAACCCTTGATCTGTGTGCGGGGGATGGATTTCACTAACAGGACACAGGGAGGTGCAGGTGATGAGAGAACATACATGCCCTCCAAGTAAGACTGTATATCTCACCTTGGTGGACGGCTCCAGTTTCAAAGCCTTCTTCAGTGTCTCCATTGCCTCCTGATACTCCCCCTTGTCTGACATAAGCTGCAAGCACAGAGCAATACCCTCTATAAATCCTCCTTCATTTGTTTAATAGCAAGAAAACACTCACTTGAATCTATTTAGATTCAAAAGACTTTTCAAACCAGTAAAAACAGCTGTTAAATCATGCTGTATTTCTATGAACTGTAGACTTTTCATATAAATAGTTGTATTTTTGCCTCATGTCCCTCACCTTCCCCGTCCTGAAGAGGGCTTTAACGTTGCTTGGGTCGAGAAACAGAACATCCCGACTGGTGTGCAGTGCCTCATCGTACTGCTCCAGTTTCAGCTGGGCAGCTGCCAAGTTGTTGAGACACTTCACCCGGTAGTCCTGCACCTCCTCCTCTTCTTCCACGACTACAGCATTGTCACCGTCTGCAGGGAAACAGGGCCACACAGACTCTTACACCTGGCTCATTGTCACATTGTCATGTATATTTCCTGTCAGCCTGTCTCTCTTGGTATCAGGGGTAAAGTCTATTCACACAAAAGACCTGAGAGGAGGAGAGAATGACTATTTGATGTAGGCCCATCTGTCTATTTGTTTACCCCTGTTATAAAATCCACTGTCACCCTCATTGTGGAAGTGCTGACTCTGACACTGAGATGAGAGCCTGAAGACTGCCTGTTACGACCCACACCAGAAGTGAGAGTTATTAGTCTGAGATGTGTGAGAGATTGTCGTTAACAGATTCATGTTAGGTGGGGATTATGGGCAAGGAGTAGCTATTTAGGGCTTTTCAGAATATCTTTGAACCGTAGATCCCACATGAAGTTCATTGTAATGCCATCATGATGCAAAGATCCAAGTCTGTGCATGTGTGAGCTCAACAGTAAATTAATTTGAGGGAAACAAAACTATAAAACAGAGTTCATAGAATTCTAACTGTACTGTCCATCTTAAAACATATTTTAAAACAACAATTGGGATATGGACTGATCTTTCAGCCCATTTTCATTTGCTTTCTTTCAAATGTGCAGGATTTTGTTGGATTGAATACAGTCCCTGCCTAAGTGCTGTAGTGAATTCAACCATTGCCTCCATCCTCATTGATACATTTCAAAACACCCCATGCTCCTCTCCTCATTGACTAATTTATCTCAAATGATTCTCTTGGGTCCACCCAGCCTTTCCAGCAATTAAAGTGATTAAGTACATAGAAAAAAACATGAAAGTTGATTAGGTTTGTTAATCATAAACCATTTCAGAAACATTTCTCATGACAGTCACCTCCGCTGAATGTGGCTCTGCATTATAAGGCTGTAATTAGTGCAGTGATGGACTAGCTGAAAGCAAAGAGGAGACTATCATGTAATTTAGCACTGGAAATGTGGAAATGGTCTTTCTGAAGCATGTTATCACGACAAGTGGATGTGTGCACCAATCCGGATGTGTGTGTATGCATGTGTGCTTGTGTGTGCGTGTGCATCGCCACACGTCTAAGGGAGTATTAGTACTGAATGTTTGTGAAACTACAGGCTTACCCCTGGTGCGTGTGGTGAGCATATCCAGAGCCATGCAGTAGGCCCTTGCAGCCATGCTGTACTCCTCCCTCTGGAAGTGAAAGTTCCCTCGCTCGCGCTTCTGGTTGCCGATGCGGATACGGTCAGGGATGGGAAGAGTCACAGGATCTGGCTTGTCTCTGATGTCCAGGAGCTGCAGCTGGTACAGGAGAGGTGCCCAAGTTGGAATATCAGGCTCCCTGTCAAACACAAATACACACACTCATCACTGGACAACATGGACAACCTGAAACAACAGGGAAGGATCACCTAAATATCGCCCTAAGAAACATTTAACTCCATTTCACTTTACGTTGCTGCATGTCAGGATGCTTTGTCATGTTTACTTTTGAAGTTTATCACACAGTGGTTTGAATTAATTCACAGAACAGGCAGTTAAGGCCAGCAGATTTATGAACTTGTGAGATATTCCAACGGCTATAAACATGCAAGGAATTGAATGCGATGAATCATCACCTGTGTGTGTCTTATAGAAGGAATGTTTGATTTGTTCAAAATCATCTGGTCCCAGTGAACACATGAAACACATGGTGCATTATGAGTTACTGTGGGGCAACCCTGATGCCAGAGTGTGATGGTGTGTGCAAGAGAGAGACAGTAAGGAAGAAAAATAGCATGTGTGTGAGACATAAAAGAAGAGAGAGAGAACAGAAATAGATAAATAATCACACACCAAAAAATTCAACCCCACAAAGCAGAGAGCCAGAACCAGAGCAGAAGATAAGCACAGTTGTCATTGCAGGGTCTTCCTTGCTTGTGGTGCAAGGCGATCTCTCTGTGTGGTGTGTCAGATCATGAATGATTTAAACTTGCTGCGTCAACGACACATTTTATGTCTGTCCAGGAGATTTAGTATACCTCCAGCAGCCTCTGTGAAGCTGTGTCACCAGGTGGGATCAGGTTACCCTTTCACCTATCGTCTCAGAGGACAACATCCGGTCTCATGAGATGAGCAGAGAGCCCAGATGGGCCTGGTAAGGTGAGCAGGATCCTTTAGTTTGGGACTAGAGGAAGTAGGGGCATTCAGAGATACTTATCATTCTAGGTCATAGATGGATACATGGAGAACACTTTTGTGTAGATGCATTACTATTGTAACACTCATTGAAATTGTTTAGGTTTAGTGTGCATTTTGAGCACAGTCATGCTGATATAAGTCTGGTTATGGTTCTAAGCAATTGATCATAGATACAGATGTGAAATTAAATAAAAATATGTTTTTTTTGCTGCATTCTCCTACTTATTCCACACACAGAAATGGATTAGAAGAGTAAAAGGTTGCTGAGCTGATTTTAGATTACAGTGGACAGTGAAAAAGCAATGATACTGAATGCTGATAATGATTAACTGAATTTTCTAACCGTAAAATAGTGTTAATTCAGTTTTCCACCCCAGTTTCCTCTTGCTCTAACGTCACTATGTGAAAATCTGTATTTCATAACATGGGGTCATATTAAATAATTGTGTTGGAGGGTTAGAGTATCAAGATATTGATCTACAGGGCTCCTATTGGAGTGAACTAACAGTTGATAGCACCAGGAGCTGGTTGACTGTGTGTGACTGAGGAGAGAATGACCTCAGAAAAATAAAATAATGATCTGCAGGACAAGTGACAATAACACTGAATATTTACAGTATTAGGTTCTGTAATATAGTCACACAGAGAGGACTACATAGAGGTGTAAAGTCTCAACAGTGAGTCATGGGAATACAGACCCTCTTACCCTTATTATATTGGAAGTGCCCTTGTTCCATGCTCTCTGAATAGAGAGTGCTAATACAACCACTTGGTTGATGGATGAGTCATTTTTTATTAATCTGTGCAAGTAGCTGTTTCCCCTTCGCTACTATGAACAGATGCAGCACATCAAAGGAAAACAAAAATGCAGTCACAGACGTTATATCAAAAACAAGTAACTAAATACACATATTAATACACGCAGGCACACACAAATGTGCATGACACACACTAACACTGCACGATCAGTGATTTAAGTAAAATATTCACCTAATAGACTATTTTAATTGGTTTTAATATTCAACAGTTGGAGTAAGTTTTCCTTTTTAAGGGGCTGTTTGCCATATACAAATGGCTCCTGGAGTATCTGAATCACGTCTCATTCCTATTTTGAACAATCCATATCCAATCCTTTTAAACCATCCTTTTGTGTCAAATTGACCCAAAACCATGGACAGCAATAAACCTGAAGCAATAATTCACACAAAAAGTGGCATTATAGTCATGTTAAATGTAATCACAAAAAACACAGCTTGTTGAATTATCTGTAAGGTTTTCAGTGTCAGCCAGGACACCAGTGATTAGCACCATAGCGGTCTGCCATGGCATGGAGCTCTGTGAACGAGCCCCCAGGGTCTGATTAGCCCAGAGTAGAAACACAGGCTGGTCAGCGAGACAAACTCATCTACTAGTATATCCCCAGCTCTAGCCTCCTAATGAAATGTGATCTTGGAACCCTAGCTTGGGTTAACATCCTAAGACTCTGTCTCTAAGGGCAGCATGGTTCACTGCTTCCTATGCTTAGAGACATCTGCATTTAACCCTGAAAAAGTACTAATTTAGTTAAATGTAACCACTTTTATTGGGAGTCCAGAGAAATGGCTGCTTACTTCAGATGTGCCAATAATTTTAAGACGTGAGGGGTTAGAACTCATTACATAAAGTACAATTGTACAATACAACTGGTTGTGTCTCACCATATAACTCTTAAGAAACATAAGCTCAATATTGTGGTGCTTTTGTCAGATATTGTGTTTGTTATTTATAGTGTTGTAAGGGAAGTATGCAGAATGTCCCCAGCTACAAGCATGTGAGAGTGATTTATGAGTGCAACGTTCAGAACTCGATTTAACTAGTTGTTACTCAAATCAGCTGACTTGGGAGACACACAAATGGTTAGAAATTCAATCAATGGTCGAAGTCTAATCTTATTATGGTATTCCTTTGTAACGGCTAAATGTTGTCGAAACAACATTAATAGGTGTGTGGTTATAAAAAATGATTACCTATTCTCCACCATTCAGAACTGAATACTTGATTAGACAATTGTGTAGAGGTGGCTAACACACTGGCTAGAGCACTGTTGTCAAGTCACTCAAGATTTGTTAAGGGAATAAAGATTAGCCTAAGGCTAGAAGCTAACAGTAACTCCAATTCTAGTTTCACTCATCACGTAGCGCAGGACTCACCCTGTAGGTCACCCTCTAGCCCTTGGAAGGGTGGGGGTGCAGCCGAGGGAAGACGATAGTTTAGAGACCCAAGACAAGCACAAGCTGAGACAGCCAGTCTGAAAGCGGTAACTGTCAGAGGCATGAAGGCTACACAGCAAGGGATTCTCATCAGGACAGGGTCTAGCTGGTCCATTTAAGGAAATTATCATGGGTGTGTAGTAGTTCCTGAAACACAGTTACAGCTAAAAACTTCACCATTGTGCCTGCGGAATTTATACAGTCCTATTCATACAGTCTTTTATATACCCATGGAACCTACTCCACACAACCTACAATGTCACTGTGTTCCAGTACTCTACTACCTACAACATCATTGTGTTCTAGCCCTCATATAAAGACTGTTTGCCCTTTCTCCCTCGTATTACCTCACAGGATACACAAACCTATAACTAATCAGTTCAAGTCGTGCATAGTTGCAATGCAAACTTCCGCTTCACTCTTTATGATGCTGACTGCAAATGATTTAGTCACATGGTTATCTGTCAGACAGGCACCTTGTGAATGAATGAGGGAAAAATACTTGATGATGTCAGACACCTCATTTTATCTTGTCAATCTTGTCTTAAATGTCGAGAATTTCCAGTAATTACCTAATCATGGTTGCTATGGAGATAACCTCCCTTAGTAATTTATACACACTGCTAATAAACATAGACTTGTTTAGCAAATTATATGCTACCACCAGAGTACTATTAATTCTAAAAGTGTTGGATTTATGATGAGTTTGTTATCTATAATATGGTGATAAACAGATCGATTGGATTGGTTGCTGACGTTTATTTTGGTATGGCTTCTGATCCAGAATAGGATGGACAAAACACAAAAACAAGCGCACAAAGGAGCTTAAGTCTAATCCTGCTCTCAGTGAAACGTCACAGCTGTTTTTTTCCCCTCTCCTGCCTCAGTAGTTCATTTACTGCACACCAACCGACTATTACTGTCCATAATCCAGGAAATGTCTGGCTCTAACTCTGTCAGCCACCTCTGAGTGAGCCACTGTTTTCCTGTGTGTTTACGATACAGTTTGTTTTTATTTGCTCAGCTAGCAAATCCAATGAGGGAGAAAACAGCAGGGATCAAGGGAAGGTTCTGCCTAATGCCCGGGGGTAGAGCTCTTCAAAAGTCCTCATATAATCTGAAGCAGGCCTCTTCAGCCTGTTAAAATGAATCCAGTCTCAGCCTGGGGCCTATCAGTAGTGGTTGTACTAGCTTTTATAGGTAGTTATTTCTGCTGGTCCTCTCACTGAGGCAGAGGGAGGCTAAACCACAACTACATCATGCCCCTTTGGTCTGGGGTTTGAAAAGGACATGGGTGAACTGAAGTCAGTGTGACAGCACAGGACTATTCTGAGATATGAAACTGATCTGTGGGTGTGTCTCAAACCAGTGATTAAAACTAAGTGCTGTGATGCAATGTTTTGGTCTTAAAGCCTTGCTGTTATCCCCTGGGTTAGGATTCAGTTCTTTGGTCCTAAAAAGCCCAAATTAAATTTGTACTCTGGTTGTGCTATCATACTGTTTACAGGTGTTCCATTGTGATCCACTAGCTTAGATGTTGTAGATGACAGCCACCTTTGACCACTATTTTAGACTGAATCAGAGACAAAGCTCACCAGTGAAAAACTGGGCAAGTGATGGAACAGAAGTTGAACAGCAAAGTCTAAAATGCTGTCGCTGCTTGAACACCACTAGGGAAGATTTGCTGAGGTTGTGATGTGTTGTGCCTTAATGTAAACTGCATGTTAGACAAACAAAACAAATTAAACAGCAGATGTGCAGTATTGAAGCTAAACAGTACATGTAGCATACATTTAATTCTGGAAGGCTCATGTCAACAATCAGTGATTTGGGGGTAGACAGATGCAGTGGTTTGTGTGCTGTCAGGCAGGAGGTTCACTCTCATCCCCAGAGACTGGATGTTTGGTCCAGCAGATTCCTCAGTGAGGTAAATGGCTAAATTAAACAGTACTGACAGCTCTGCTCTCTCAGACAAAGACCTGTACAGCTTTACATTTTACAGGTTTCAACTTCAAATCTCCTTAAGCCTAAAAACCAAGAAGCAACAGAGCAGAGGTATTTGAATGTGAAACACTATTACATTATAGTTACTCAACTGATGTGGTCATGTGGTCTCAACTAACAAAAATAAAGTAATACTGATATCAACTAATAATTATTATGAATACAAACATGTATTATATTATTAAATTCTGTGATGCATTTCATATTTTGGATACTTTAGATTGGGTGATGTGAGTGATTCATTGAATGAATGTTAAAGTAATGAATGAAAATATATCTCCATATCATATTAATTTAATTGATCTTAGTTACATCTTTCACTAACCAACTATTTATACATTTACATATTCATTACCTCAGATATCAAAATATTGAAATGTTCAGTGCAATTCAATCTTGCATGTGTGACATTCTGCAAATGAAATAAATGTCATAGTGTTCATCAAAATATTATTTCTTTTCTTTCAAACTGTGAATCCTCATTGCTGAATCAAACATAGATAAGAACCACAAAGAAAATGGCGATCAAAGAAATGTCACCATTCCTGGAATATCAGTTTTGTGTATTGAACGCATAACCAGTAGGCAACTGGAGTTGTACCATGGAATCTGCCATGTATGACTAATGAACAGCTGAAATATTTTCATCTACAGTTTTACTTGAAAGTTTAAGCAAAATATAAGAATGTGCTCTTGAATGGGCTAATTCACATTATGGCAGTCAAGTTTATTTGACATCTCATCAAAACCTCCCAACTAAAACATCTGTTCAGTTAGTTTGGATTCAGTGTTTAGTTAGCTAGATATGCACAACCTGGTCCAAACACTGATAAGGCCTGTTCTGTGCCTGTTACCAGCAGGTGCTCTGTGTATCTTGCCGGTCAGCCACTCTGGTGCTGCACACCCACCTGCAGCTTTAATGAGGCAGCCGTATATAGGGTTGTCATGGTGGAGCGCCACACATCTGGACGGTTTAATCTAGCCGTCCTGTTAGCATGGCCCCATGAACCTCCCATCATGCCCCCCCCCCCCCCCCCCCCTGCACCCCCACCCAACCCCCTCTGACGAGAGTGGCAGAGACACTCGCTAGACTGAGGAGGAAGGACTTGACTTGACCGGTGCCGGCGGCAATGATACGGGGTCACAGTCCTCACAAGGCCTGCTCTGCAGCTGCTGCAGTCAATTAGCAGGAATGTTTGGACCGCTGCACTGATGACCGAAACCACTGAAAGGACTGCCACTCTATACTGTATCAAATAACTAGAATGAAACAATGAACTGACTGGAAACGTGACCAATAACCGGTATGAGGATGTTTGGCATGGATTCATTAACAAACTTCATTTTGCAACCAGTCATTAAAGGTAGTGTGAGGCTGGTGCAGGTCATGAACAGGAGATACATAGAGCACATTTTCAAGGCTGTGTGAACACTGAGTCCTGTGATGGACTGCTGTGCTGATGCAGACGGCAGATGACGGACTGATGACGTCCATTAGAGATGAGTCACCACTCCTCGTCTCCACTGATGGAGCACCCTCCCCCCCATGGCAATGTCTCTTTGCCTCTCTCCTACCTGACCACACTGACACAGACAGACAGTGAGTTCACAGTCCATGGTCTATTCTCTGTACGTATACTCTAGCAGTGGTATGCTTTGCTATGCAACCCCGGCACTGTGTGTGATACATTCAACATGCTAGCTCTTAGATACAAACCCAAAGGTCAATACTAAACAGTCAGAGCCACTATATTTAGCTCTGTGTGTGTATGTGTCTGAAGTGCGATTGTACGTGTGTGTGGCGTCGCCATGCTCCTCCTCTCGTTCTAACAACAGCTGGCCTTCCACTTTCCCATCTGCTTCCATTATGGCTGGTGTGACAAACAGAAAAAGTCATATACTGTGGTTGTGTTTATGAGTCGCCCAGCAACTGCGTTGTGGCTATCACAAAAGGTCAGGTTGAGGTTAGATTGTCTGAGGGGTAGATTCTCGATTATTTGATAACCAATCCTGGGAGCATAGTAAGAGCTAAGCTGTGAGGACCTGGAGTGGAGCAGGGTGGCCCCAATACTGAACGTGCCCCAGAACCACCTCCTGTGTGTGGAGAATAACAGTCGGGATTGAAAGCAGCTATGAATACACACACATGGGAGAATCAGGTCTCCTGTTACAGACTGGAGCTTTTAAAAAGTCTCCATGGATTTCACTCCATGGATTTCACCAGAATGGCTGGTTAGTGTTCAGAATACATTCATTCAGATGGAAGATCATTGTACGGCTATGATTACTTAATTTGCCAGTTTTACTAGGCAAGTAGTGTCTGGCATCCTTGAGATTCAGTAGATCAAACAATTGCAAATATATGAGGTGGAAAAAGATTCAGATTGCAATTTAGACCATACAGGGTGTACCACAAGATCCAACATCTCCCCGGAAACCGAAGCATGTCTGGGATCATGACAAACAATCTGGTCCCATCTTGTCCGGAAAGAACTGTAGGTTTCTGTAGAAGGTTCTGGTTTGATCCTGGAGCCTCGTGTGTTCCTCCATTCTCTGCCATGCACTACTAATCCCCTTTTCCCTCATTGGCTTTCTGCTGTGCACAGCAGGCGTGGAGGCCGTGAGGCTGTGTGTGACCGAGGTGAGAGAGGAGTAGACGGGAGCAGGTAGGATTGATTAGAGCTGGAGTGTCAGCTCATGTGGGCTCCACTGTCTGTCCCTACAGTCTGCATGTCATGGTCTGAATGCTGCGCCACAACGTGGCCCCTTGTGGAGGAAGCACGGTGTCTCTGTGAGGACAATGGATCCATAGGGAGCTGATGATGACCTACATCGGAAAGGTCCCTTCTTTTCTTTCAGCCTTGGTACAAACAACGTTGTTGTGATTCATTGAACAGTCCATCACAGACAAGCAAAGCACAAAGTAGCTAACTGGAATATTGAGAGGAGGGGAAAGCTGAGTGAAGAGGGTGGGTTAGTACACTCACATGCCTGACAGGATCTCCTGAAGTATATGTTTTACCTGGACCCCATCCAAACCAGAGTAATGTTTAAAATGCATTTGGGCAATGGAAACATGCTAGTAAGGATTTGCTGTAGTATGACAAAGCATTCAACTCATTATTTTTATACACTGATGTCGACATCATGTGAGCTACATTTAAATCCATCTCCTTGAAAGTACACTAAGTATTTACTCTGATACTCACTTTACTGAAAATATACTGCACTACTCTTTTTACAACACACAAA
The DNA here is from genome assembly GCF_963692335.1 of Osmerus eperlanus. NCBI lineage: Eukaryota > Metazoa > Chordata > Actinopteri > Osmeriformes > Osmeridae > Osmerus > Osmerus eperlanus. The sequence continues at coordinate 11,670,378 of NC_085022.1, forward strand.
GGTCTAATTACATACAAAAGCTTCACTTCAATTCATTGCTCCTGTAAAAATCTGCAAACTTTCCAAAAATAAAAAGCAGAAGTCAATGAGTTGAAGGCAGGATCATATTACAGAAAAGCCTGTGTTGATTGGAGAGATAAGCGGAGCTTGCTGGCAGTGAGGGATGGAGGTAAACATCCAAAGATTAGATGAAGCACATGCACAGGTCAACTACACAGCCTGAACACTGCTGAATATAACCATGGTTAAGCAAGAATACATAAGCACTTGTAAACATCTCACAGATGTGTGTTTGGGTCACAGCTGCTAACTGATAGGACTGAGGCACTGCTGACCTGAGGGCTATGAATGCGGCCTGAAAATCAGTAGATCTTTTCTGATGCGTTCTTTAATTGTTTGTGCTTTCTGGCAGACGCCTGATTCATGAGGGCTGGGTGGGGCTTCTAGACAGTTGTCGCCAAAATACCAGGAAAACGAAACACAGAGTCTAAAACTTACACCTTCTTCAAGTCACCTGATTCAGTTCAACTGAAGGTTTGCTGAAGTGTAAGCACAAGTAAAACCTTCAGCAAAACCCCAGTGACACGTGAGAAAAGTCCTTACCTACTCCTTACTACAGGTCATTACTCCTAAAGGACATCTGTTATCTTGTTACTGTATGTGGAACTGTCACGAGTGATTATGTCTCATCCTGTGTAGGATGTTTGGTTGTTCATATTGATCAGGCTTTGCTCAGTGGTCTCCAATGCTTTTGACCTGGATGTTTCTGTTCTGGATATGACTGAGAGAAGGTCATTCCACACAGAGTGAGAGCCCTACCACACACACATCAGACTCACTCACTGTGACTCACACACACTCCTTGAACACTGACTCATTGCAAACACATACATTACACACAAACACATGCACAAACACATTCACTTGCACATGTACACACACACATACATATAGTGTGCACACTACAGTCCTGGTGTAGATTCCAAATCACAATCTGACCTGCAAAAAGCAGAAGCACTGTGCGTCATAATATTCCCATGAAGTTCTGGTCTTCCTCAAATGTAGTTCGGCCTCCACAGTGTTGATTCACAAGTCAATGTCAACACTGCTCATCCTCACATATCTCATTCATCACATATGATAGTTCACACCCTAGAGTACCCGGAAAGAGTACTGATGTTTGGTTTGTGACTGTCTATTCTCATGGTTCTCTGCTTTAGGAATGGCACTGTAATGTTAAATAGCCACATTCTCTGTTCAGTATGGGTGTGTGACTGAAGCAGCAGATACTCTAACAATTACAAGTCTGTTCAACTGTCTACACTAAGCTACCCCTCAAGCACATTCTCTAGGAAGTTGAAAGGTGCTGCTGGCTCCTTACCCAGTATTTACAGTGCAGTGAGCACTCTGAGTAAACACAGAAAGTTCAGCAGAATTTCGACCTAGCTTCATCGTTAACAAGTTGGGCATGCAATGTGTGAGGGAAATGTTTAGAAAGCTAACGAACTAATCAATGTAAAGCAACCGTTTTTACAGGTAATATTGTTCGACTCACAAAAACATGACATCAATACAGTCCATCACTACAGTCTATATGTAAGATAGTTTCTTGCCCTTCCAGATGACCATGTGTTGTTACTTTCAGGCTTGAATACTCACTAGGCACAGTTCACCTGGGGGTGATGCGTGAGAGACTACCCGTCCCTTTGTCAAACATGTTTGCTTTTCACAACTGTGAAAACTGATTGTGATGGCCATTTATGTCTGCCCTGAGTTGCCGATCTCATGTCATGAATATACCTATTCAAATGTAATAACTATGGTTGGGGTTATCACTGTGTCTGAGGGCCTCATTTACTAACCTTGCGACCGCAGCTTAATCTGCGCCTTTGCCCAACCGCAAATAGCACATAATGCGGTGTATTTCTGCATTTTGCGTGGTATTTATCAAACCAGATCCTCGTTGGGCAATCAGCGCCTTACTCCGCCCTTTAGTGTTTAGCGTGCCGTTAAAAGACGGGAGAAATCGTCTGCATGTTACTGCCACCATGGGTGATACGAGGAAAAGAAAAAGAAGGTTCGGCAAACAGGAGACAGAAATATTGGTTCACGAAGTTACAGCTAACATAAACATGTTACAAGGAAGAAATACACCTCTCCTCCAATCTCTTTGCGGCACACGCCCACTTTCCCTTATATCCTCCCAGCAGCGGTAAACTGCGTTTTTACTCAAGTGCGCTGCCTTTGTAAATACGGTTTTATGTCTTTACCCGCTATTGTACGCCTGAAATGGGCGCAAGCCTGTTAGAAAATGAGGCCCTGAGTGTTGAAAATATAAACAGTATTAATAAACTTGTGATTCTCATGTTACGCTTTAGTTGCAGGTTGGCTCCAGGTTTCCTTTTGCCTCAGGACTATGGAGCTAAATCAGGGCCAAATGTTTTGTTAATTCGAAAAAAAAATCTTTAGTCGAAAAACTAAAGCTTGACATTGAAAATGTAAGTTTTGGTCGAAAACTTGAAAAATAAAACCATGTATTCAAAGAAAAAATAAGTGTACCAATTTTTTTTTGGGTTGAATAATATTTCGATGAAATTTTTGAATAATTTTGAATAAGTTATTAATTTTCAATTTTCACTTTCATATTTTCACAGTTTCACATTTCATGTTTTCAGATTCAAATTTTTTTTTTTACGGCTTCAATTTTTTTTTTTGAGTTTCAGGTAGTTTTTTTTTTTTTTTCAGTTTTTTTTTTTTGAGTTTCAGTTTTTTTTTTTTTTTTTTCAGTTTTTTTTTAAGTGTCAGGGACAGTTTTGTTAAAAGTGTCTGAAGAAGGTCTCTTTTCATTTGTTCCTAGAATAGAATAGACAAATACAACTTTACATTAATGCTCTGGCCTGATAAATTACGTTTTACACACTAAACAGAGGTTAACAAAGACACTAGGTTACACTACACGTTAAAGTAAAAAAAAAAGAACTGAGCTTGACTGACTGTAAAAACACCAGCTAGTACAGTACTATACTGAAGTGCGAAGCTAACGTTAGTTAATGCTAACTTTAGTGCTAGCGATGCTTAATTTCCAGCTTTGTCCAGCTGTCCACCTATTTTCCCCTTTATGTGTTAATGACAAAAAAATGCCACTGCGGGGATAATGTCCCAAAGTATCTATTCAAAAAGGCTAATATCTTTCACATGTCTTAACTGTGCGCTGGCACCAGCCTGTTGCCTTGGCGGAGCAGACGCCATGCCAACAGCCGAGTCGTCTGCCTCTTTGTTAGGCTGTCACTCATAATTACCGCCTCTGAGTTGAAGCCACGCCCCCTACGCAAAATCGGGGCCAAAAGTCTGAAACTAAAAAAAAACAACCTGAAACTGAAAAAAAACCTGAAACTCTGAAAAAAAAACAGAAACTCCAAAAAAAAAATTGAAGCCGTAAAAAAAAAGTTTTGAATCTGAAAACATGAAATGTGACACTATGTGAAAATATGAAAGTGAAAATTAATAACTTATTCAAAATAATTCCAAAATGTCATCGAAATTCAACCTGAAAAAAAAATTGGTACACTTATTTTTTCTTTGAATACATGGTTTTATTTTTCAAGTTTTCGACCAAAACTTACATTTTCAATGTCAAGCTTTAGTTTTTTTTTTAGTTTTTTTTTTTTTTTAATTTTTTTTTCGAATTAACAAAACATTTGGCCCTGATTTAGCTCCATACAGGACTAGATAGTTATTGTCTTGGTGATGGTTCATAAACACAGAAGCAAACTCCTAAGCACGCTCTACTGGTATAATTATCTCTGTCAAGAATATAATTTCAGCAAAAAAACGTATACTAATGTGCCAATGGCACTGTTATGCCACTTTCTTTTGGAATCTACAGTCTTGAAAATAAAGCAATGTGACTGACTACATACAACTTAATGGCATTGAAGCGGTTGTAGATAGCGTGGATTAAACAGGAAGGTTGTCAAACGTTACCTCACCAGTTGTCAGAGACAGGTGTTTATGTTGTTGAGTTTGGGTTTGTAAGTAAGGTAGAGAGCTAGACTCCTCAGTCTCCCATTGGCTTTCATGGTGTTGCTATCAGATCAGAGCAGAGAGCCACATTTGGACTCCAGTAGTTTCTGATTAGATTCTGTTGACTGACGGGATCCAGTCTGGGCCCTTTCCCAGAAATACTTTGACCCCGTTCCAGAAGGACACAAGTCTGGCGGCACCATGACTGTGTCAGAGACAGAAAGGTTGATGGAGGCTTCTCGTTACTGTGTTGTTGCATGACTCATTGGCACCCAATCTGGCAGCTCAAACGTCAGGGTTCTTATACTTGATTTACGCCAAATCATCTCAGCAGCCTGTCTGCCACAATCAGTCAGGTAAAAGGTTGCCGGCGAAGGACTTTTACAGGGTTTTAATTGATCATGTCCTGATATATAAAACCAACATGGCTCCTGTCCCATCCAGTATGTGAGGGTATGATGTACCAGTAGCAATCACACACTATGTGCATCCCATCCCAGTAAAGTACTCTGTACAGATAAATAGCTTTGAAGTGCCCTTACCTGAAATGGTAGCACTGTCTCCAACAGGCACCCCATAGTGTCTAATCAATATATCGACAGAGAATGGGAAGATAATGGGAATGATATTTTCCCTCCCTTTCTTTCTGTCATTCTACAGCTTAGACACACTGTGACTTTCCCATTCCTCTAGAAAAACTAACCAAAGAGCCAGTGCTACACAATATTTTTCAAACATTTTCTAAGAGGGACACTGCTACAGCGGCTGTTTATTTACCTTGTTTGTAACATAGCTCTTCTTGTCCTTCAACTTCTTCTATCTGGATTAATTCATCTGTTTTACCTACCATATTTGTAAATCAACAAATCTGCCTCATTATGAGAAGAATCATCCATACATAAATCTCTGTCTTTCAACATCGAATTCATCATCTCTCTAATAATGGCAGGAATCTATGTGTGTGTGTGTAGAAATTAGAATGGGTTTAGTTTCGCATGATCAGCTCAAGAACCGGGCACTATAATCCAATGGAGTGCGGTCCCGCGATTGACATTGTTTGGATAAGCATTTCGACTTAAACTAATGAAAAAATACTAATAATTAGCCTCCAGTTTGGCTTGCTCTGTTCGCGTCCCAGCCCCTTCACTCTGATTGGTCTTCTGTTCTGCAGTGAGATTCCTACGAATATCTCGAGAACCGGACGAAGTTAATATTTTGCAGGTGTCTTCTGCATAGTTCATATTTTGCGGTGTTGAACTAATGCAATTAACAAAGGCATTCGCAATTAAATGAAACTAAGCGTAAGGAAAATAGAGAAATTCAGTTTCGTTATTTAGAAGCGAATTCACATTTACAACCAATAAGCATCTGCTCTCAAAGGGGCTGGCTAGCTAACAGAATGACAATATAATATACTTTCAGTATAGATCAGGGAATTTTGTTACATAAATGTATGTGTTTACTGATGTCAAAACTGCCTGCACATTGCAAATGTAGCGCTGTATGTTGAATTAGGCTACAATTATGACAACTGGCTCAACCATTGTGCATGTAATGACTTCTGTTATTAACTACATGTTTAGATGTTTGTGGTGGTAAGACAATTCAACAGAGAACCAATATAGTACATTTTTATCAACATAACATAAGCATGTTGGGAGTCAGGTGGCTGAGCGGTGAGGAAAGCGGGCTAGTAATCAGAAGTTCGATTCCCCGGCCGTGCCAAATGACGTTGTGTCCTTGGGCAAGACACTTCACCCTACTTGCCTCGGGGGGAATGTCCCTGTACTTACTGTAAGTCGCTCTGGATAAGAGCGTCAAATGACTAAATGTAAATGTAAGCAATTTATAATGTAGGAAACAGCAGAAAACGAAGGCTACATAATCATTTGTATGAATTTAGGCCACCACAGCATTGTCAATTTGACTAATAGATGTGGAGGTTGAACAAGTACTTCAGAGATGACAGAGAATTTCAATTGTGATCTGAGAAATATAGGTACCAAAGACACTGAGTCATCACCAGCTGCATCAGGGGCACTGCACTATCTATCTATAATTCCAGAAATCTGTGTGTGTGTCCGATATCATCGCGGGCACTGTGCCCAAAATATAAATCCAGGAATCTGTGTGTTTGCCACCAATTTTATCATGGGCACTATGCACTATAGAAGTACTATAAGGAATCTGTATTTGTGTGTTACACTGACATCTTAATGACCGACTGCATCACAGGCACTGTGCACTAGTCTAATCAATTCTACAGACAAAATACCAACAGCAGCCGCAGACCTTTTATCTATGTGGGCCATGAAAGGGAACTAAGAACTCTGTCACAACACTTCAGGAGTCTGGCAAGATGCCAAGGATGTCTATCGTGAGGCTAAGGACTTAATTTGACCACACTGTACACAACCTTAATCAGGAACATCCAAACAATCATTAACCGAGCTCCTGCCTGTCTCCTCCCCAACCTGTTCTGTTGCTCTGCTCTCTCTGCTAAAGACACATTTAACAGCCTCTCTAGACCCATTTCTAGAGCTCCAGAAACTCAATACAAACAAGACCTCACACAGGGACCACACATGGGAGAGGCCAAGATGAACATGCACTCCATCCACGCCAGGCCCTGGCAGAGGACAGGGGACCACACAGAGACCCGACATGCACAAAGCAGGGACACTGTTGCTACTGGACAGTAAAGGCCGAATTATACTTCTCCGACTCCGTTACGGCCAGACGGACGGATGGAGTCGGACGGATTGGTTGAATTTATAGTACTCCGAAGGCTGTGGGTGCTGAAAACAATTCATCGCCAGAAGAGTAGGTGGCGCAACGGTTTTTTGTAAGTCGTCGTCGAGTGTTTATTTACCTAGGTTATCGAGAAGTCGGAGCAAATGTACAAATTAGCCGTTTCATCAATAAAATACGCACATTTTCAGCAACTACACTGCCCATTTCTCGTCACATTTTAATTCAGATGCTGATTTACATGTACTTTAGCTGAAATATGAATTGTAAAAACTTACAGCAATGGCAGTCAAAGGATTATGTTCGTCCTGTTTATCACGGCAACCCCGCCCCTGACGCAAGCGGTTCTTAATACGGACCAATCACAGCCAAGGGGTATCCGTAAAATGACGGACGGATGGACGGATAGTCAGGAAAATCAGGAGGTGCACGTAGAGCTCTCCGAGGGGCTCGGAGAGGGCATGGAGGGGGCGTTCCTTGATGGAGAGGGCGTTCCCTGTCTCCGTCTCCGTATAAACGCAGAAGTATAAATCGGCCTTAAACCATTCCTGAATATAAAGTTTTTTTTTACACCGTTTACAACAGCATGCGTTCAGATTATGTGACCTCGCCATTGAAGTTAACCACAATGATCCGTGGTTTGCTGACATCATCAAGATATATCTGAAAACCAATCTCACTTCTTTCTCATTAGATGCAAGTAGTTCTGTGATTTCGAGTGAGCCTTACAGGTATCACTACACACAAGTCTTCTATAATGGCAGAGCCTCATTATTGCAGGCTGGGTTTTAGAGGCAGGCCAGTGGCTGTAACTTGAGTGGGGTCCTCCCTCAGGAAGGCTAGCAGGGTCGAGGCCTCTGGCCGTCTATGAATGCTGTTTGGGAGGATGGCCATCTGCTCCTCTTTATGGTTCATTAGCTAGGCACAGGCAGGCTGCCCTCACATCAACAGGTACAATAAGGCCAGGATCCTCATTGGGATCAGAAATGTCACGTTACTATTGACAGATGATAATAAATGGTTAAATCTGTGTTTCAAATTTACACTAGAAAACCAAGAGGCAGTTGTGTGTCTTGCTGCATAGGTCACTTGCTAATCACTCGCACTGGAAAGGGTTGTTGTGATGCTGTTGTGGGGAACAGCCTTGTTTCCAATATCTTACCTTCCGAGAAGTCCATAGGCATACTGAGAATCTGCCAGCAGCAGTGCAATCTCCCCTCTCTGCATGGATATGGAACACTCCTCCAGGGCCTAGGGGTGACACAGCACTGGGTCATGTGGGTGTTGCTCAGTCTTTCGTTTAGGTTTTAACCAGACATGGTTTTCATTGATTACTATGCTATTCTAGCTATCAATAATCAGTACACTGTTCTATGAAATAGAACTGCCACTGCCACTGAAGTTTTCCATCCTGTTCAATAATTAGCCTATGACTTAATCAAGAATGATTGATAAAATATGAATGCTTAATAGCATCATTTGATTACACCATGGGGGTGAACTTGCCTAGATTAACCTGCCTTTCATCTGTATTGAAATAATTTTTCTACCTGGTTGACATCTCCCTCTCCTATGATGAAGACCAGCTTGCTGTCCTTCTCCACCATAGTCCTGTCTTCCAGCACGCCCTGCATTTTGACAGTGACCTCATGACCCCAGGCAGGGTGAGGGGCCTGCTTGGGGGCAGACTGCAGCACCTTCTTCCTCAACAGCCGGTCATCTGGGAAAGGGAGGGCCGGTCGAGGGGGGTCAGGAAGGGGAATGGGGGTTAATCTGCTTGCTGTTCATCAACAGGCGCTCAAAGCTGAGGCTGCTACGAGGAGACGGCACAACATGCGTTATTAAGCCAGGTGGCCGCGCCTCAGACGCTGTCACATGCTGTTGTTTGTTAAAACATATGTGCTGCACAATACATGAAGCGTGCAGACATACCTGTGATATCTTCCCAGTCCCCTGCCATGAACAGCTCCTCAAAGTTGGAGGACGTCCACTGTTCCAGCTCATAGTCTGGAAAGAAACTCTCCTCTAAGGTTGCCCTCTCCTCCACCATCTCTGCTTCAGCCGGTTCCAGAAACCGGACTGTCTTCCCAAAACTGTTTGTCTTCCTGAGAATTCGCTCATGCTCACGTCTGGTATCCTCACTTGTCTCCTCAGGATTGGAGAGGGGTGTTATTGTCGTGACCTTGCCCTCTTGTCCTTGGCTGTCTGTTTGGACCTGCTCAAATCCGGAAGGATGTTTGTCTTCTTGTCGAGGATGGGACAGCTCCTTCTCACCCTGGTTGTCCTTGTCTTCAGGTCCAGAACAATCCTCCTCCTTTAACCCTGGCTCCACCACATGCTCTGTGGGCTCTCTAGGACTCGGCTCTGGGTCCATGTCACTGGAGGGAGCCACGGACACCATGGGTGGAATCTTCCCAGAGGGATGATCCTCCAGCCTGCTTCTCTCCACGACACCGGGCTACTCAGAAGAAGTCGGGTGAAAACACTCCTTGGGTTTAGTTACAATGGAATATTACTTCCATCCATCTGAGGCGGTCACTAGCTCTTATAGAAGTCCTGGAACCACAGACTTTTACTGAATGCTACTCAAAATGCATCCATAATCACAATAATCCTAACTGCACTAGTTGTGTTAAAGAGAAGTGTTCCTATATCCAAGTAAACTATGGAGATGCAGTTTCACCTTGACGACCACCCAATCCTGCCGCTCTGCTACTTGGCCTACATATTCCAGAGACGTTGAAGCAACAAGAAATGACCAATGTAAAGAAACGGTGCAGCACAACGAAGCCCTCTCAGTCAGCAGGTTTGTGGGACGGTAATCTGTGGGATTAGAAGAGCAAAATCTAATCTGCCAGAACGTCTGTAAGCTTCTTAATGACTTCATTGCACTGCCCTATAATGCTGTTTCCACAAATACAGTCGACCAATAAGATCTCAAGTGAAGTCTCTAACTCAATTTAGTCTTATTCTGGAGTTTGATACCTTATTTTCACTTTTTAGGAAGCCAAGTGTTCAACAGAAGGTATAAAGTTTATACTACAGCCAGAATAACCCAATAACCTTTGTGTAGTTGGGTGCTAGACTACTGAGTTTAGTGGATTTCCCTTTAAATAACAATCAGCAGCAATGTGTGCACTTCATGTCATTGATTGAATCCTCTTACATTTCAAGAGAAGACAATATCAAACTGTAAAATTTGCAATGCACAGAAGACTACTGTAATGATCTAATAGGATCTCAGAATAATACAAAGCAAACAGGTTATTCAAGACTTTTGTGCCAGGGAAGCCAGTGAGCAACACATTCAAGATGAGACAGGCCTCAGTTCTAGTGTCAGCACATTATCTCATCTATAAAAAAACTACTGTACAAAAATTCACAACGCTCACACAGAAAACAAAACCTTTGTGTGTATGACCTTTTTGTTTCTTGTCATGTGGTGACAAGAAAGAATCTAATGATTAGGCATTCAAACTGTCTTTCCTGAGACTCAAACTAAAAGCACTTTTTTACACACTGAAGGGACAAAGCAAATTGCACTCAAAAAGGATTCCATCAACCAATATGGAGTCCAACTCCATGTCATTTGGTCACCAAATGCTGAGGCTTGAATGTGAGTGATGCTACTACCTCAAGCAGACCAGTAATGATAACTTAAAACAATGTTCAGGGGCTGATTACCGATTGAAATGGATAGACACAGCTGAAAATGGGAATTTACAGATTTAGCAGAACTGTTCATTTTCATATTTATCATAGAGGGATCTATGATTCTTTAATACCCATAGAATTGGGTTGTGGTATTCTCCTGAGACACTAGAACCAGGACTGTTGAACACATTAAACAAGGATGTTTTTGGAGCAACCCTGGTTTGAGACAGTCATAGAAATGTCATAGGACCATATGGTAAGTAAAGTCTGCATTAATGACTAAATCCAGAGCCACTGCATTGTGTCTGTAAGAGATTAAGAATTAAGTATTTTACTTAACCCAAATAAATAAAAAATCATCATTCTCTTTTTAAACGTATTTGTTAGCACAGGATTGTCAATCCAGATCAATTTAATACATGTGTCTTTTTTAATCTCTGATCACTAGATTGTGTTTGAATATACATATTTTTCGTTTTCACTTGGATTTCCTCTTTATTATGGCATCATCAGTTAGAAAATAAAATCTGAATAAAAATAGAAACATTCCAAGAATTTGATGACTGTCATAATTCAATGGCAAGAAGCCGCATATTTGTTTACTATTTAGTATTTGTCAACTAATTCCTGACATATCAGCACTGAAGGAACATAGTTGACTTGATAAGTTACAGCAGTAGGCTATAATCGTTTTGTTGTATTTGTTGCATAGTTTTGTCGTATAAATGAAATAAAACAGAATATGGAACCACAACGTTATTGTTATGTTTCCCTTTTACAGTGTGTGTGTGTGTGTGTGTGTGTGTGTGTGTGTGTGTGTGTGTGTGTGTGTGTGTGTGCGAGTGGGTGTGTGTGTTGTGTGTGTGTTTGTGTGTGTGACGTGGTAACGTAGTCGCTGGTAACTCCGCCTAGGTCAACGTGACGTTTCAAAGAGAATGTCGCTTATTCCCTACAGTTGTAGACATGGCAGCCCTGAGACAGGAGCATCGGTATGGGCTCTCCTGCGGAAAAATCACCAAAAACACCCCAAATAAAACTTTGTATCATGTGAAGCTAACTGACACTGCCATCCGGGCGCTTGAAGCCTACCAAAATCTCAAGGTAAGATTCATCTTTCATTGGAAAGATCTCGTAGATTTTTTATCAGCTCCGAACTCGGAGCCGAATATCATTTGAAAAGTTCCATGAAGTTTAAGAAGTGGTAACAAAATTGTCTTGTAAATAATAATTGTGTCAGCTAGATTAAATATTTACAAGCGTGAGCGTTGCGTCTGGGTAAAAATATGCGTGTATTATGCTATTGGATTGACAATAGGCTACTGTATTGACATGTAGCCAAAAATCCTGAGAAATTGTATAGAAAAGGTTCGCATGTAAACCTTCATCTGTATGATTTCATATATTATGTGGATTATCCCCGAGAAGTCAATTTTTATAACGATGAAACCACAATGGTTTGTGAATAAGAATAATCTTAAAACACCGCATGTCTAAAAACGAAATAGGCTACAATCGAAAAATGTGTCTACTCTTCAACTGCAACGCAATCTTACACTTGCGTTTATGTCACATCATTTCAATCTGTACGTTTTCTACGAAGCTTATAATAAGCACCATTCCGATTGCCAACGTTTAATTTGCGTATTGATCTACATTGATTGTTTAGCTACTCTCCAAAGAGTCCCACTTTATAGACAATTTAAGCCTCTGTAATCTTTCTTTTTGTGCCTTTCATGTACAAGTTCGTAGGCTGGTTCTTCACTTTCCTCTGCCTTATTTCCATTAACAATATTGGCGTTGCTGAAGAAAGTAGTATGGTGCGGGTAGTTCGAGGTTTATTTGTTTTGATTGATCTACAAAAATTGCTCGGCTTGATGTGATCGCCAGCTGGACGTTCGCTATGTCAGTTTCGGCGAACCTCTCGGAAAACCAGTTGCTTATGGGTGGTGGCACGGGATTTTTGTTGCTGTACTGTTGTACATTGTTTTGCTCTGGCTTTGGAAGCCATCCGCTGCTCATTGGTCCGCCAGGCACTGTTAACTACTGAGCTCTTCCTATAAAGCATTATCTTATCTTCGGGTGATGGCAAAAAAAAGGGTAGGTTGTGTACATGATGTTTAAGGAGGCAAATCAGTTACAGTTGTGGAATTGTCAAAGTAGTTGTTAGTATTGTCTTCGACATTTTGTTTAATAATATATTTCTACAATTGTTATAGACTGAACTACGGGCTGCGTTTTCCGAACAGCATTTCACTGGGTGATGGTAAAGTCAGGTCATACCTGGTTTTACTGAAGCTCATGTCTCAAATTTAAAAAAAACTATTGTTGTACCAGCTGTAAACAGGTCAAAGGGACAAGATGAAAAGCTTAAATGCTGATACAACATTAACTGTATTGAGCAATGACCAAACAGAAATAAGAGCGACCTCTCCCAAAACTATAGATAAACAAGCCTGTTGACCATGGCTGCAGCTGGCCTTTATAGATAATGGGTCTTATCTTCTGCACCCTGTAACATCACAGCTGACAAGATGTATGTGTTTTTTTTCTTTTAATTTGTTTCTCAAGAAAATAAACAATAACAATGTTGACATTTTAAAGCTTTTTTAATGATGAGTCATTTCTGAAGATATGGGCCTGTCTTACTTTCATTGACTTGCCATTTGACAAAAGGGGTGATTGGAAAGGTTCCTGTGGTCTCAATTGATTAATCGTACACATTTCGTTCTAGTTTAGTACTGAAACCCCTTAATCTGTAGGCCTGCTATGGGTCTTAGACAAGAAGACATTTAAAAAGATTTAATTGGCAGTTCATTATCTGAATTGCATTCATGAAAAGATAGGCTAAGGGGGGAAATATTGCAAACAAAGTAGTATAAATACACAAATTAAATATTTCTTCATAACAGAAAACATTTATTGGATTGTATTAGGACCTACAATGCTTTAGTCAATTGGTAGATTGTTTTTTTTTTTGCTTTCTTTTCTCTCCCTAGGGATCCTTACCAAATCACCCAGCAATTTGCTTCAAGGGGAGCCAAGGGGTAAGATTAATGTGTTTTTCATACTTCTTTCTGCTTCAGAGATGAAATGATTTAATTAGTTCTGATTTGCTGTGCTGCATACTCACAACAATCAAATCTCTGTTGGACAGTTGCAGGCATCCACTGTAAAACCCTGAAGGCTTGCTGTGTGAAAATGTGGTGGTGATGATGGTGTTTTAGTTTATCTGTTGGGCTTTGTGACATGGCTTCAATATATGTGGAATGAAGGTGTTTCATATTTGTGATACATATCTTGCGTAAATATATAAATAAACATATGACTAGCAATTTGTCTATACGGAAAACCCTAGGATTTCCGATGTTGGGGGTAGGGGGAGGGGAAAGGGGATGTAGTGTGGCTTTGATTTAAATGAGTTCCCATAGTGTCAAATGATCCTAGATGCTGATGGTTGTCAGGCTGGGTACATAATCTACAAAAACACTTGGCAGTCAGAGGGAGAGGACATTCCTGTGAAGCGGCAGTAAAGAAAGATGCCTGTGTCCAACCAGATTAGCCCGGCCGCAACAGCACCCTCCCCAGCCCAGCCCACTCGTCCGCTGCACATTTACCACACAATCGGCCCTGTCTAAAAGGAGCTGCTCTAATCCCTGCAAGAGCCGATTGCATTGACGAAAGTGACTTTGCTCTGTACACAAACGCCGGCCCTGTGTGCTTCCACGGGGCCCTGGAATCCTAAGAGAGGGTACACTATACCCCAGGCTGCTCGCCAGGTTACTGGGTCAGGCTGGTGACTGGTGAGGCTTTGTTCAGAGAGGGGGGGAGGAGGTTGGGGAGTTGGTGAACCCCAGGGAGCCCAGTATCTCCTCGCCTGTTGTCTCTGCTCAGACATGAAAGAGCTCAAATGAGGAAAGGGGGATGCAATGGCAGCTATGGAATTATTGTCTTACTACATAGATCTTCACAGCAATTTGTTTTTTATAAAGCCAGGCTCATAGCCTGATACCATAGTGCTCAGCAGACATAAATATACAGCACACATTAGTTGTACTGTACTTATTAATGTACATATTAATCAAATACAGTATACTGTAAGGCGACACCATTCATTCTGTTTACTCCTTTTAAGACTGTCCCATTTAAGAATTATTTAATCATTGAAACGGATTGGGTGATTATATCTTGGTTGGTTATTACATATTCAAATTGCTTTGGTGGAAATCAAGCATAGCCCCCCTCTTACAATAGTGGCTGTACCAGTCCCTCCGATTGGGCATTAATGAGGTATCTGCAACCGTTGGAGAGGGGGAGACCAGATGAAGCTGTTAGTAGGGGGAGGATGTTGGGGGGATATGTCTGGAAAACTACAGACTGGGGGGAGGGGGAGTTTGGGGGGGGAGTACTGCACTACAAGCACTGTTACATTTAATGTAACATAGGACAAATGTGTTTCTGTTTATCTGCTATACATACGTACACTACATATCAATTGTTTTTTCAAAATACTTTGTTCTAAGGACAAGTCTGGCTTTCAGAGTAGGATTGGATATGGTTTGGTCTAGTGGCAGTGGTCTGTATGTTCTCAGATGTGCCCCATTTGACCTTACTGAGTTGCCACATTCCTGTAAAGGGGCATCCCTTGTGCCACAAAGCCAAGGGAATTCCCACCACTAGTTCTCTGGCTCCTCTCCAGAACCAGACCTTTAAGTCCCCTGTCAGGCCATGCCTTGATGTGACAGTCAGCTGCCTGTTCCTCTGGGACTTGCACTTCTAGAACTGTCTCATGGGTAGTTTTAGCACCAGTCCCCAGTCTCTGTGGACCCAGCCAGTCCACAGTGACAGTTTAAACTGAACAACAAAGATCCTGTTTAAACACAAAAATTGGTCAAATTAACTTAATTTAAATGATTAGCTTGCTTTCTAATAGTAAGAAAAATGGAAGCAAATGGATAAAAATGAAGGGGTTGCCACCATGAAGAGGAAAGAGAAAAAGAGTGGGTTATGTGAAATTCCTTTTATGAATTATGGTATAGATTGCTTTGGAATAGATTAGGGAAGATATTCGGTTTGGGTTCCCATGGACTGGAATTTCACATCTAAGTGCTTATTTTCCTTTAGAGCTGGCAAAGCAGTTTGCTGGCTGGCACATT
Organism: Osmerus eperlanus; assembly: GCF_963692335.1. Taxonomy (NCBI): domain Eukaryota; kingdom Metazoa; phylum Chordata; class Actinopteri; order Osmeriformes; family Osmeridae; genus Osmerus; species Osmerus eperlanus. The sequence continues at coordinate 11,685,959 of NC_085022.1, forward strand.
TTATGTCAGTTGAGTCTAAATGGAATGGTGTATTAGCTCTTATAACTTAGCTCTTTATTCCCGGCAAATATTGAGTGTTTAGCACTGATCTGATCCAAATTAATTGGGATGGTGGGTTTACAGTGATCACATAGAACTTCAGTGGTAGTTAAGGCCTGATAGTAATTCACAGTGGAGCTTTTCTTCCGCATCTCAGGGCTGTATTTAGTTTTGAAAAAGTCTGGAAATGTCTTCTTAAAATGAAATAGATTCTTATTTCTGGTAGTGGTATTTAGCTCTAAAATAGTACCATGACTCTGCAACCACTGTGTACATACATCTACTGATGCCTAATCTGGACACATCTTCAGTGATGTTCCTGGAATCATTGGACGTTTCGGGTCTTTCAACATCATACACCCTCCTCCAGGTGACCTAGCCGAGAGTCATGGTACTATTTTAGAGCTAAATACCACTACCAGAAATAAGTCCAACGACCCGACTCTGCAACCAGATCTACTATTGCAAAAATTCAACTAATATTTTTTCTCTTTTCTTTTCTTTTCAAATAAGACACAAGTGTCAGAGATGTCTTTGTGCCATCAAAATATGTTATTTTCTCCAGCCTAAAACCATTAGTGCTAACATAGTCTATAAAAGCTACACATTCTTCACTTTAAACCCCAAAATAATAACAGTAATCTACGTGGCTTGTGTGACAGTCTGCATGTGCACAGCTGTTTCATTAAATATGGTTTTGTGAGAGGAGGTTAGGCAGCAGTCTACCCACAGAGCATTCACCTGACAAGAGTGTGTGATGGCTCGGCTCGCTCCCCCCTCCCTGATGATTGTATCGTTTCCTCCTGTGCTTCGTCTGAGTCCTTGGGAGACATCAGGGCCTCTTTCTCACACAAGGCTGCCCTGACTCTACCCCCATTTCTGCTCTTAGCCTCCCGATACCCCTGCAAAAGAGCCTATGCTGTGTGTGTACACTTATCAGTGTGTGTGTGTGTGTGTGTGTGTGTGTGTGTGTGTGTGGTGCTCTGGCCCCTGTGTGTGACCGTCACTGTTATTTTTCTCCAAAGCTCATTAGAATAACAATAACAGGAATGTGGTTAGGGAGCAGTTCTGTCCCTGTGGCACAGCCAGAGGGGGAGCTTGCCCCACATGTGTCTGAAAGGGCACACGCCACTCTATTCATCCAGATGTGTCAAGTGAGGCACAAGGCTCTGTTCTCGTCTGAGGCTCACTGTTTTGACTGGCAAAGCAGTTGGCCTCAGGGATGATGATAACTGATTTTTGGAACAGTCCTGCTGAGATCCTCCAGTTGTGGAAATGTGTTGGGTCTTTGTACTACCTTAACAGAGCATTGAAATCATAATTTAACATGAATGATATTTCTGGTTGTTACTCTTTGGTCCTGGTGCTCATATATGAATTCAAGATGGTTTGCATGCAGTTCATTACAGGGTTTTCTGTTGTACAACTTAATCTGTGAATTGTGGAGCTGGACACAAGGTCCTCTTCAGATTACTTTATTTGGATTGTGGCAGGGATACATGTTCATTCTAGCTGGCACAACCTCTGCAAAGTTGGATGAGTCTCCTCACCAACATGACAAATCATTACAGGATGTTTCAGTTCAGTTCCGAGGGAGTATCAACTATGCTCTTGATTTGAAGTGGGAACAACAACTGATTTTATATTCCACAGCCTCTCTGTCCTACAATCTGTCTTGTCTTCCATGCTTCAGACTAATGGTAATATAATGTTAAAATCAATGTATTCTGCGTCATGTTATGGAGTGAATCAAGGGTATCCTGTTTGATTTAGTCTTATGTACTGCATGTCAGGGGCTTAACTCTGCTATGAACTCAGCCGTATAGGCCTTAGGGCTTTCCTTTGATACATTGTTCTAAAATAACTGACAATTTTTTTTTGTGTGTGTGTATTTTAGTAGCAAGTCATGACAAGCTGTTTTTCATGCAAGGAAGAGCAAGCAATGCAGATAATCTTTGCCTTACATTTGGTAGGTTGTTTAGCTGACTGTCTGTGGCAGTATTGGTTTTCCCACATCCTTTATTTTTCCACAATTTTTTAATGAATTACAACACAGGATATAAGCAATACTGAAGCTGTAAACAAACAGGATAGGCAGGAAGTGGAGGAGTCTGGGGCAGTTTTCTTCTGTGTACAGTATATGGTTGTGCCATTTAAAGCTTACACCAGAACTAGTGAACTATTGTTTAACCTAAGGAGGGATAACAACCTTACATAATGCTAGCCATACATATACACTGTCCAAGAGTGGCCTTTTATGATTTCTTAGCTGTATGTACTGTATATTTGTGAGTGTTTGTTCATGTGAGCATTTGTTTGTAATTTACCAAGCCTTATATCTACTCTGTGCCATGGTTTAACACGTCACAGCTTGCTGCATTTTTAAGACTTTTGCCTTGATTCTCTGTGTGGCTACATTTGTTAATCAGGGCTGGCTGTGCTTTCATATTCACAATCTGGAAATTGTTAAAGGATTAAAGCCTGAAGAAAATACCAGTAAATAATTCTACATATTGGTCATGTTCACCATGATGGAAGAGCAGCGCATTTCTTTGAAACTGACGTTACAGTACTGTATGTATTGGATCATAGCTCTAATAATGTATCAACATTGTTACAAAAAAGCGAAAGTGTAGGTGTTTCATAATTAAAAGACAAAGTTTCAATGATTACATCGCATGAAACATTGACATACACTTCACATGACCAGGAATCAAGTAGGCCCATATTGTTAATGGCATGTTTAATCTATTCTTAGTGTATTGTGGATAGCCCATATTACTGAGTGTGTCATGTCTGTCTGTGTTGGCTACGAGCAGGCTTCTCCATCCCCCAACATGCTATCAGACAGGGAGGGACCATGGAATGGTGAGTAGGGGTGGGGGTTGGAAAGTGTTTGTTGAGGTTGACAGATTAGCCCCAGCCGGGTGGAGGAGGGCTGACTTTACTTGGCAGAAGAGCCTATACCTTGGGGGATGCTGTATCCACGACAATTGCCCATCCCCATCTTCCCTCACTCCCCTCTCTCTGTCTCCCTCCCCCAACATCCACCACCAACACTGGTTTTCCAACTCTACCAACCCCCTCAACTGGCAGGCTTCAAGCACAGGAAAAAAGCCATCTTACTAAAAGAATGATTTCAAACTAAAGGTTGACCTCACTCATTGTATTCTCAACCTGTGAATCTCCACAAAATAATGGATCGCATGGTAAACCATGGGGATTGTGAAGAGCCAGAATGAATGTGACCACCCTTTTCCTTGGGGCTTTGTCTGCCCGTGTAACCATCATCGGCTGTCAACATGTGTCACTGAAATAATGTCTTCCTTCTAACTGACACTTGTACGATACCCTTTGACCACTGGCTTGAATGGAGCTTATGTAGGGAAAGCAATGGCATTGCTTTCCCTACATAAGTATCGTTTTTCCCCTCATAGCACTGGTACATTCATTTAGCCCAGTGTACAGTATTTTGTGGGTGGTAACGCATGGCAGAGGGATCTCTTGATACATCTTGTTCATGGAGGACTTTTCTGTGTTGGTGCCCTAGCTGTGTTGGGGGTGTTGAGCAAATTCCAGAGAGAGGTCTATTTCCCATGCCGGGGCTGAACTGGGATCCCCACGCCTCCCCCTCCTGGCCCTCGCCACGCAGCCACACGTCCCTGCTGTTCATGAATAATCCAGGCAGGCCGTCGGACCGCTGCACTCAGCCCTGTGGGGGAAGACGCCGGAACAAAAGACGGGCGGCTCAGAGCAGCCATGGCTGAGCAGACTGGGATGAGAGGACAATGGCTTGTAGTGTGGCTACAGACAGGGGCAGGAGGCCCAGACTCCGAGTAAATCACTAACATTCAGGCGCCTGCTTCCATCACAGAGCTGCCATGCTAAATACCAGAGCTGTTAACCCTGCCTGCTTGCTTACATCTGCAGAGCCAAGTAGAGAAAAAAAGGCAACTTTTCATCTTTCCTGGCAGATGTGTCTGACAGAAGCAAAGACAAGACGACCCCTTAGTCGTTCTCCTCTGCCACCAAATGTGAGGCTGAAGAGCATTATTTACAGTGATCAAAGATGGCGAGGGGTTTTACACTGTGTCTGAGCAAGGGGGAGTTTTTCATGGACACCACTGAGGGTGCCCTTTGTCCTGTTCCAACGGCAGAGCCCCCGCTAAGTTGTTCCGTTCCAGTCCAGTTCACACCTTACAACAGCCTGAAAGTATTTGACATCTCTAAACACACTGGAACTGTGGGGCAGCAGATGTGGCTGGGCCAGGGCCACAGAGGCAGTTATTGTATTTGCCTGGGCACCCTGTAGGGGGGCAATCTGACAAGGTGCTAAGGATTGCCAATCTGATGCCATTTGGCTGGGATGCCCAAACTGTCTAACTGCCAAATGCATGCGGTAGGCTCTTATCTTCAGTTCTAAATAATGTGAAATTGATTGGAATAAAAAAAAAACATATATTGTCGATAAAATTAAAGCTTTAGTTTAAAAGTTTTCCATGTTTGAGGGACTGTTGAGGGACAGTTTATCTATGTAAAATAAGTGTGTCATATAGTGTCAGCAGTGGTGTATCTTAGACGTTTGGTCTCAGTCCTTCCATGTGACCTGTGGCAGTGTGGGGCTCCTATGGCTTAACCAAAGAATGAAAGGTCACACACACACATACATACACACACACACACACACACACACACACACACGATGCTGGAGTCCTGAAGGGCTTAGTCTTGAAGGCTACAGCTACATGGAAGGGCATATATGAGTCAGCAGCTCTATAGAAATCCACACCCCCCACTGACAGTGGACCAACGATGACTAACTAGTCAATGTGGGTGGTAGCTCCCAAGCACATCACCAGAGAAGGTCAGATTCATTCATTTGAGAGAATGTTTTACCTTAGCAAAAACACTTTTTTAACAGTTTTTGCACCCTTACGCTATGATACTTTATTTTAACAGAAAAAGACAGAAGACTCGGTGGCAGGAGGCAGGAGGCCACTGAGGCAGGAGGCCAGCGGTTGTTTCTGGAGGGTGTCATGTTTTAGGCCCTTCATCTTCTTGCCCTGTAGGGTCTAAAAGCAGCTATGTGACAAAGGTGCCAGGGGAGATGGGCTCTTCTCCAGGAAAAGGGAGCTGGGAACTAATGGGTTAAATGACATATGGTTAGTAAGATGGAGAAGGAAGCCGTGAATAAAACGGGGTCGACCTCCGAACAGTCTGACCTGAGTGACGTTGATTAGAATTCAAATGAGAAGTGTGCACCGTCGCGGGGCTTGGGGTGGGGGGTTGGGGGGGTTAGCCGATGCTAACGTTTGACTGGAGGGGGCTTGCCTAACACCGTGGGCACACACACACAGAGAGAGAAAGATAGATAGAGAGAGAGAGAGAGAGAGAGAGAGATAGAGAGAGAGAGAGAGAGAGAGAGAGAGAGAGAGAGAGAGAGAGATGTGGCGGCAGAATGGGGGTAGGGACTTCAGGGTGTGGGGGTTGGGTTTGGGGGTTGCCTTCATTGCACACAGCCAAGACTGTAAATCCTGAGCTGTGCTTTGGCCCCGGGGGCAAGCATGCTTTTGTTTATCAGCATGCCCATTTTACACACATTATTCTCCATTGCAATGCAAAATGCCTTGACCTACTTCTTCAGCTCCTGTTTAATGACTTGTTGCTTGTCATTTTGGTTGAGACCTTATGCCTACCACTTATTACATGCCTAGTATCTGAAGGTATTGTGTCCTGATCTGAGTGCTCAGTTTGTCGTCTTTACTTTTATGCTTGGTTGAAAATGGTTCATTAGTAGAAACCAAACGCAGATATTGTTATAATCCTGTCTCACCACTTCATTTAAGCAGATGGGCAGAAATAGGTCAAAATGAATGGTCAGTTTGATATCTCAAGTGTCAACACTCTTGTGGGCTGCCTTGTGCTTTGTGTTGTAGCTGTAGGTTGTGTGTTGGGTGATGGGGGTAGGGTGCACGGTGTGGGGTTTGGAGGAGGAGGGAAGGGAAGGGGGGTGGGGGTGTTGAAATAGGGCCTGTTTATTGGCTCCATGCTACAGATAATGCTTATGGCTGTGCTGCATGACTGGGCATTTGTGACAGCTCTGCTCCTGCCTGCCACATGTGCCTGCGGCACTGTGCTCTCTGCCAGCAAGCTTAGAATCAATCACTTAGCACAGATAACTAAAGAGGCAGTTTCAAGCCCCACTGCCTGCCATTTGTTTGTCTTATAAGACAAGTACTAAAAGTAAAATAAAAAGGAGTAGTCATTTCTCCTTTGTGTTTGTAACTGTGTATGTGTCATGACAACATGGGAGAGAAAGTACCAGATATTCTGCTGATTTTACATAATTTTCCTAATACTCTCATAGCTGTGCACATTCAGTCAACAAGTTTTCTGTTCGTGTTTGGCAGGGGTCAGAGATAGTAACTTTCTGGCCCTTTTAATTTTTCTGCCTGAATCTAGGACACAGCATCAACAAAACAGTCAATTTCAGTCTGAAACATGGCAGGCCACAAACTGGATAAAAGGACAGAGAAATCCAAGTATTTTTCAAGGACATAATAATACCTGTTCGTTAATGAATTTCAATGTTGGACTGGCCTTCTAGTGAAAGTAGGTTTTTAGGCCATTTTATGTAACTAGCTTTGGACTGAGCCCATCACATGTTGGTTCTGGTTTGTTTCTAGGGAGCACAGAACAGTACAAGGCAGAGGGGGGTTGTCACCCAGGTGTGAGGCTGAGTCACATCCAGATAGAGCCACCCTATGACGCAGACTTCTCTCGAGGTTGACCATTATTTTGTTATTTAAGATATCCAGACTGGCCTCTGGAATTGGAAAAACATGATTTTAATTTCCTTTTTAAAACATTTTTAATTTTGAGGCCTTTCTTACTTGCTCCTCCAATATCATCACACATCACACAATGCTGGTCCACAAGAAAAAGGTCTACATGTTGACGTTTGAGGTGCTTTGCTCAATTTAGGTTAGCGTGAAAGTGATCAAAGTATTGAATTGTGTCAAGCTTTATTACATAATGCTATCTCATGTCAAATCAGCAACACTAGAATAGCAACATTTAAAGATAGGCTAGATTATGTCATACAGAGTGTAATACAGACTAATGACATCTTCGCCTGAGGATGATAGAATATAAAAAGTTATTTACTTGTTATACTAGACTTATTGCAATTGAGTCTTTTAGTTATCATGTATTACATGTGCTCCATTCCTAATAGAATCCACTGTACTGAACACTCTGTACTCTACAAGAGTGTATACTGGAACAGCCAGTACAAAGTTATGAACCAAATTGCTCTGCAAGGACATAGCACTTAGACATGACACAGGAGGGGCACTGGGCTATACACGATACAAATGAAAACAGTAGAACTCATGTGGAATTTAGCTAAACATCTGTAACATCCTCCTTTTAATGTTTACATGTTATTTCTGACTTATTTTTGGACTACTGTGGGGTTACAAAACATATTCAAATGACCTCTGTTTGCTATTTTGGATGGTTGGCTCATTCATTCATGCATGTTTTGTTTGTACACATACATATATACATATACACACACAATAAGTTTCTCTGTTATTTAAAAGCAGTTAAAGTGTCCACATTGTGGTTTGGCCTGTGATTTAATACTGAGGGTTTCCTCTGCCACAGTACATCAAGATCCCAGCCCCGTCCCCGGAGTCTCCTGATGCCCTGCGAATCTTTTCCTTCTACCTGTCCAGCGACAGCAAAGATAAACCTCAGGCCAGCTTTGACTGCATTCACCAGTATATCTCAGGGTGAGTGAACACACTGCTCTGTTTTCATAGTCTGCCACAGATGGAATTCACAGCCTGCTGGCGGTCAGGTTGTGACCTCAGGGCTTCCTTGACACTACGCTCTCTCTGTCTCTCCCTCTTCCACGCTCCTCTCTTTGCCAATACAAGTAACTCTTGTCCCTATGTGACTGCTAGATGCATCTTAAGGTTCATACTGAAAAGTTTTCATCACCCTATTTCTACAGTTTTGTATTATGATAACAAAATACTACATCTGTTGATTAAACAGCTGTGTTGTAATTTGAGGCTGCCACTAGCTTTTTAAGGGTCAATATTGTATACTACTGATAGGAAAGAACAAGCTTCAACTGACACATGTGACCAGTGCCAGAAACAGGAAGGTAGTGTAGTCAAGCAGGGTCAAAGGGCTGGTTGAAAGGATATGCTGGTGCTGTTCTTGTGGCTTTCACAATCCCTCTCTTGTTCCTTAACATACTTTAGGTTTTGAGGAATGGGCTGGAAGATGTAAGTTACTTAACTGATCATAGGAGTGAAGCAGGAATTATACCTAGAAACAACAAGCAATTTTCAATACTCCCATGTACTGATTAGGGCAGTGGGAGGTCTGTGTTGTGTCTAGCATCCTATCTCTTCTTTTTTGCTCCACAGGGAGGGCAGGGAGCACCTGGAGGGGCAGGGCAGTATTCAGGACAAGATCACGGTGTGTGCCACAGATGATTCCTACCAGATGACACGGGAGAGGATGTCCCAGGTGGAGAAGGACATCTGGAGCCGCTCTGCCATCGAGATCAAGCCCGGCTCCACACGTCCCAGTGAGTGTGCTGCCTGAGCCAGGCCCCCAGCCACATCACATGGGTGTCTCTAAGCATGAAGCGATCAAGGGCAAACTAACGAGGTGTTTTATCTTCCCAGAGGCCATCCAATTCATCGCTTTATGCCATCTTGTCTTGCTGATAATTGCCATATGGTGTGGAAGTTATCACATAATTGATCAAAGTAGCAGTTTGCAATTATTCATGCAAGAGGGACGCCTCTTTTTCCTCTTCTATTCCGGTCATTTTGACCAGATTGTTCAGGCACATTGCCAACCTGCCTGCCGGCTCCATTAACATGATTGCGTTTGTCAGAAGTATGCGCTAACAAGTCTCATGCTGAGTGGATAAAGTTCTGCTGAGAGTTTAATCACAGGGAATGAGATTCACTTAGTTTTCATTTACTGAAATATTGTACAAGATCATTTGAATTAAAAACTGTAATTCAAGCAGTGCACTTAAGATTTGACACAAGATCAATCAAATCTCGATGATCACGCTGACAATAGCATACCTGACAACAAACATACATTTAGAGGCCCTCTGTTAACCTTCTGATAGGATCATTAATGAAGTGAAATGTTGTGTAAAACACTAACAAGCAATTGCTGTTTCAAACTAGTATGCAGCTGTTGAAGTGAGCCAACATATTACACTTAACACTCTTCTGCTAAAAGGGCTCTTTTACGGCCTTATGAACAGTGCTTTAGAGTTTCCCTGGCAGGGTGACATACATACTGTATGTAATATCTATGACATTTCCATGAAATGCAGGATAAAGACTTGATAGGATTCACTGTTTCCTGTCATAAAAGGTACCTGAAGGATACCTGAAGTTCTGTCTCAGTTCCTGATCTGGAATATAGAGCGAGGTTGTGTCGCATGTTTAGTCATTTTAGCACACAGCTAAACTCCACTGCTCATGGACTCCCATACAGTTGATGTCAAAGGGACGCGAAATGAAAACGTAAAACCATCCAATGCACTCAACAAGCGCACAAACCCCATGTGGTGGATGGCAGTATTTCTGTGGTACAGTAATTCTATACTCGTCTCCATGTTTCTAAATTGACTCACAATCATAGAGAGTAAAAATATCTGGCAGACATTATGTAGACCTCATATTTTACAGTAAAGTCTTTTTGAGGCACAAAACTACAAACATTTCACAGTCAGCTCCCCCTGTTAGGGAGAATCATTTTTTTGTTGTTTTTAGCTGGGTTTTTAACTTTTTTTTTTTACCACAGGCAGTTGTTGAAACAAGCTCATGTTGCTCATTTGTCAAAATCAGAATGAAGTTTCAGGGCTGATTTAGATGAAAACCTTTGATCCACTTATGTTCAATGTTAATAACATGATTTACAATGTAACCTCAAATTGGGAAGGGAATTGATTTGGGACTTCCTCAGTTCATATCATATTGTTGCGTGTGATACTGTAAATCAAGGCATGTTATAACAACTTGAAGAAAGAAGGATTTTTAACAACTTACAAACAGCAGTCTACGAGTCAGTCAAATATGTGTAATATCGAACTGACTGGACTTCAGTTGCCCAACGGATTAATTTAACCCTTATATAAACCTTTCTATATGCCAAGTTAAGTGGGTTGGTTTCCCATGTGTTTACTGTAAAACGTCAGTAAATCACAACACTCATGTAGATAGTACACAAATTACGCAATGCAGTAGATTCAAACCCCACAGGTCCCATATAGCGTCTGTGCTTCTTCTTTGTCCTGTAGCAACCTTCAAAGCAAAGCTTAAACTTATAATAAGATTATGGTCAGTAGATATCTATAAGCATCGCCATGTCCTGCTGGCCAGGCTCTAGGTGAATTAGTGTGGCAACAGGAAAAAAGAACCTCTCCATATGAGGTGCTTCAGTTTCCATGCTACCCTGTTTGAGTAGCAGCAAGCTAACCCCACTGTCAACCCTTTAACTGGCCTCCACTAATGGCCTGCACACCAAATGTGTGGCCTTAAAATCTATTGCCCAGTTGGAACTAAGGTGTCATTGCTGTGTGTGTATTGTTTGTTTGTCTACTGAACACTGTACAGTACCACAGGCATAGACTGGGAAAAGTGCAGATGTTGTTGATGTGGACCTTGTTTCACCTTTAAACGAGTCCTGGCTTTGCATAACTGGCTTGAGGATTGAATAAGAGCTGAGACACAAGGCTATTCCGGGGACTGTCAGAGTACTGTATGGGAATCCTACATAGGCTGTCAGAACAGGCTCAATCCTCTCGTCCCTTCCTGTCACGTTCACTCGACATTGCATTGTGTGGCCTTCCACTAAAGTTTTGGATTATCCCTGCGATAACTGTGGTAATCGCTTACACTGTCACTGAAAAGTAACATATACACTTAAGGGATACTAGCTTATTTGGGAGGACAGTGTAGAAATTCAATTCAGCAGTCTTCACTCTCACGGAATCTTCATGTAAACACTGTTTCTTCTTCATCTGCAGGTAAATGTGTGAAGATCCAGAAGAAGCCAGGCCTGTCGATAGGCACAGACAGCAGCAACAAGCACTCCCCTAGCAACAAGAAGAGCAATGCCCCTAGTCTTTTGGCCCATAGGTCACTGAGGGAACGCATAATTCACCTGCTAGCCTTAAAACCCTACAGGAAGCCTGAGCTACTGCTATGGTTGGAGAGAGAGAAGTCTGGTCCCAAGGACAAGGCCGACCTGAGCTCTGTACTAGATGAGGTGAGGAATAGGGCGGAGAAGTACATTGATCGGGTTGGTTTATGACGCTCTATAATTACCCATTCACTGAGAGGCAAGGAACTCTCTATCAACGTATCTCAGAAATCACAGCAACATTTAAAGGCAATCGAGATCCCTACAGGGGATCTCGATTGCCTTTCGACAGGGGACTTTCCAAATGGAAAGTAAAAAGCTACTCTACAACCCCTCTGGTTAATGCTAATGGCTTTGTTTACCATCAGACATTTGTGAGGCGAAAATGGTTATTCCAGTTAGTTTATTTGAGGTTAGTTCCTGTGCTCTGCCTATTTTGGAGTCATTGCACTCATCAAGGAAAGACGTGTGCGTCCGCCGCTGGTAGCTGTAATTAGGGTTGTACTTTCATTCTTTTCTGAGGAGAAGATTGTGTTTTGACATGGGTGTGGTGTCTCCAGCAGTGCCCAGAAGCTCTGAGAAATGTATGTCTGAGTTAGATTCTGGTTCCTTTGGTACTGCGAAATGATAAATTCTTACGGTCTTCAATTTGAATCATTTCAAGTTGTATTTACAAGTAGAAAATACATTGTTAGAGAACATGTCTATACATAGTAAATGCGAAAGAGATGCATGCTGTTATTTAGAAAAGAACGCAACATGATTGCTAAATATATGTATATACAGTATATATACGGTAAGTACAGTATACAGTGTGTTAGCTAGCTATTCAGCCCTCTCACACTAACATGTAACCTATCATTGACTTCTAGATTGCAAAACTGAACCCTAAAGACCACAGCTTCACTTTGAAGGATGAGTTGTACAAGCACGTTCAGAAGGATTGGCCAGGGTACCTCGAGGAAGAGAAACTGCTGATCCATAGGCTTCTGGCCAGGTAAGTGTGGTCCCTGCATTCAGAATCTTGGTTTATTCCACTGCACGTAACACCAGACACTTCATTATCGACAAAAGAAAACGTTACAATCACCCATAGGGTCATGGAATTGGTGTCAGGAAGGGTAGGGTACCGTCTAGTCTGAAGTCTTTCTACGTTTAACCTGTAAGTTTCTCTAATTAGTTGATCACCTCTCCTCAGTTGCAGCGAGCACTGATGCCTTTTGACAACGTGCTGGTGTTAAGTCTGCCAGACCGGTGGATTAATGTGGCAGTCTGCTGTGATCATGTTGAAAGCATAGCTACTAAATTACTATTTCTATGCACTGATGAATTTGTTAATGGGCACATCAAAGTACGGGGAGAAATATTCACTGCAGGATGTTGCCAAATACAATTAATGTGGAGGGCTGTGAGTAGCAAGGCAATGCTTTTTAGAATGAGAGCGTCATCCCATGGACAGGGAACACTGGCTGTGGGATTCTAAATCAGGGCTCTCCAACTGTCCTCTTGGAAAGCTTCTGCACTGTAGGTTTGCACTAAAAGCCTTATCAAGCCCAAGTGATTCTTACAATTAGTTGCAACAGGGGGGTGGGGGGGGGGGTACAAGTTTTCTCATAGTTGGAGAGCCCTGTTAAACAGTAGATCATTCTGAAGGACTGCCAACTGCATCTGCTTATTGTGCAACTGAATATTTTCCCTCAGTTCACAAATCCTGAGTAATGACATAAAGAGGGAATAGGTTATTTTTTCCAACATGAAGGAGGTACACAGCTCCTCATTGCAGTAAAACATCATTTAAGATATTCATATAAACATCTCTATAGATACTATTTAGAAACGTGTTCATGCATTCTGGTTTGGCAGCTTTGTCTGTCAGTCGCCCTTATTTCAAGAATGCCATGAACCCAGTCGAGCTTAGAGCGGATTCCACTGATCATGCTGTTGAAAAGGCTTTATGTCCTGTGGGAGGAATGACTGAACTCTGGTTTGACTGGGCTCTATCTGAGGAAGGAGCTGTAGGAAGCAGATTGCCAGTAGAGTGTTTGGGCTAGCAGAGCCTGCATCTGGCACCATTGTTCCTCCTTACTGGACACTGCTCTGTCCTAGTGCCTGCCTCCTGTAGATTTTATCATTAGACACATGGGAAAGCTTAACAAAAAAAATTGTCCACATGCCTAAATGTTGTGTTTACTCAATGAGTATGGTGTAAGATATTTCAGGGTCAAAGATCTGTCTCCAATGACATACAGCATGTTTCTCTGTTCTCTAACAATACTCAGACTTTCCTCATTCCTTGTAAGTGATGACTCTTGATCCTGCAGTTACTGTAACCAGACGGTTCTTCCTGTTTTGGCTCTGTTTTCCTCTGAAAACACAGCCCCACCTTCTTTACTTTACTTTACTGAAATCAACACCATTGCATATTAAGTTTTAACTACAATATAGAGACTATAAAACCAGCACATTATCCACCATGCCTAATCTGAACAAAAAAATGACAGTGTCTTCCATTTAAATGTTTCAGGAAGCTCCAGCCACTTGGAAGTAACCAGTCAAAGAGTTTCCAGTCCAGTAATTCATTCCTTAAAACAGCAGGGAATTCTCCTTCACAACTCAGCCCTGTCAAGAATCTCCCTGTGGTAAATATTCACCTTTAAATGAGTTCTACCTTGCTTACTCACTGCTGCACTATTATGAGAATGAGTTTTGTAAAGTTTTAGACATGAAACAGTGCCTCTGTTGCAGGGGTAAATTGTAATCCAGACCATTTTAAAATTGTTTTAACAACAGTTGGGTTTACTGCGGCATACATGTGGAGAAAAAGGAACATTTCTTGGTGTTGTACCATCTGCTTTTTATTGATGTCTGTGCTGGAGGCTGTTCAGTCAGTGCTTGTTTTCAGGAGCCAGTTCAAAAGCTCTCATGTAGTTTTATTTGTAAAATGTAACATTTACATATTTTCTTTTAGAAACGTCCAGTGCACTCTGACCCACCGGATTGTCAGACTCCTAAGAAACAGAGACTTCTAGACCAGAGTTTACCCTTGCAGTCCCCCTCCCATGGACATCTTGGCCCCAATGGGGCTCGTAGCACCCCTGCTCAAGGAAACACTAGTGTACAGACTAAAACTGAGTTTGAGAGGACAAACAACCACATCCAAGGGAGCCCGAACAGTCTCTACGCACGGCACAAACTCAGCGGCTCCTCCAGTACTCCTAAAGCGGAGCGGACAGAGCAGGCCCAGGCAGCACCCAGCCCCAAGCCCTCAAAGACTCCCATTTGCACTGACCAGCAGCTCACCAACAGCCAACACAAAAAGAAGAAGTCCAAAAAGCACAAAGACAAAGAAAGGGAGCGCTTAAAAGCAGACTGGGATGAAAGCAGCCCTGACCTGAAGCACAATCAGGAAAATCTTATTGGTAAATGACTGTATAAAGTATCAACAGAAAATCATGCATTTTCTGTTGAATTATCGATGTAATTGAACCCTATATTTTGTGTTGAGTGACAGTAGTTCTAAATTTGTGTTAAAAGTGTTGGGCTCGCCTCCCTCCCTTCGAGGGCTAGTCTGTAGATGATTGCCTGTTAAACAGCTGGGTAACCTACGGTCCAGCAAGTCAGCAGGCAGTTCTGCCTCCTGTGATGGGGTGCTGTCGTCACCGCTTGCCTTGGAGCATGTCTCTTATCAGTAGCAGTGATTAACAACTCCATCAGCCTTGGCATGATGGGAGCTTTATCACGTTTGCATTTGCAGATTACATGAACCTTTTTCTTTATGTGTGTCTCCAGACCATGAGAGGACCAAAACACCTGTCGCTCGTACCTCACCTGAGGAACTGCCTGATTATTTAATGTAAGTTCCAAGGCAGTCCTTCTTAACCATTTTATATTCACCACAGGTTTTTAAGTTAGACTTGTGGTTAAGAAGTCATTCGATATGCAAACTGTAAACACAATATAGCCGTAGGTTATTTTTGTACCATCTGTTACCAAATTGTTTTGTTCCATTGTTTGGCAACTTTAAAGTCTTGTTGAGAAAAGGAGCAGATTTTCTCCTAAAGGGTTGGGCTAAGCTTGAAAACAGTCATATAAATAGTGGAAAATGTGCATGTCCAATGTCCAAGAGACAATTTACTCAAATGGCTTGCTAGCAAACAATGTCACCTACTGGATAAAATGAGGAACAGCTATAACTGTACTTTCAATTTCAGTCCGTTCAATGTGACAGGCCTGTCTGTTTGAGTGACACTGCTTCAGATGTTTGTTTTCTGGGTTTTTTTCCAGGAAATACAACACCATTAAAGCATCAGACCAGCGTCAACAGTATAAGGAGGATTTCTGTGCAGAGTACGATGAGTACAGAGTCCTGCATGACCGCATTGGTACTATCACTGAGATGTTTGTTCAGCTGGGCTCCAAGATCAACACTCTTTCTCCTGGAACACAAGAATATAAGGTATGGGCTAGAAACAGATGACACATAAAGCACAACCCCTTTCTGGATGACTAAAATATACCAAGCAGCTGTAAGATGTTTTATTTACGCTTGCTTCAAATGTGTTTTCTCTGCAATATTCACAGCTTATGGAGGACCAAATCCTGCAGAAATACAGAAAGTATAAAAAGGTAAGTTATGGTTGGGCGAATAGGTTTCAGGCAAAAAGGTTTGTTGTGGCTGCTCTCACCAAGTCACGCCACTGCGATTATTCATTTTTTCACCTCGCTGATATCTTTCTGTCTCGTCGTTGTAGAAGTTTCCTGGGTACCGGGATGAGAAGAAGCGATGTGAATATCTGCATCAGAAACTGTCACACATAAAAGGTCTCATCCTGGACTACGACCGTACACAGACACACTCATAGCTACTGGCCTCCACCCTCCCGGGGTGCTACTAATGGACCAAAGGTCTCTTCTCCACTCCACACCCTTGTGGACCGAAAGGAGGACCTGGAATCACACATTCACTTTACTCCTCCCAGTGGAAAAGGAGCGCAAGGTTCTTTTGTTGGAAGTGGAGCCCATACCACAAATTTATGATGTAATGAAGCCCTTTAATGCCATATTGTTTGAGAATGAGTGCTGTTGTAATGGCTGGAATTTTGTGCTGTGTAAATGGTTAGCTTGGCAATTAAAGCTACATACATGTCTACCTAGAACACAAAATAATAGACATAGCCTCTGGCTCTAAAGCTTTTAACGCTTTGTCTACTGCTATAACACATAAAGGCCCATTGGTTTGAGGCTACAATCACGTGGATAGATGAACCCAAACTTCTAATACCCAGTTATTTAAAAACATAAATGTTCTATTTAAGTACTCTGTACAATTTGTTGTTTGCTGTATAATTGATTGTATAAATGTAAGATAAGGATAGAAAATATTGAGTCCTATGGAGAGGGTTTTAATCACTGGTTGCAGAAACTTGGAAATAAGATCCTGTGAAAATATCTCAGAACATCTAAAGAGGAAAATATCAAGTATCTGAAATGTTAGCTTTTTAAGATTAACTTGATCAATATCCTTTATCTTATGCCATATTGCACCTCTTCTCTTGCTCTTGAAACAGCTCTGTTGGAAATTGCTATGGTAACATTGTATTCCAAGCTTTTTGGATGGAATGCAATTCTGTACATTCAACTCATGGTTTCATTCAAGATTTGCTAGAACTGGATGGATTGTCATGTGAAATCAGTGAATGTTACTTTCCAACATTTAGCAGGTAGAGATGCCTTCATTCTAACTTGATCGTATCAACTTTAACTATATGTATGTATCTGTCAGTGACGCAATTACTAGTGATTTCATATAGCTCATGCAGTGTCTTAAAGACATTATTTTCCAATATAGTAACTTCTAGCAACATTTGAATATGTGGGGCTGCCAGTGAACACTATCTTACTACTTAAGTGCTGTCTTAATGATGGGTGGAAATGGGAAGAAACATTTTGCCTTACAGTAACATACCCACCGCACATTTCTATTTTTGTGATACTGTACATGCTCCCTGAAACATCTCATCTCAGTTTTGTTTATCTGCACAGTTGAAATGATCTGATTATTTGTATTCTTTGTTTTTAGTCTAATTTAAGTTAATGGATGTTTGCAAGGATGCATTTGTTTGTCTCATTTGTAAGTGTTAGTGTATTTTATCAAGAAAGTCTTAATCCTTTGTCTATGTCGTAGGGTTTTGTAAACAAGAAAAGTGATCAGTGCTAATCATTTTGATAATCATGACCAGAAAATGATTTTCACTGTGATGTCAGAGTTTTGATTGTCTGATTCTATCAAACCACCACTATCAATGACGAGAAGCTTTTAGAGATACCACACAGTATAGTGTCAGAATGGTTTTGTAATGTCAATTAATCAGCAAAAGGTGAAAGTATATGCAGTCATAGTTTTGTAACATCATAGTTCATGACTTCTTTCTCCTTAACTAAATGAGATGTATGTTACTGTCTTTTTTTGGGAAACACATTAGGCTATATTATTTGATACCAAGACAGATCACTGTCGCTGTGTGCAGTATTGGACGTTTGGCCATAATGGCTACTCATTTGAATAAGTGCTAATTGTGGTGTATGCAGAAGTTAGCTAGGTGCCTTCTAGGGAATTCTTGAGTGACATGGAATTAATGTTGCATTACTGTTATTACTCAATTTGATTGAATAATATGTAAACAAAAGGTTTGCTCTCAAATGTTTTTAAATAGTTTCAAGACAGCTATTTATGGTATTCAGACAAATAAGATACTTTTTCTATTCAAACAATATACTGGCCTTTCAAATGCAAAATATATTGTCATGTATAAAACAATAGAGGTCAAATTAACCCTTTTCAAGTAAACTGTTAGGTGGTGTGTTTACTTTATTTGTTGATATTCGAAAATACATGTAAAAAAAATGAAATGTGAAATCGAACCCCTCGTCAATATAACTTACAGCAGTCTGTCTACGTATGAGAACAAATTTGTTACTATTTATTGCTATTCATGTGTTGGTTTCTCTTTTGCACAAGTTCCTCAGTCTATTGAATGGAGACAGAAGATATGGTGAAAGGGAAATTGAATATATTTTTGCAATTTTCTGTTAGTCTCTGTAAAAATTTTAAATAAAGCTCTTTTCAATCAATTATTTTCCTATGATTCATTTTAAGAAATAACATAAAATGTTTTGCAATATAAGTGTAGACTTTTACAAAGCCTGATGGATCTCAAATGAGAACAATAGTGTACCTGTAAAGGTTTTTACATTTGACTCTAATATTTGAACAGTATTGAACTATAGTTTATAAGTATACTACTTTAACAGTAACTACTGTCACATCAGTTTTACTAAACAGAAGTCTTTTGCAAAATTCCCAAAATATTCTGTGTTTCTCAACAGAATCATGCAATTTCTATAAATTACAGAAAACTATCCTAAAAGAACAATCAGAGAAAACAAATGTAGCCTATTGCTCATAGTCACAAAAAATCACAGTTGATCTGAACAGAATTACTATTGACACAGTGACTATAATGACATGTTAACATTGTGATTTCTTTAAAAGATGGTTTAAAAGGAATTTAGTTTCATTCAGCACATTTTGTACTGGTAGGATACTGAAGGTTCTTCAATCCTTGGAGATATAAGTTGCATAAAATTCATATTGAGCTCCCCTGCTTCATACTACGAAGAGGGTATACAGGTCAATTTATTTTAAAGCACTACTCATTAAAAAGCTTCAAAATGTTATGCAAACATACATACTTCACAGTGAAAAAAATCTGTTACATGATAATTGGAGAACATGCTTGTTATACAGGCCAACTGGTCAACTAAGATTCTTTTAGTCGAGCTGCATATGGCAGTGTGAGATCTGATTCCCGCTTGTGTCATCATTGCTGAATTAACTAAATGTTCTACAGAAATTGTAGATTATATTATTTAAGACAAATAAAGCAACTCTAAAAATATATAATTTAAAAGAAAAGGTGTTACTGTTCTCCCTTTTGTTAATCTGCGCTTTGTTTTGGTTTGGTATTTTGCACACGGCACGAGCACAATTGGCTGCCGAACTACAAACTCTGCCATAGCCTACTTTGTCGGCAGGGGCATAGCCAGGACATTATTTCTGGGGGGGCCAGCTCTGGCCAGTCTTTTATTTGGGGTGGCACTTGATTGTCAAAAACTACTATTTTAAAACTCACACACTGCATCACTCAGAGCAGCAGTTTTCTAACGATATCCAGTGGTTAGCTGCTAGTCTCCATTGAAGCGCTGTCAGAATGCGGGTACGTTGGTTTGCGTCTTGCCCCGTTGATGGGGGCGTGGCCCAACATGTTGCGAATATGGGGCTTGTAGCGTAAGTGACAAATGACAATATAAGACGACTTTGTAAAAAAAATACTAATGCATTTTTTCGGCAGGGTGTCCATTCTCTGACCAATGGTGGCCGTGGCCCCCCCTGGCCACCACGTGGCTACGCCCCTGTTTGTCGGTGTTATTAGTCAAAATGGCAAAGAAATCTGTGGTATGGCAGCATTTCATTAATGTACATTTACATTTACAAAGTACCGGGTGACTCAAAAAACGTTGAATGCAAACTCTGCCAACAACGGTTTATTTTTCATAGTTCAATGTCCAGCAGCCATTGAGTCAGATCGGGCAAATGTTTGTATGTTTTTTTTTTGTGGAAAAAAAAGCGTTTCAAATTTTGATTAGTCGATTTTCAGACGTTTTAGTCGAGTTTTGGTCGACCAAAGAAAATCTTAGTCGGGGACAGCCCTTGTGCTGACCATTATTGTGTTTGCGTTACAAAGGTCCCATGATGACTAAAGTTTTTACATGGTAGTGAGGTCAGGATTTTTAGCACCCTACCAATTTAGTTTAATATACAAAACAGAAAAATACAGTACTCACAGTTTTACATATATTTTACCAATTAGAAAAATATTAAGTCTATTCTCCAATTAAATAAAAAAAATGATTAAATCAGCAATATGTACTATTTTTATATAAATATTGTTAAACTTGATTATGGTATAAATTCACACAGTGCTAGGCGACCAAACTGTACTCCCACAGCTTTTCGTGCCAGTTTGGAAATAACTTGTTGGGTGCACATATCAGGAATAATCTGTCAGCACACTGAAAAAAAAAAAAGAAGAAAAACAAGGTTTTACTATTGATGTAAACTGTTCCCTTTAGCAAAGAGACTATTAAAAAGCTAGACCTCCAGAAAGTGCTATTGAACCTTTAAAAACCTAGTCTTATTAAAGAGTGATATTTGATGGCTTAC
Organism: Osmerus eperlanus; assembly: GCF_963692335.1. Classification (NCBI taxonomy): domain Eukaryota; kingdom Metazoa; phylum Chordata; class Actinopteri; order Osmeriformes; family Osmeridae; genus Osmerus; species Osmerus eperlanus. The sequence goes on from NC_085022.1 coordinate 11,706,480, forward strand.
AGGGGCAGTGTTGTGGTGGCTTTAAGGCGTACGTTAGTTAAACATTATTAGTTTTCAAGAAAGTCATTTTCAAGTTTAAGAACTTCCAAGGATAACAATAACCTCAGTGATTCACAACTAGCCTATTGCACACATACAATACTCCTAGCTGTTCCCTTATAGAAAAATAGGCTCATATCAGTGAACTGAAGTTGGTCCCATTATTAAATGAAAAGAAACAACATCCTAGTATTAAATCCATATACTACTTTGAGTTTCCTTACTTTTACATCTAGCCAAAACCTTCAGCTTTGCTTACAAAACTAATGGGGAGCAGTCAATGCACATTGCAGTAGTATCCCAATAAATACAAATTTTGCCAGGGTTTTACATGTCACTAGACCCAGGTTTTACATGTCACTAAACTAGTGATTTTACAATCACTAGACCCAAGTCCCTGTACCTCTCTTTCCTAAAAGCTTGTCTATGGCTTCATTTTCAAGTTGGGCTGCAGGAGAGACACTATTCCTAAAAATGAGGATATCAGACCACAAAAGCCCACCACCCCTGCATTTGACTGGTAGATTCCTAGCTTGTCCAGTGGAATAAAAATGTCACATATGTTTTTCATTGTGTCCAGGGCAACTGCTGGATGGTTTTTCAGGCTCTCAATAAGAACAAAGAGAAAGGTATCAATCTGAGGGATGATAACAGGGGCCACCTCAGGACTGTCATTGAGGTGTTGATTGATTTTCTGTTGAAAGCTCTTATCTTTTGCCCTCTGCACCATTATCTGAGAGATAACGTAAACATCTCTTGTGAGACTCATAACTAAGGACAAGAAGTAGTAACGAGAAGCGTGCAAGCTCCACCGGTCCTTGTTAATATCATGGATTAGGCCAACATTTCGGGCCCAAAGTACATTATCACAAATAAAGTAAAGGGCGCGGTTGAGGTTGGCCACTGTAAGGCACAGGCGTAGAATTGGGTCAGAGAGTTTCAAGGTTCGTGCTGCAGCTTCAACGGAGTTCGCGGTGTTCCCCAGTCTAAACACTGAAAGACAAAACAATGCGTAGAAGTTAAGCATGTTCCCAATTTAAAAAAAATGATCATAGAAAGGGGTCAAATTAATGAGACAATACACGACAGTCAACTAGCTAATATGTATTTGTCAAACTTAAAATAATTTAGCTAGCCAGGCTACAAACAAACATGGTGAGTGTTGACTTTAAAAAAAGACTCACATTTTCTGCCAGAACTCATGTTTGACTCCAGACTTTTCAGCTTCATCACTAGTTCTTTTCGGGCTGAATTATTTCGTAGTAAGTACTTCGTAAAAGCGCAAGCATATTGGGTTGCCCTTTAATAAACAACACACAGGTTAGGTTAGTTAGAGCTACCTAGCTTATTCGTTTATTTTATAACTGTCAATTACCAACTAAACTCTTTACATTTTAAGCTTGGTAGTTAAACTCGAGCTACAGAAGAAGAAACAAGCCACCATTGTACATGTTGTCTTTGATCAACATTCAGTGACTGTAGGCTATGAGTAGGCTAATATATTCAGTAGGCTACAGTAATATAGCTAGTGCTAGCTACAAACTATGTTAGCAAGCCAATGTGTTCACATACCTGAAAATACGGTCCCTCCCTTGACTTTGATTTGTGAACTTTATGAAAGACTCCATTTCAATAATAAATACTACCACGTATCTTAAATTAACGTTAGCTAGCTACTGTTGTTAGCCAACTCCAAAAAATTGGTATGTATGTAGCAGCCTAGTACTGTGGTGTACAATAGAACAATTTGTTCTAGCTAATCACACACTGTGACACAGTACGGCACAGCCAGTATAGCGCTCGTCAGACAATCGAATTTCACAATTAGCACTATGTCTGCTTATTAATCAATTGGGGGACACTACAAAGTAAATTTTTAACTAAATGTCACGTCTCATCCCACTTGAGTAGGCAAAGCACTGATGGATGGTAAATTAGCCTTATTCATAAACCGGTTGATGGTGTTTCTGTACGGAACGTTTTAGCCAACGGACAAGTGCGTCTGTCGCAACCTAGGGTTCGTACCAAAAGATGCGAGATCATCCACTCGTCGTCTCCTACAATAGCCTACTTGTCTCCAACCTATATCGAAAATACCTGGGTTTCATATATCTTAAAAATATCCGAGTAGGGGGAGAGAGTTGGAGGAAGCAAAGTAAAGAGGAGATCAGACAATTCTAACGCAGTCTACTCCCAAAGGCATGGCTGGTATATTTCTTGTACCTACTCTCTATAGGCCCACACCATGGCCTATAATACGTGGAGTATTATATACGGACACGTTTGTTTAACCCTCCAGTCCAAAACAATGGGCATTATTCTGGAGTTGGTTCCCACTTTGTTTCTATAACTGCCTTCATTTTTCTTGGAAGTTTTTCCAATAGACGTTGGAAAATTGATGCACTTCCATTCAGCTACAAGACCGCAAGGGAGTTGGACTCTAATGTTTGGGGATCAGATCTGCCTTGCAGATGCCATTACAATTTATCTGTATTCTAATCTACATCGGAACTTTTACTGCAACTATACCTACCACAAGCGAGTGGAAATAAGACTAAAACCTAAAGAAAAATAATCTGAAATTGCAGTCTACACCAAATACACCAATTTACTGATTTTAGATTTCAAATGTTGGCATCATTGCTGTAATGCCCCACACACCGGTGAGTAGATCCAGGAGCAGAGTTTATTAGAACAGGTAGAAAACAAGGCAATAGAGGGTAATCCAAGAGAATAGTAAAAAATACAGGCAAGGGTCAAAATCATTTAAAATCGATATAGATATGAAAGAGTAATGCTTGGTCTGTAGGCTTACTTAACACTAGACAAGACTTTGCAAAGACCTTAGAGAAATGAGGGATGTATGTACTAACACACGTGGAAGTGCACAGTAATCAACCAAATGAGACACAGGTGCCACAGTCAATAATCCGGAGAGCCAGAGTGCTGCTGTGTATCTGGCTGCTCGAGGGGGTGTGACAATGGCATATGCAAATTGGTCTTGTGGTCTCATAGAAGCAAATATGCATCAATATCCTGACTGTGTTTATTAAATCGTTTATCTAAATGTGATTAATAACTCTATCTTGTATGTTCAGGCTACACAAGCTACACTATGGAAGCAGACAGAGATATTAGTGTAAGTAGATCAACAGTGAGAAGCAACACTCACATTTTGCATAACCAACCACCAGAGGTCATCCTTTCATACGTCATATCCTACCTAACCTTGAAGAACATGTATTGCATTTTTCAAGAGTAAGAAAGATAGATAGAGAGAGGGACAAAGAGAGAGAGAGAGAACATTTGAGTGTTTTTTGAACAAGATTGTGGTAAAGGATGTCATTTTGCTACCCTATCTGAATCACAGCATGTGAAAAACATTATACCCTGGCTATGCCTGCTTTATTTTGCCTTTTTTGAAAGCTTCTGTGATATTTTGTGAACACTATCTTCTTTGTAAATACACAATTTATGCTAGAATACCCATTGGTTTGAAACAGAGAGAAGTTATTTGTGCAAATAAACATCTTGAAAGAACACTATAGGAAATATAATCAATCAATAAACATGTTCTGTAAGCTAACGTGGCCCTCTCTGAGTTGTTTAGCAACACAGACAGCTCAGTGCAGGTGGAATGTCAATTTATAATTTCTGGAGCAGGCCGCTACTTTCCAGCCAATTATCTTACAGTTTTTTTCCAATTGCTTAAGCACAATTTTGAAAACAGGGCTCACTTTGTCAAAACACAACACACAATTCACACAACTAAACATACAAGTAGCAGAACACCTCCAATCTTTTGCAAAATGCAACACTTCGTTCAAAACTATACAATCATGTATAAAAACCCATTTCTGTCACCATATGCCACAGACATGGTTCATAAAATTGGACTCTGTTTGAACCAGTTACACACTGTAGTGCAAAATTTAAAATACTTTTACATTAACTATTCTTTTCTAATGATATAACCTGCTTGATTTTGTCAGAGATATTTTTCCAGTAGAGTACGTACAAGTACATGAATATGTTGACCAAACACAACACACAAGACCAGTACTGCCCACTGTTGAAAATATTTACTGTATTTTTCCGAATTGTCTATGTAACGGTTGCATTTTGTGCAGGAAATCAGCACATATTTCAAATCAAATACTGTAGTAGGCTAGTAGTCTGTAAACACAGCAAATACATTTGTGGAGACAAAAGAAAGAATACAGCAAATGAAATACAGTACATTATTTCAATCATGAACTGCAGTAAATATGTACAAAAAAGTACTGATGTAGTGCATATAGCTATAGCTACATGTAGCTACATTTTACTGTACTGTACTGTAGACAGTAGAGAATAGTAGTTACCTGTGCTCTTGTCGAAATGTCAAAATTACTGTTGCAACACTATATCTGCTGAGGTTGGGCTGAACTCTCTGTCCAGCCTCTCTCAATGTTGCCCCATGGTTCACAACATGGTCAACCAATGTTCAATGTTGTTTGAATGTTATTAGATACTGTAAATTTGGCCCTATTCTTCCATGGCCTCCAGGTCTACATCTCCCTCTCCCTACCTTCCTCCACGGGCTCTCCCTCTCATCCTACCTCTCCCTCTTCCTCTACCTGCAACATTGCCTTCCATTTTTTATGAGGACAGGTACACTGACCTGTTGCCTTTTTATAGTGCTTACACCTGATTGGTATGTTTACAGTTTAGCACTTTAGTGCTTGTACACCTGACGCCTGTGTTTGATCCATCTGTTCACATGTGTGGCATTTTACAAGGCAATGTCTAAAAAAGGCAAGGAAGTGACATCATCTTAAATTTCTGTGTCTAATGTAGAAAAGTGTGTTTAGTGATTTGCAAAACACTGTGTGTAGTATTTTGAAAATAGTGTGAGGATGAGAATGTGCTTATAGTTGTGCAGGTCTGGCCTTCTGTGGTGCTCCTTGAGTGTCAGATTTCACTAACTGTGTGTTATTTGACATTTTTGTGTGTAAGCAATTGGAAAAAACTGTAATGTGATCCTGTTCCTGCCAATCACCCAAGGAGAGGCCTGCCTTGCTTGGTGAGGTGTACCCTTCTCCTTGGCTTACGTTGTGTCAATCAAGCTCAAGCTGGAGGAAAGTGCAGGAGGTCAGACAATAATTAAGGGCACTGTTTGTTATGTTTGAATATATTTGTGTTACCTAGTGCAGATTTCATATGTATGATATCTGTTGATGCATTCTTTGGCAGAGGTGAAAGGTGCATTACATGTTTAATCTGCATCTCCCAGTACAAGATAACCACAGACTGCCTCTTTGGATGGTTTAAATGTTTCATTGAGTAAGCTAGACCTTATTTGACATACAAATTCATGGTTGAATATATGTAAACATGGAGATCAGTGACTCATTGGCTTTAAGTAAGCTATTCCAAGAAGGCATTGTCCCTTACCCTTTATCATTGCATAACTATTTTTGTTCAAGCTCTATTGATTTCCAAGATACATAAACATCAGTGTGTGTAAAGGTCATTCAATGTTTTATTGCACTTGGAACATATTCACCTTTCTAACAGTATTATCACCCTTATCAACAGTTTCTTATTTTAAGGTATTGATTTTCCAAAGACTCTAGTCTCGAACAATACCAGTGTCCACTTGAATTATTGCATCAACGCACTACTTTTCAATGTTAAGAATATAATTTTAACCTCACCACCTCCTGCTACATTCCATGGTCTCCCAGAGTTCAAAGGAGCAAGCCTTTTACTAGATGTTTTTATCTGCAGGGAGTATTGTGCATGATCATGCAGCCTGCATAAGATGCTCAAGAAGGTAGACTTAATAAAATAAATATTCATTAATATAGGCCTATAAAACCTTTTTATTTTGTACTTTGTCGGCTTATTATCATAGTTATCAAATTGTCAATGCATTAATTAAATGTATTGTGACCAAGGAATAGCCACCACATAAAAAAGAAAAAAAAGACAGACAACAGCATAACTATCTATGATAATACAATAACAATTTGGCATGTCACTTAGAGATAAGAACTTGCAATATATACAAGACTGAATTTAAATGGGAGTTTCATTTCAGCTGTTTATTTTCGGTTGGTGTGATCTCATATCATTATTAATGTATGATATTGTACACCTCGTCGGGCATTATCCCTTACATAATGGAACAATTTGCACCCCTTTAACCAGTCATCTGGTCAGGTTTCCATTAGGGTGACTTTAAATGATAGATTTATGAGATTGGCTATGGATATTCATCTGGCCAGGGGAACGGCACAATAGTTTGCTGTCATTTCAGGAGAAGACAGTTAAAAAATGCATATCAAGTCCAAGACCTACCTCACACCATCAAGCAATATTGATGTATACAGTCCACCTGGTGTTTACCGATAACCTTTAAGGTAATTATCTTTATTGTTACTGTGAATATCAGGGTTGGATGGTAAATTCACTTTAAGGTTTCTGGGAATTTGTGGATGAAATTTCGGTGATGTCAATATTTCAGACATCAAAACTCTACATTAAAAGGCTTTGAGTTTTGATTGAAACCTCAATATTAAGGCAATGGAGTTTTAACAGGCTGTGCTAAAATTATGTTTGGCAAAGAAACATTTTAGTTATCCTCTACATGTAAAATAATGAAATGTGCAAAAATCGAATTAAAAAGCTGTATGGAAACAAATCCATAGCTCACATTTCAAATACTAGACAATCTTTTATTTTTTCATGACTATATTTGAAATCAATGTATTGCAATATGGAAACACAAACTACACCTTAACCAGATTCAAACACTTAACATTTTCTTTTATTCACTTCAGACACTCTTATCAAATCAGCATGCAAATAATGTGCATGATAGTCTTCCTGAAAACATCAACGTACTGGCTTCAGTGTTCTTGTAACTTTCACATTTTACTACAGACAGTCAGGTTGGTTTTACAGGATGTGTAGCTTTGGAGCAGCTGAAAGGTCAAAAGAATTCCCAGTCAACCTGGTTTACAACATTATTGCCATCCGAAGAATTCCACTGATCTGGTTCAGTCAGGAAGACTCACTTACGGTTTATTAACAGTACAGACACTTTATCTCGGTGGTATGGTTTTGCTCTCAAGATCCATGATAGAGAGCTACGATATCCGTCTTTTCCTCTGCAGATAGAGCAAGACAGAACCAAAGGTGAAGGCTGGGTGGAGGGAACGTAAGCAGATGCGCATACAGTAATGTGTCTTGGAGCAAAGAAATATGTCAATATTTCTACCTCTTACATATTAATCAATGTACCACATGGATGAGGTTATTGTGAAGTTTTGTAGAAAGATACTCTAAATATCATAAACAGTCTAATGAAAGATCATTCAGTGTGCGTATGTGACATTTCAGTTCTTATGCTTAGACCACATGATTGTAAAATGTATTTTGAAATATCACATGCTGCCGTGCAAGTGACACATGAATTTGAGATGTTGAGACCTTAAATGATTCCAAAACTTTAGGCTGTGACTTTAAGCTTGCCTAAGGACTTACAATTGGCCAGCAGACATGAATGAAACAGTCTGAAGCTTAGCACCAGTTTTGCCAGGTCCGCGGTTTTCCCGCGGAATTGGGTTACCTTTGAAGTGTTGCCGTGGGTTGAATTTTTTGTCCGTTGGTTCGGGTAGACCTATTTTGCATGCAAATTACATGAATATCTTTCAATAAAAATCCATATTTTAAATGAAATTATGTATACCCAAATCCTACCAAACTGACTCCAGATCAGCACGTACACACATTGACATGGGACAAGCCCTCATACACACACGCACTGTGCGTGTGCACACGTGCCTAATGCTCTCAGTCTCCTGACAAAACCTCCTGAAAACTGCTTTTATTGCTGGCATACTAAACATTTGGTGTTACTTTGTAGATATTACAATACATTTGGCAATGATAGCAATGCTGTTGGACTTTAAAAGCAGTGTATATGGTTTGGCAGGGGCATATTTTGAGTTCTGATATTGGGCTGGTTTTTGGGCTGGTTTTATTGGCCATTGGGCTGGTTTTGGGCTGGTTTTGATTGGCCATTGGGCTGGTTTTGTCACACAGACCTGGCAACCCTTCTTAGCACACCTGAGCTTTTGTGAAGAGGTATTTAGGTAAGATTTTCTATGAAGTCTTTAACAGGGCCTATAAACATTAGCCTGGTCCTAACTAGACTCTCGTACATTTCATTTGTACAGAGAGTCTGGGCTCGCTCTATTGACAAGCGTTAACTTCCTTGAAGGCGGGTACTCTGTTGAAGTTTAAAACTATTGGATCTGCCCGAGCCACTCTGGATCTGCCATAACCAATCGCTAGCGTTCGCCTTAGCCTTGACTGAAAATCAAACGAACCCCGTTGGGATCAAAGATTGTTCTTGCTCCGGCTTTAACTTCTGTATATTCGGCAGCGTTGCCACAACGGACCAAATGGCTTTGCTCGCATCTTTCTCCGCCGCCATTACGGAACTACGACACAAACTAGCGCGCAACATAATCGTCATCGTTCTCAGCCACTCCCTCTGTTCGCTGATTGGAAAGGTATAAAATTAACCGGAGACATCTGACTTACGTACCTCATGCCCAGACCTAGTACAGAAGCAAAATCAAAATTGAGCGGAAGTACGTAGGAGGGCAGAGCCAGGCTATATAAACATCACTGTGACCAAACTTTCTATGGGAGAACTACTGCCAAAATATCAGCAGATACTGCAATCCTTATGGTAGATTTACTAAATATAACAAAACCATGATCATTAGAGTGATTATTAGAGTATCTGATGATCCAAGATCAGCATAGCTCACTATTTAAGTATCGCTGCGATCTTTTCATTACTCTGTCCTCTGTGTCATTTTAACATTTCACCCATTGTCTAACAATTACCACAAATTGCTCAATTGTGTATTTTTGTGTGTATGTCACTGTTATCTCTGAGGTATTTGTCAGCAGTCTGCAACCTGCAGGCAGGGGCGGACTTACCCATTAGGCAAAGTAGGCAACCGCCTGGGGCCCCCAGCTGCCAGGTGCCCCCAGCTGCCAGGTGCCCCTTGAAAGAGTCCATAAAAATACTATATGATCAATAATAACTATATTAATAATACAAATCAATTAAGTCATAACCTTCCCCAAAAGTATCAACAAAGATACCAACAGAGCGTTTATTCTATTTGTGTCAACGCAGGCTTCCCCTCCAACCCGATACTACTGTGGACTATTCCATCGATTGCAGCAACTGTGCAGCAAAGCACGTCATTTCAGTTGGTTAATATGAGACAGTAGAAGAGTTAAGTGAATGCAAAAACCAATTTGCTAAATAAAACGCAACTCCCCGAGCAGAGCACAAAAGAGAAAGACAAAAGAGGAGAGTAAACAAGTAGTTGCCAAACTGAAACTACTGAAGGAAACGTCATTTTCCTCTCCACTGGTATCCAATGATGCGGCAGCTAGCACAAGTGTTGCTCAGTGAAGTTTGGCTAGCAACAGCAGCTAGGCTAGATTGTTCGTAGCACAATTTACCGGGGTCAGCTTCTCCACGCAGGGCTCTAGACTGAGACCAAATTTGGCATTGTTACTGACAATGATCGCTTCCAACAAACCTTTTTTGAATTAGCCATGTCCCCCTAAATACATTTCAAGCTTATTTACGTTTTTGGGGGCATATTTTCAGTCAGCAGATGGTACTGTTTGAATCGCGATTACATCTGAAATACTGCCGGTGACAATGGTGTTACAATAGCTTGTTTCAGGGCTCACGCATTGAGCGAGACAGACACTCATTTCGGTCTTTTGTCACGCCCTCCCGCCACACATTGTATTTCTCACGCAGAAAATATATATATATATAATATATTTAATATACCGCAGCACCCAAACAAAATTCCTCTGGCCGCGCCGCTCTCACTATGGAACCGTCAGGAATCAAGCGCGTCTCCCCTGGAGTTCTTAGTCGACCCTGCCACTTATTCATTTAGTCATCTAGCAGACGCTCTTATCCAGAGCGACTTATCAGCCAATCAAAAAAAGAAAGGGTCTATACAATAGCCAATCGTAAAATAGCACCATTGTATCTGGGTAAGATTTAATGCAACAACCAATGGAAAAAAAGCATATCCTGTAATTTTTCGTGATTCTGCTACAACGTCTTCTGAAAGTTTTGTTCACCTACAAAGCAAACCACTGGAGCTCGAGCATCACTTTGAGCAGTCATGATCTCCTGTTTTACTGTTACAACATATTCACAACTTGTTTGACACAAACAATGACAACTTGACTGCTGTTAGAAAATGTTTACCAGATAATTAGCATCAGTTTTTCATGAGTGTCTTAACCAACAGTTTTACAGCCTGTTCACTATGGAGGACCAAACCTGCCAAAATAAAAAATAAATAAATAAATGTATAAATAAATGTATTTATACATAAAAAAATGTAAATATATAAAAATAAATGTATGAAAACATCTTAATTACGTATTTATTTACATGGCCATTTATTTCTATATTTATTTATTTTTGTATTTATTTATTTCTGTGTACATTTATTTCTGTATTTATTTATTTCTGTGTACATTTATTTCTGTATTTCCTTGTCCTTAAGCTAATGAGGTAAGCTGTCAATCAATGTATGTCACGGTGTCACCTTAACCCCATTGGTTGATCGGTATCAGAGTGCGAAGATGGACTTTCCATGCCTGGGGTTGCTATGACTACCTTAGTAAACAAAAGACTGCACACACGCAATAGATAGCGAGATATGAGAGTTTTGGCTAGCTAACCTTGCTAAAAAAAGTGCTAGTCAAGATGTTTAACTTTTTCGCGTTGAGGCTCTGGATACCAATTTTTACCATTTAGCTGCCTGCAGAGTCATAAAGAGAAAGAGTTGCGTCAATTGCCTTTACGTTCATGGTACTGTACTGTACTGTAGGCTAGTTAGAACTAGAGCGAGCTAGCATCAGTTTCAAACACAGCAGCATCGTCGTTGAGTACTGTACTGTATGGAGTTGTGCCAAGGTAAGAATGTGGAAGTTCTTGGCCCATTTTCTGGCATCTAGTACATTTAACATTTCAGTATCTTAAAGTGCCGAGATTTTTTGATGCTAGCTAGACATGTAGAAGCCAGAACGTAGCAAAAACAATGTGCTACGAAGTGAGTGATGACCTGTTTATGTAATGATCAGCGTAGCTAGCTAATTTAGTGCACTATTTATATTTATTGAGAAACTAATGCCTACAAACAAGTTTGTGTGAGAGGAAAGCTGTATTTAATTATTAATCCGTAACTGGTCGCTTATTTGCACCATAGTCTGGGGGTTGGTACAGTAAGAAATTGGATGATATTATACAGTGTCAAGGAACCATCAAAGAACATAGTACAACATGGTTAATATATTCATAATGTGAATGTTTACTAAGCAAACTATGAGTTAGAGACCATTGTAACATTCAGTCCATCATGTGATTATCATTACAGCTTACTGTCTGTTTATGTGTGTGTGTCTATGGCCCTTGCAGTCTGGCATTGCTACTGATGTTGATGTGAGCTGAAAAGGAGGCCCAGTGCCTTGGAGGTGGATGTCAGACCACTGGACGAAGGAGCGCTGGATGGGAGACCACTAGTTGAAGGAGCGCTGGATGGGAGACCACTGGATGAGAGATTTCTGGATGAGGGAAAATGTGATGGAGTGGGCTGTCTTATATTTAAACCACAGTATTTTTGTCATTACTATGCTTTTAATTGTGGTCGTTATTGAGTTATATTGAGTTTGCTCCTGTTGACTTTAGCAAACCACCTCTTTCTCCTCTCACTATCAGCTGGGAAGCCGTAGCCTACATCACGACTCCCTATTTGGAGCATGCAATACATCCCCATGCATCACACCCAACCATTATGAAATCCAAGATGCTAGGTGCAAGACCAAGACAGCGCGGTGTAGACAAAAGCGTTACCTTTATTGTGTCACCCTTTACACTCTTTTCATAGCAGAGACTAAAATAACATGTGTACATATTTGAATAGTCATGTTGACTATCATGTAGTTGTACTGTAGCCTTTCACAACCAAGTCCTTGAGGTTTAATCATTGTGCACTACACATGCATAAAATGATACTATATAGTAGGGAAAGATTAAATAAAGATGCAGAACAAACTACTTGTTTCCAAGTTACATTTAATGACAACACATGAAGGGTATGAAGAGATTCTTAAAGACATTATTGAAGACATTCTTAAATTGGAATACAGCTCCTATTGCATCGGTTGATTTTCCAAATCCTGTTGATAATGACATGTGCAGCACGCTCCCTTACAAATGCACTGCTTGAACTATGAGTATCGGTGTACCTCAGTAAATTAGAATATTGTGGAAAAGTTTGTTTATTTTGATTAGTAAATTCAAAAGTTGAAACTCATATATTATACAGATGCATTACACACACAGTGAAATACTTCAAGCGTTCATTTTAATTTTGATGATTCTGACTTTCATCTAATGAAATCCCAAAATTCAGTATCTCAGAAAATTAGAATATTACACAAGACCAATAAACCTAAGGATTTTTAATACAGAAATGTCAGCCGACTGGAAAGTATGTTCATATAGGCATTCAATACTTGGTCTGGGTTCCTTTTGCATGAATAATTGCATCAATATGGCATGGAGGCGATCAGCCTGTGGCACTGCTGATGTGTTATGGAAGCCCAGGTTGCTTTGATAGCGGCCTTCAGCTCGTCTGCACTGTTGGTTCTGGTGTCTCTCATCTTCCTCTTGACAATACTCATAGAGTCTATGGGTTCAGGTCAGGCAAGTTTGCTGACCAATCAAGTGATACCATGGTCATTAAACCAGGTTCTGTTACTTCTGGCAGTGAGGGCAGGTGCCAAGACGTGCAGGAAAATGAAATCAGCATCTCCATAAAGCTTGTCAATGGAAGGAAGCATGAAGTGCTCTAAAATGTCCTGGTAGACGGCTGCATTGACTTTGGACTTGATAAAATTGTGGACCTACCAGCAGATTACATGGCTCTGCAAATCATCACTTGGAAACTTCAAACTGGACTTCAAGCAACTTGGATTCTGTGCCTCTCCACTTTTCCTCCAGACTCTGGGACTTTTATTTCCAAGTGAAATGCAACATTTACTTTAATCTGAAAAGAGGATCTTGGACCACTGAGCAAGTCCTTTCCCTTTTCTCCTTCGCCTGGGTAAGACGCTTCTGACGTTGTCTCTGGTTCAGGAGTGGCTTGACACGAGGAATGCGACAGTTGTAGCCCATGTCCTGGATACATCTGTGCGTGGTGGCTTTTGATGCACTGACTCCAGCCTCAGTCCACTCCTTGTGAATTTCCCCCAAATTCTTGAATGACCGTTGCTTCACAATCCTCTCAAGGCTGCAGTTATCCCTGTTTCTTGTGTACCTTTTTCTACCACAATTTTCCCTTCCACTCAACTTTCTATTAATATGCTTGGATACAGCACTTTGGGAACAGCCAGCGTCTTTAGCAATGACTTTTAGTGGCTTACCCTCCTTGTGGAGGGTGTCAATGATTGTCTTCAGGACAGCAGTCTTCCCCATGACTGTGTAGCCTACTGAACCAGACTTAGAGACCATTTAAAGGCTTAGGAAACTGTTACAGGAGATAATCAGCTGATTAGAGTAGGACATCATGAGTCTACAATATTTAACTTTTTCAGTCAAATGTTCTAGGATACTGAAATTTGGGTTTTCATTAGCTGTAAGCCATAATCATCCAAATTAAAAGAAATAAACACTTCAAATGTTTCACTCTGTGTGTAATGCCTCTGTATAATATATGAGTTTCACCTTTTTCCATGATATTCTAATTTACTGAGATTCACATGTGTCGGTCTAACTGCAGAGTATAGTAGTATAACCATGCTTATAAACTAGACCGCACCATTTCAATGATATGCAATCTACATAATGTATTTGTGACCTGCTAGGGAAGTTACCCGGCTACTTATGTAATGTTACAACACTGGATTAAAATCAAAATGATTAGAGCTACGTCTAAATTCATTTACACAAGTTTCTTAGTTTGACCCGTCTGACACTTGCCTGACCTGAACCCATAGACTCTATGAGTATTGTCAAGAGGAAGATGAGAGACACCAGACCCAACAGTGCAGACGAGCTGAAGGCCGCTATCAAAGCAACCTGGGCTTCCATAACACATCAGCAGTGCCACAGGCTGATCGCCTCCATGCCATATTGATGCAATTATTCATGCAAAAGGAACCCAGACCAAGTATTGAATGCCTATATGAACATACTTTCCAGTCGGCTGACATTTCTGTATTAAAAATCCTTAGGTTTATTGGTCTTGTGTAATATTCTAATTTTCTGAGATACTGAATTTTGGGATTTCATTAGATGAAAGTCAGAATCATCAAAATTAAAATGAACGCTTGAAGTATTTCACTGTGTGTGTAATGCATCTGTATAATATATGAGTTTCAACTTTTGAATTTACTAATCAAAATAAACAAACTTTTCCACAATATTCTAATTTACTGAGGTACACCGATACTCATAGTTCAAGCAGTGCATTTGTAAGGGAGCGTGCTGCACATGTCATTATCAACAGGATTTGGAAAATCAACCGATGCAATAGGAGCTGTATTCCAATTTAAGAATGTCTTCAATAATGTCTTTAAGAATCTCTTCATACCCTTCATGTGTTGTCATTAAATGTAACTTGGAAACAAGTAGTTTGTTCTGCATCTTTATTTAATCTTTCCCTACTATATAGTATCATTTTATGCATGTGTAGTGCACAATGATTAAACCTCAAGGACTTGGTTGTGAAAGGCTACAGTACAACTACATGATAGTCAACATGACTATTCAAATATGTACACATGTTATTTTAGTCTCTGCTATGAAAAGAGTGTAAAGGGTGACACAATAAAGGTAACGCTTTTGTCTACACCGCGCTGTCTTGGTCTTGCACCTAGCATCTTGGATTTCATAATGGTTGGGTGTGATGCAACGGGATGTATTGCATGCTCCAAATAGGGAGTAGTGATGTAGGCTACGGCTTCCCAGCTGATAGTGAGAGGAGAAAGAGGTGGTTTGCTAAAGTCAACAGGAGCAAACTCAATATAACTCAATAACGACCACAATTAAAAGCATAGTAATGACAAAAATACTGTGGTTTAAATATAAGACAGCCCACTCCATCACATTTTCCCTCATCCAGAAATCTCTCATCCAGTGGTCTCCCATCCAGCGCTCCTTCAACTAGTGGTCTCCCATCCAGCGCTCCTTCGTCCAGTGGTCTGACATCCACCTCCAAGGCACTGGGCCTCCTTTTCAGCTCACATCAACATCAGTAGCAATGCCAGACTGCAAGGGCCATAGACACACACACATAAACAGACAGTAAGCTGTAATGATAATCACATGATGGACTGAATGTTACAATGGTCTCTAACTCATAGTTTGCTTAGTAAACATTCACATTATGAATATATTAACCATGTTGTACTATGTTCTTTGATGGTTCCTTGACACTGTATAATATCATCCAATTTCTTACTGTACCAACCCCCAGACTATGGTGCAAATAAGCGACCACAGTTACGGATTAATAATTAAATACAGCTTTCCTCTCACACAAACTTGTTTGTAGGCATTAGTTTCACAATAAATATAAATAGTGCACTAAATTAGCTAGCTACGCTGATCATTACATAAACAGGTCATCACTCACTTCGTAGCACATTGTTTTTGCTACGTTCTGGCTTCTACATGTCTAGCTAGCATCAAAAAATCTCGGCACTTTAAGATACTGAAATGTTAAATGTACTAGATGCCAGAAAATGGGCCAAGAACTTCCACATTCTTACCTTGGCACAACTCCATACAGTACAGTACTCAACGACGATGCTGCTGTGTTTGAAACTGATGCTAGCTCGCTCTAGTTCTAACTAGCCTACAGTACAGTACAGTACCATGAACGTAAAGGCAATTGACGCAACTCTTTCTCTTTATGACTCTGCAGGCAGCTAAATGGTAAAAATTGGTATCCAGAGCCTCAACGCGAAAAAGTTAAACATCTTGACTAGCACTTTTTTTAGCAAGGTTAGCTAGCCAAAACTCTCATATCTCGCTATCTATTGCGTGTGTGCAGTCTTTTGTTTACTAAGGTAGTCATAGCAACCCCAGGCATGGAAAGTCCATCTTCGCACTCTGATACCGATCAACCAATGGGGTTAAGGTGACACCGTGACATACATTGATTGACAGCTTACCTCATTAGCTTAAGGACAAGGAAATACAGAAATAAATGTACACAGAAATAAATAAATGTACACAGAAATAAATAAATACAAAAATAAATAAATACATAAATAAATGGCCATGTAAATAAATAAATACGTAATTAAGATGTTTTCATACATTTATTTTTATATATTTACATTTTTTGATGTATAAATACATTTATTTATACATTTATTTATTTATTTTTAATTTTGGCAGGTTTGGTCCTCCATAGTTCACTGACAACACCTGCTCAGAACAAGTAGTTCATAGATGTAGCCAGTGTGTATCGGTGAAACTCACTCCTCAGGTATGTAAAACGCCACCCGCATCGCCAGATTGCTAGCTTTTCGTTGGTTTGTAGTGGTGGCGTTTAGGATGTCAAAGGTGGCAGGTTCGAACTCAGTGCGGGACGAACATGGGCCCGATACCTCAGAGTCAGACGGAGCTTGCAATTCTTCGTCTGTTATATCCACCTTATTCTCAGGGACAGGGGGTCTACTGTAGAATTAGTCCCAGCCAGCCGTCAACAGTGATTCTTTCTTTCTAAAGTAATTTCAACTGTAATTTAGTTTGTTTTTAAACATATGTTGTCATTTATATCGTTATTATTATTGTTATAAAATGTCATTGCGGAGCTCTGGTAGGCTACCTGTTGCGCTGTTCGCGGTTTTACTAACAACCAGACTTAGCTAAATCTGTGGCTTCAACGACAGTGTGTTGAACACACCCACAACAAAAAGGGATTGTTCTTGTGACAAACGGTACAGTTTCCATCGCCTGCCAACAGATGACTACAAAAGAATGTAGCTGAAAAACCTAGCCTTGAAGAGACCACTCAAAACACTATCGTATGTGTACTCATTTCATTTTGTAGACAAAAAGCCGACGGAGGAAATCCGCATCCTACTTTGTGTTTGGGCTACGAGAGACCTCCACAGATTTAGTTGCAGTACTGCCAGTAAAGGTGGGATGCAAGTGTTCATATAGGAATTGTTGTGGGTTAGTAATGCCCTGGTCCAGCAACACATGAGCACCCAGCCGTTTGTATTTCATCTGACGATGAAACTAAAACCCAGGACCGGTGATGTGGGACTTTGAGGCTCTGACTAGGCTCTGTCTGCTTTAAGGTAGACAAGGTTGTGCCCCACCTCCTTTATTAAAACGCGACCAACTTTATTCCTGTCGAGGTAGCTACTGATAAGACTAAGAGCTTTTCAGGTTATTCATCGCTTCAACGTCCAACGTCCGTAGTAGCATATTTAGCTACTTTATTAACTCTCTGTTGCTAGCACAGAGTTAATAAAGTAGCTAAATATGCTAGTGTACGTTATTTGAGGCCACCTTTTCAGGTCGTCCTCCCGTACCTCGATAGTAGAAGGCAGAGGTATGATCAAATTGTCCCGTTTCAGGTGTAACAGGCTGTGTTCCCACATGTTTTATTTCGCATCAGAATTAGTTTACCGCAATGAAAGTTTATAAGCGTTACCATGACAATCGCCGACTCCGGAAGTCGCGCCCATAATCCAGGAAATGGATCATGGGAGGTAGGAATGAGGCCTAGTTTTATTTTCGTTATCACACGATGACTGACATATTGTCACATTATAAACATCTCTTTCCAAATAGGCGTAATAATTTTATTAGCACTAAATACATTTAAGTGTTTTGCATAGTCGATGTTATAGGTCACTTTTAAAATAATGTCATATTTTATCATTATATCCTGGCCATGAATGCATTAATCATTGCTGCCTTTCAAAGATGTCAGGTAAAAAGCAATTAATTAATTAATTTTGACCCCTGGAGGGGGGGGGGGGGGGGGGAGAGAATGTCACTCTTGCCTGTCTTCAAAACTTGAGAGCCCTGTTGTTTCAAAGGGGGTTCTTAATGAATGAATGCAATATGAGTATAGGCTAAATGCTTGGAAATGTCGATAGAAGGGAAAAACTTAAGGTGTCATAGAGGTTAGGACCGTTTTGCACCGGATTGCCCAATATATTTTCAACTGAGGCTGCTACAGCTTATCAATATTCCTTCTTGCAGGGGAAATGAGAAGACAACCGTTTCATTGTAGCTACACTTCACCCTTTGTATTTTGAACTGTAAATGAGCAGCAACAAATGTATGCTTTTAAATCTATGAAGTCTTCATAAAAAGTATAGGCATACACATTTTTATATAAAATATACAGAAATATCAGTTGTAAAAATTACAGTTAATAAACGGACACATCTGCAACCGACGCTAGCAAGCACACCCTACAATTTCCCCAGAAATGGTACCCTCTCTAGTTATTATTATTATATTAATAATTATGAAATGGATTGAAATGAGTGAGAATAGGAGTTAAGGGGGCCCCATGCCTGTCTTCGCCTGGGGCCCCCAAATCACTAAATCCGCCACTGCCTGCAGGCCCATTAAACAATCTTTTTTCAGGCTCTTAAGACATAAACTTTCTCCTTAACAAACGTAAAGACAGTACAGAAAACAAGTTGACTGTCTCAGAAAATATCATTATCTAATACACCACTAGGTTAACTGGTGGTAATATTACAGTTTTTTCAGTCTCTAACAAGCATTTGTCCAAACAGTTGTCACATTTTCAAAACTCTAAACACAATTAGCACAGCATCAGTCTTTTTTGGCCATACAATTCACATATTTCATGTCTTTTTCACACAATATGCAGTCAGTGAACACATTTCCACAACGCTTACATTTTCTTAACAGACAAGCTATACCTCCCAACAAAATGATGGATTGTTTGTGTAGTATTTACGAATGTTAACACACAACATCCCACAATAGCAAAAACAATTATCCAAACCTTAGATACAGTATAAAAACATCTGCTTCTGCAATGATATTAGTTCAAAAACAACATATCTCAGCTGGAAAAAAAGACAATTGAAAAATGTACACACAGGTGATTTATGTTGGGTAAAGTGGGCCAACCACAGCTGATTCCAGTCTGGCTTAGACTCAGTGGCAGGCGTTATTTCCTTCAATTACTATAAAAGAAGGACTTTGAGGAGTGATGTTTTTGGAAACAGAAACAGAAAAATACAAACACTGTAATGTCTGGACGAGGAAGAGGAAGAGCAAGGGGCCCAGGGAGAAGAGCAGGCCCAGTGAGAGATGGAGGGAGAGGTGCAGAAGCAGTGAGAGATGCAGAAGGAGGTGCAGTGAGAGGAGCAGGGCTGGGGAGAAGAGCAGGCCCAAGGAGAGGGCAAGGTAGAGGTGTAAGAATGCGTGGTGGTGGCATTCCAAGGGCTGCAAGAACAGTAGTCAGTGAGGAACTTCGTGCCACTATCATTGACCATGTAATCAACCACGGTCTTTCACTAAGAGAGGCTGGTGAAAGAGTGAAATCCAAGTTGAGGCGGTCAACAGTTGCCTCCATTATATGCATCTTTCAACAAACCAATATTTTGTTCACTGTAAGCATTACTGTAAACTTTTCTGTTCTATTACTGTATACTGTGTTTCTACTGTACTTCCTTTAGTAAACAGTAAGGAAAAAAAACTAATTTGCTTTTTACTGAAATGTGTTTGAATGTGAACATTATTGTACATGTGGACATACAGTTCCCAACCAAGACATTTAGTGTAAAAGGTGGATTGCATGTTTTGCATGCAACCACTGAAACATAAGTCTATGCAGTTTTTATAATGTCAACAATAGCCAGTATTTTGAAACCTGGTGTACTTTGATTGACTGCATGTGCCTTGTGAAGTGAAAACAAGTGTTATTCTTTGACAGAATAATTTCATTTTGAGTCAGATTTCCAGTGTTTTGGTAAAGTCAGTGTGTGCAGAGAAACGTGTGTTCTGTCTTGAAATGGAGAGTTAGTATATATTCAACAAAATGTGTTTTTGAGAAGAAAATTATCCATTTGGCCAATTGTGTTTTGTAGGTGTCAGTCTGTGTTAAGCATTTAGAAAAACTATCCGAAGTATGGGTAAGCGCTTGTTAGCGATTGAAAAAAACTGTAATACCTTCCATTGACAATGAAAATGACCTGTTCCTCACAGAAAAGCTATAAAATACATCCTAGTGTGTGGTACAAAAATAATGCATGTTCTTCCAACAATCTAACAATATTACTCAAGATTGTTTACCTTACTGACCTGATGAATACAGCACAGCCACATGCCAATGTCAAAACTGCAGATGAAAATCTGCAGTTCAGAGTCCAATCTATACCAATCCAAATGTACTCAGGTCTGCTGTTGTTAAATGGTGTGAATTTATTGTATTTTATTGAGAAAGCATCTGCTAAATGAATACATCTGGGCCTAAGGTGACTAAAACCTTGTAGGTCTGTAATACATTCTTCTTCTTGAAGTACACTGTGTTTCCACTTACCAAGTAACTGTTGGAAGGACTATGCCACTGGGATTATATTCATAATTAATACAATAGAAACCTATGATGAAGATGTATACTCTTTATTTAGACACGAGAGGGTATTGAGACGTACAAGTCTTCTTTACCAAAAAAGAAACCTAGGTTAAACCGAATACAAACTTTAAAACTGAGTTAAACTGAATATGAAAATCTAGCAGGTGTACATTCTTTAAAAACAGGTTTAGCAGTCTAACAAATAATTTTTTGCAGGCGTTGCGTCCCATTGGGCAAGACGGGCAGTTGCCCGGGTCCTCGGCCACTAGGGGGCCTCGTCGTATGTACATTTTTTTATTTTTTTATAATTAAAATAAATCACTTGTCATTGCAAATAAATTACAATTCAAATTCTATTCTTTATAGCTAAATGTTTCTCTAATTCATCATGGAACATAATTCAGGTCATACGACGTTTCTGTCGGGAGAGTGTGAATTTCCGCGATCATACATACTCCACGACACAACAAATTCTCCCGGCAGAAACGTCATATGGCCGAAACATGAAACTATTTCAAAGTGGCAGTCAAAAAAGAAATAAGAAAATGGGGGAGGAGATGTTAATTGAGAAAATACCTAAGCTAACGCAGTTTTTCAAATCAAATAATGCGTCCGTGGAAGATGAAGACGTTTCAAGTGCTGCTGGGCCAAGTTCAGGTAGACCTAGCTAGCAGCAGCAAACAAACAGCCACAGCCATTTCAACACCAACTAGCCTTGCCGACCTTTCTTCTAAAAACGATGAGCCATCATGTACCACATCTGCCCATATCCCTGAAGCTGACACCTGCATTGAGGAGGCACATGATACTGCCATGGTCATCGTCCCTGCTCAAACACAAGCACAGCTGGATGATGTCAGCAATGTAAATAACCCTAATGACACAGTGATCAGTGAAGACCCAGCATTATGGCGTGACATAATAACAGATAGTGAGAGAATTGAAATTGTTAGAACAGGACCGGTACAAATTCGGAACTTTAGATTCCCCAAAACACAGATAACCGGCCAAGGAGATTCACGGTTGAAAACTTTGAAATGAAAATGAAAAACGGGGAACAAATTACAAGGAAGTGGCTAGTCTACTCAACCAGTGCAGATGCAATTTATTGTTTTGCATGCCGCATCTTTGGAAAAAACAAAATCGCACTCACCAACAATGGATTTAGTGCATGGAAACGTATCGGAGAACATCTCATAAGTCATGAGCGCAGCAGGGAGCACGTCGATAATATGGAGAATTGGTGCCAACTAGTGGCAAGATTGAAACTAAACACCACAATTGACTCCGTGAACCAAGAGTTGATAAATAAAGAAATTGCCCACTGGAAAATGGTGCTGAGGAGACTCTTTGCCATTGTATGCCATTTGGCTGAACGAAATTTAGCATTTCGAGGACACACTGAACACCTGTACCAACCCAGAAATGGGAACTTCCTGGGTCAGGTTGAATTAATGGCCCAATTCGACCCAGTAATGAATGAACACTTGAGAAGAATCCAAAGCCAGGAATGCAAAGATCATTACCTCAGCAAACAGATACAAAATTAGATCATATCTGTAATAGCACAAAAGACCACAGATGCTGTTGTATCTCTGATAAAGAGAGCCAAGTACTTTGCTGTCATAATGGACTGTACACCAGACAACAGCCATACTGAACAGCTATCCCTTGTAATGCGCATTGTAAACTGTGAAGAAAATGTGGGTATTTCCATTGAGGAGCATTTTCTTGGATTTGTTGACGTCCATGACACAACTGAGAAAGGACTGTATGAAACTTTCATGGACCAACTGACCAAATTGGATCTTAAAATCTCTGACTGTCGTGGGCAGGCATATGACAATGGGAGCAACATGCAGGGTAAGCACCAGGGTGTACAGAGGAGAGTGCTAGACACAAACAAGAAGGCCCTGTATGTGCCATGTGGGAGTCACAGTTTAAATTTGGTTATTTGTGATGCGGCACAGTCATCTAGACAGTCTGTGAACTTTTTTGGTGTCCTCCAGAGATTGTACAACTTGTTCAGCTCCTCTGTGCAACGGTGGAAGATTATGCTGGAACATGTACAGATGATGACTGTCAAAAGTCTGTCTTCAACCAGATGGGAGTGCAGAGTGGACAGTGTGAAAGCTCTCCGGTACCAAATGCCTCAGTTTGTGGAAGCCTTGGAGGCACTCGTTGACCATGCCATGGCCAAAAGACCTACAGATTCTGAGACTGTGTCCAAGTGTGAAGCACTTTTGAAAGACATGCAGACCTGGAGTTTTCTTCTAAGTGTTATTGTTTGGTATAACATTCTGTACAAAATAAATCACATCAGCAAACTCTTTCAGAGTCCAAAAATCTCCATAGAGACCCTGAAAAGAGAGACAGATGGACTTGGAGAAAGTCTGCAAGAGTACAGAGAAAAAGGGCTTAAATCAGCGCAGACAGATGCCAGGGAGATGGCAGAGGAATTAAAAGTTGAGATGACACTCCCTGAACAGAGACAGCGAACAACTACTCGAAGATGCCTGTATGAAGGAAGAGAGGAGACAAAGTTCACCCCTGAAGAGCGTTTCAACAGGGAGTTCTTTTTACCTCTCGTTGATACAGCCCTTTGTAGCATTAGAAATCGATTTGCTCAGACAGAGACATATTTCGGTCTGTATGGGTTCCTTTATTCAATGGAGAACATGAAAAAAGCAGAGCATGAAAGAACACTGGGCATTAGCTGCCAGAAGATGGAGGTGGAAACAGAGGATGTTGATGGTGCTGATTTGGAACTGGAGATAAGGGCTGCAGTAAAAGCCTTTCCAGACTGCATCTGCTCCCCTTCAGAAATGCTTGATTATATATACAAGGAGAACGTACTGGATTGTTACCCCAACCTAAGCATTGCACTCCGATTACTTCTCACACTGCCTGTCACTGTTGCTTCTGGGGAAAGGAGTTTTTCTGCCTTGAAACTAATCAAGACATATCTGAGGTCCACTATGGCTCAGGAGCGACTGTCAGACCTGGCAGTAATATCCATTGAGCAAGATGTGAGGAGAAAGCTAGACATGGAAGATGTCATTACTGCATTTGCCAATGCTAAAGCACGAAGAATCAGGATTTAATCCTGCACTCAACACTCACACACAGTAAGTGTCAGTTATAACTCCTTTCAATTCATGCCATTTTCATTAAAATGCTATACTGAATGCTAACTTACAGGCTCCTCTCTTTTTGTCTGCCTTTTCAGGTATTTGCTTGCTTCCTGTACAGATTGAAGAATGGGGAGTTGCCCCTCCTTTGCCCTCCAACTCCATCCCCACCTTGGCCCACTCTTTTCACCCAACCCCACAAGACTGAAATACATGTGTACAGACACTCACACGCACACACTCACTCACTCACATCCAGTTGTCTCCCTTTCACTCACACATTAGTCTCCCTTTCACTCACACACTCACTCTCACACATACAGACACACACTTACTCACTCACGTCTCCCTTTCTCTCACTCACTCACACACTCACTGAAACCCTCACTCTCTCTCTCACACACGTCTCACTTTCACACACGCATTTACTCTCTCTCTCTCTCTCTCTCTCTCTCTCTCTCTCTCTCTCTCTCTCTCTCTCTCTCTCTCTCTCTCTCTCTCTCTCTCTCTCTCTCTCTCTCTCTCTCTCTCTCTCTCTCATACACACGGTCAAAATAGATGTTAAAGTCAGCCGTTTTGCTGTAAAGTTAATCATTATGAAGCAAATATTTGTTTAGTTGTTTCTAATCACAATAAATGTAAATTTCACATAACATGGCTCATTAAGTGTGTGTGTGTTGGGTTGTAGGGGATTGGTGCTTTGGTGAGGGGATTTTTGTTTTTTGTGGGGGGGGGGGGCCTCAAAATTGTTCTTTGCCCTGGGCCTCCAACTAGCTAAAACCGCCCCTGATTATTTGACTAGTTATTGTGCTTGGGTCACTTAACATCAACGCATGTGTATGTTTTCATGGACTTTTCATCAAGCAAGCATTGAGCAAGAACAAGCAGAGAAGATTGTAGCACTGACATGCCAATTAAATGTCAAAAGGTGGACAGCTGTCATGTCAAAGACAAGCATATGATGTTAGATGAGATTACAGTACCCTCTGTTGGCAGGACGTT
This sequence comes from Osmerus eperlanus, assembly GCF_963692335.1. Classification (NCBI taxonomy): domain Eukaryota; kingdom Metazoa; phylum Chordata; class Actinopteri; order Osmeriformes; family Osmeridae; genus Osmerus; species Osmerus eperlanus. The sequence continues at coordinate 11,731,369 of NC_085022.1, forward strand.
CTAAGTCTAGAGTGCTGAGGGCAACATTCCTGTCAGTAATGGAAGATAGCTTGTGGACTTCTCAGTTTCATATGTCCAATCGGTACTCTAATCTCAACAGTACACCACATGAAAAGTGACTAAGCTGTGACGTTTTCTGTGGTGCATCGTGAGAGGAATTCTTTTTTTCTCGCTATGCTGCGCGTGTATGTCATTTTGAATAGAAGGAGATCTGACAGGCTATTATGCACAGAGCAGAAGGAGGATTGAAGTATACACTTCCCACCTGTGCTGTTGACAACATATTATAGTAGGTATGAGTTTCTCAAAAACCTTAAGGCACCATGGACAGACATATAAATATTTCTCTGCTGTCATGTATTTCCGAATCAACAGTGAAATATATTTTCTTGTCTTACAGTTTTTTTTATATTCGCTTTGGTACTATTTTCACAAGTAAGGTGTACATTTTCAAAACTCTTAGTACAAAAATCCAAACTGATCACACTTGTAACGCAGCTAGCCATTCTTTCAAAACCTGATGGAATGCTTTCAGTCCACATAATCATTGTTTCAAACACAACATTATTGTAATATGTAACAGGAACATTTGGTTTAATGACCAAAACACAACAGTATGATCTTCTTTCAGTGTAGTACTTTTACAGTTTTTTTTAATTTGCTTTGGTACTATTTTCACAAGTAAGGTGTACATTTTCAAAACTCTTAGTACAAAAATCCAAACTGATCACACTTGTAACGCAGCTAGTCATTCTTTCAAAACCTGATGGAATGCTTTCAGTCCACATAATCATTGTTTTAAACATAAGATTATTCTAATATGTAATGGGAACATTTGGTTTAATGACCGAAACACAACAGTATGATCTTCTTTCAGTTTAGTACTTTTAACAATCAGTTAATCCAACAGCAAACAATGCAAGATACATGTTTCAAATCGGCCTTAGAAGTGCTGAAATGAATATGCTACAGTACTATGTAAAAGACAGATTACACAGTTTCACATTAAGCAAAAAAAGAAACTGAGAAGTCCACAAGCTATCTTCCATTACTGACAGGAATGTTGCCCTCAGCACTCTAGACTGAGAACGTCCTGCCAACAGAGGGTACTGTAATCTCATCTAACATCATATGCTTGTCTTTGACATGGCAGCTGTCCACCTTTTGACCTTTAATTGGCATGTCAGTGCTACAATCTTCTCTGCTTGTTCTTGCTCAATGCTTGCTTGATGACAAGTCCATGAAAACATACACATGCGTTGATGTTACAGTTTTTCTCGATTGGTTACACACATTTTCTGAATGCATACCTCATACTCTCAGAACTCTACACACAAATCAAAAAAACACACACACAATGGGCAAAACCCCTCACTTCTCCTGCAAAATTAAACTTAACATTCAAAACAATGTTATTTAATCTCAAAATGGTATTTTGTTTTCAAATGACAAACACAAACCATCATATGAATAGACATTTTTAAGAACCATTTGAACACTGATGTGCTCAATGTAAAACACTATGATGAATGGAAAACACTTCTTCTTCATTCATCATAGTGAGTTAGGCCTTTTTTTTGTTCAGTGTTACATTTACTACAGACAGTACATACATAAGTGTGTTGTAAAATATTTGAGAATATTGTTTTTATACTCAGAACACAGAAATACACGGTAACAAATATATTTTACATATATGTACACAGTGTATATCCCAACCAACACAAAGTTGCACATACAGCGGTTTACATACAAAACAACAGAATAATTTACTGTATAGTGTATACAGTTACATTATTACTATTTTTCTTTGTATTTGCCGTAATGTTATGGCGTTATTTTCTAGGACCATGTTCATGATTTCAGTTTCCTGTTCAGGAGACAGAAGACGTTCCCGACCACCTTGTGTTGGTAATCTTTCAGTTCTGCCAAACATATAGTAAAATACTGTAAATACTGTGTAGGAATACAAAGTAGGAATACATTTTCCAAATACTTGAAACATACTTTATTTTTACAGTCCTACAGAACAGTCCACAGGCAATACTTTACTACTGTACTCATTGAGTACTGTATTGATATGCAGTAGGCCTACTGCAATTTTGTAGTGAGAGTAGATTTCTTACCTATTCTCATTTCGGAAAGTCCCGATGATGGATGGTACAGTGTACCTGCTCAAATTTGGCTGTACTCTTTGCCCAGCCTCCCTCATTGTTAGACCATGGTTGACTACATGGTCAACCAAAGCGGCTCGGATCTCATCAGAGATTATGGTCCTTGGCCTTCCTCATCCTCGTCCTCCCTGTCCTCCTCCTCTTACTCTCACTCCTCTGCCTCTGTTTCCAATGTTGGCATCCATTGCTCAAAAACAGAAAAGGTCACCTGTTGCCCTTTTATTCTAAAGCTCTGATTGCTAATTGTAAAACTGTGTGACAGGTGTTTGTCCATGCGATGAGTCAGTGTGCGTATTTGAATGGCAGTGTGTTCTTTGTGAAAACAAAAGATTTTCTTCATGAAAATGGTGCCAAATGCAGAGAATTGTGTGTAGTGTTTTGAAAACAGTGTGTGTTAGAACTGCAATTTGAGTGTAAAGCAGGAATTGTGCTTGTAGTTTAGCACAATTGGTTCATGGGGTTGGTGCATGAGTTACATGTTGTGGTCATTGTGTCTCAAGTACCAGTATTTGTGTGTAAACAATTGAGAAAAACTGTAAGTGACCCAAGCACAATAACTAGTCAAATAATTATTTGTTAGATTGCTAAACCTGTTTTTAAAGAATGTAAACCTGCTAGATTTTCATATTCAGTTTAACAGTTTTTATTCGGTTTAACCTAGGTTTCTTTTTTGGTAAAGAAGACTTGTACGTCTCAATACCCTCTCATGTCTAAATAAAGAGTATAAATCTTCATCATAGGTTTCTATTGTATTAATTATGAATATAATCCCAGTGGCATAGTCCTTCCAACAGTTACTTGGTAAGTGGAAACACAGTGTACTTCAAGAAGAATAATTTATTACAGACCTACAAGGTTTTAGTCACCTTAGGCCCAGATACTTTACTCATAGGATGGTACTTTCCAGATCAGATACAGATGTATTCATTTAGCAGATGCTTTCTCAATAAAATAAAATAAATTCACACCATTTAACAACAGCAGACCTCAGTACATTTGGATTGGTATAGATTGTTTGTTACCATTGCACATTTTCATCTGCAGTTTTGACATTGGCATGTGGCTGTGCTGTATTCATCAGGTCAGTAAGGTAAAGAGTGCAGAATGTGTTTCGAGAATGAGAATGTGTTTAGAGTTTTGCTGAAAAGTGAGATCTGCAAATTGTGTTTTACCATGTGAAATGGTTTAAGGTATTGACAACAGACTGCACAATTAGCTACATGAGTCCAGGCAACTGAGAACTTTGTTCAGCCAATGGGTTTTAGTGTTTTAGAAATTGAGAAAAACTGTATAATGGCAAAAGTGTTTGCAACAACATGAGACAAATGTGTGCTTTTGAGACGTGTTTGTGATATTTTGAATGCTGTGCTTCATTTTGCAAGAGAAGCGAGGCATTTTGCATTTTGTGTGTGCAGTTGTTGGATTTGTGTGTTAAGTTTTGAAAAAAAAAGAGGACAAGTAAAAAAAATGTGTGTAAGCATTTGAAAAAAACTGTAAATGCTCAAAAATAATACCAAGATAGAAAACAGATACTATACTTGCTCCATGCCTGCTGATGTGCTTTTAGAACAAATATGTGTATATGTCTGTGTGTCTGAAAGTGGAGTGATTTTTCATAATTATTTTGTTTCTGAAATACATACATTCTGTGGGAGGCCAATCCGTTCATTCAATCGCTCATTTGAATTTATGTAAACTCCTACTCAAAAGTGTGTATGTTTGCAAGCCCATCTTTATATGGTTTACAATCTTTTGGCAATGATAAATGTGTCAACCCACGGACCTTCTGTGCAGCATTCCCCAGTAATTGTTGTAGACTTAAGGTTGAATACTTGTGTCCATTGAATGAGTGCAGCAGAACATTAGAGCAGGTCCCCTGATGTTGCAGCAGAACATTAGAGCAGGTCCCCTGATGTTGTTGATCCTTGACTCAACCACCCCCCCCCCCCCCGCCCCCGCCAACCCAGCCCGCTCAACACACACACACACACACAGTGCACACACACGTTACCTCTGCATGTCATGCAGTCCCACTTTCCCTGAGATTTGTAACCCAGGTTAAAAAAGAAATATAATTTAGTTAAAACTTACTTGAGTAAAATTTATATTAGTTACTAAATCTATGATTTTATCTGATTATAATGTTAAAAAGGTATCCTGGTACTTTAAGATACTATGGTTGTATCAGCCAATCAGAATGGCTGGAGCTCTTCCTGTGGCGGGAAGAAACGTCGGTTGCAGAGATGAGAGCTCGAAGAATGATGTTAGCAAGACTGAGCCAGTGAGCGAAACAAGAATAGAAAAACTAAAGTGTTTTATACTCTATTATTTTGATTTGGAAAATTGTTTTATGTTACATTCTGTCTACACGGGTAGACTGTGGTTTAGTTGTTGCTATTTCATAAGTTGACCGAGGAGTAAATGTTCGAATGCTTGAAGCTACGTTTCATGCAAGCAGACGGCAAAGATGGCGAGCCTCCCATGAAGAAAATCTACAACGGACAATAACCTTACATCCGTGAGTCACCTGCGTGTTGAACTCATTCATCCCGGTTGCGGTAGGACAAGTCTGCATAAATGTGCTTGATCTGAGTGGAGTTACTGGACTTAGGATTTCGGTAAGCGTGGACTCCAGCGGACTCACTGCTAGTCGTCAACTTTCCTTCTGCGTCACATCAAGCAGAACTAGAGAGGGTACAATTTCTGGGGAAATTGTAGGGTGTGCTTGCTTGCGTCGGTTGCACAGGGGTCCGTTTTTGGATGACATTTTTACAACTGATATTTCTGTATATTTTATATAAAAATGCATACTTATTATTCATAAAGATTACATAGATTTAAAAGATTTTTTTTGCTGCTCATTTACAACTGAAAATACGAGTGAAGTGTAGAATGAAATAGATGTCTTCTCATTTCCCCTGCAAGAGGCAGCCTCATCATTGAATCAAAACGAATAAATTTGGCAGACCGGTGTAAAAATTGACCTAATCTCTATGACTTAAACGTCCTTTTAAGTTTTTCCCTTCTCGTGATATTTTAAGGCATTTAGCCTACTCATATTGCATTCATTCATGAATAAAGAACCCCCTTTGAAGATTATTCTACGACATTACCAGCAGTAGAAGATGGAATCGCGATTCAAACAGTACCATCTGCTAACTGAAAATATGCCCCCAAAAACGTAAATAAGCTTGACATTTATTTAGTGGAAAATCGCTTTCATAAAAAGCTCACTGGTAGCGATCATTGTCAGTAACAACGCCAAGTGCGATATATCCCTGTGTGGAGAAGCTGCCCCGGTAAATTGTACAGTACAGTACACTACTGCTGTGTTCGTCTTGGTAGCGATTGCGTTGGTTGAATTTGATTCAACGTTCCGTTGTACGGTTTAGGCTGAAATTAATTATTTTCATGAACAGATTGACAAAGTTTAGGCTGTGGCAATGAAGTTAAGGTTAGTAGTTACATAGACTTTTGGTTTAAGTAAGGGGAGTGCCGAACATGTTCTGTCGCCGTTTGACTTCCTACAGCTGTGTCGATGTTTTTGTAGTGTCTCGCGTAGGCTACAGCGTTGCAGTGAGCAACACTGGTTTGAAACCACAGGTAATGATAATTTCACCCACAAATCGTTTACTTGTAATGTAATGTCCTAATAAATCCTACAACGAAAATGTATTTGTGAGGAATGTTTATTTTAACGATTGAAAACAGATGCATCATAGACCACTGTAGTATGTGTTGCCCGGGCAACAGAGGCTAATGTCATGATGCTAATACTTCCGAAAGTAGATGTACTTCCTTAATAAAATCAGCTTATATTGTACATTACACGTCACAATTGTGTGTCATATCACAAAGTAAAATTTGTAAATAGTTATCACCCTGGTCTCTTTGCTTGTGGCGTTTCTGCAGCTGCCTTGCAGTAAAGCAGTTAGCTTAGCTATCTCCCAGAAGTTAACGAGCTGCTAAACTAATGTTCTGCTAGAGGTAGTCACGCGAGTTTTCGTGACGTAAGTAGGGTCATTGACTGTGGCTAGCAAATTAGCCACCGTTAGCTTCACTTTTCGCCACAAAAACTTAATTTCCACTTAAACCATGCAACGGAACGTAAATCCCAATAGAAGCAACTCAATCGCTACCAAGACGAAACCTTTGACACCTAGGTTGTCTATGTAGGCCAAATATTGACTGAGTTTTAGGGGGGCAAAAAGAATAAAAAGAATAATAATAATATATATGTGAGAGAACAAAGGTTGTGCCCTTGCCGAAGGCAAAGCACACCCAATAATATATATGTGAGAGAACAAAGGTTGTGCTCTCGCCGAAGGCTTGAGCACACCCAATTAACGCTAGCATTGGACTGCCCAACGTAATCGCTAGCAGCGGTTGCAATTGATGAAAAGAGACTGATTATAACTAAATGTTGAATATAATTCACCATAGCTTTTCATATTGTTGAGTTGTGAATGTTATATTTGATTTTACTTTCCTTTTGTTATTTTCCCTGTTAGCCTATGTTGCGTTGAACTGGCAAATGGGTATGATACTGCAAAAGCTTAGCTTCAGTAGCTAGCTCACTGGCGTAGTATATTAATAGGAAAATAACGAGATCCTAAGATAGTTCTAACTAAATTGAAATAAGAGTTTAGGACTATCTGAGATTAAAATTAGAACCTAAAACTGAGTTAACTCAAGATAATAGATGTTGAATGGGAAACTTTAATTTAACTTAAGATAAAAGTAATCCCTGAAACCAACTAGGTTGTCAAACTAAGACAACGAAATAATATTTCAATTATTTTCGTTCATTCAAAAAAGGTTGAAACTTGAATAGATCGCATTTAAATGCAAGATTGTGTCAATGTTTTGTAAATTGTGTATGTAAATTGTTATTTGGTACCATTTACTAATTCTATCTTCTTCTAAATTCTTTCTACTCATTGGTATAAACAAGCCGGCATTTAAATGTACTTGTCTTGGTCTGGGTGTTATTATTATGTAACTACCAACTGCTCCTCCTAACCTAGAGCCTGGTCCAAACTTACTTATCTATTACTTGTAATAAGTGCTACAGATTGATTTTAGTAGGGACTAAACTACTTGCTCTGCTCATATAGTATACCACTGGAGTCCCAAAAGCAATGACAAAGAGGAATGGCAATACGACTGGCAATTGTTTCCTTAGACCTGTTAGGCCTCCTCTACTGTAGGAATAATTTTGTCCCTGGCCCTTCCCGGATGTAACATTCAGTCAGACATCTGCTCATTGAGCTTCAAAACAAGAGAGATGGGCCTTAGGACTGAGCTCTCAACGGTCCTCTTCAAATAACTAATGCTATGCATGTATTCTACGTAAAATTAGTCACATGCAAATGTCCATGAAAAATTGCACATTAAGTCTATGTGGAATTAGTTTTTTCTTCTTTTTTCTTGTTACCCAAGTATTTCTTCCTTTCTCGGGGACAAGTTTTTATTTTATTTGGGGCACTGGATCCATTTAGTAGTGAGTCAAACTTTTTTTAAGTACTGCTTTACCTGCACAAGTTGTTAGCCTTCTCATAAATCTAAAGACAAAAGAATTAGCCTATTGGCAATACATTAATCTACTGTCTGTGTTGAGAAGAAATGCAGTTACTGTTGCATTAATTACATGGTATTACTGCATCTCCTCCCATTACGCACACTCTCTTCCTGGCTCACACACACACACACACATAATATAGGCCTACTGTACATATGCAACATGTAATAACTGTTTATATAACTCTCCAATGTGTGGGTGAGTGTATAATGTCCCTGAAAAAATGACTACACTGGCCCCAAAGTTACTTCTTGTTGTGAAAGTGAATTATAATTTTGTGAAATTTTACCATACTGCATATGCAGGCTAAGGAAGGTTTTGAATATTTCAAGAAATGTGTTGCATATACAGCTATCCTTTAAACCATATTTGTCTAATCAACAAAGGCATATGCCACATAAATCTGTGCATAAATGTATGTCCTTTTCCAAAAGAGCACCATTATAATACAGTTTTTTTCAATCGCTAACAAGCGCTTACCCATACTTCGGATACTTTTTCTAAACTCTTAACACAGACTGACACCTACAAAACACAATTGGCCAAATGGATAATTTTCTTCTCAAAAACACATTTTGTTAAATATATACTAACTCTCCATTTCAAGACAGAACACACGTTTCTCTGCACACACTGACTTTACCAAAACACTGGAAATCTGACTCAAAATGAAATTATTCTGTCAAAGAATAACACTTGTTTTCACTTCACAAGGTACATGCAGTCAATCAAAGTACACCAGGTTTCAAAATACTGGCTATTGTTGACATTATAAAAACTGCATAGACTTATGTTTCAGGTATTTGCATGCAAAACATGCAATCCTCCTTTTACACTAAATTTCTGGGTTGGGAACTGTATGTCCACATGTACAATAATGTTCACATTCAAACACATTTCAGTAAAAAGCAAATCAATTTTTTTTCCTTACTGTTTACTAAAGGAAGTACAGTAGAAACACAGTATACAGTAATAGAACAGAAAATGTTTTACAGTAATGCTTACAGTGAACAAAATATCCATGAAACACAAGAGCATTCCATAAAAAAACCCATCAAAAAGCCCAGATAAAAAAGGGGTAACAAAAAAGCACACAATTACTGTATCTAATCCCTGCGATCTTCAGGGTTAGGCCACATGTTTTCATCAACATGGTCAATGATAGTGGCACGAATTTCATCACTGACTACTGTTCTTGCAGCCCTTGGAATGCCACCACCACGTATTCTTACACCTCTACCTTGCCCTCTCCTTGAGCCTGCTCTTCTCCCTGGGCCCCTTGCTCTTCCTCTTCCTCGTCCAGACATTACAGTGTTTGTATTTTTCTGTTTCTGTTTCCAAAAACATCACTCCTCAAAGTCCTTCTTTTATAGTAATTGAAGGAAATAACCCCTGCCACTGAGTCTAAGCCAGACTGGAATCAGCTGTGGTTGGCCCACTTTACCCAACATAAAATAAATAGCATTTTTGCCATTGTGGGATGTTGTGTGTTAACATTCGTAAATACTACACAAACAATCCATCATTTTGTTGGGAGGTATAGCTTGTCTGTTAAGAAAATGTAAGCGTTGTGGAAATGTGTTCACTGACTGCATATTGTGTGAAAAAGACATGAAATATGTGAATTGTATGGCCAAAAAAGACTGATGCTGTGCTAATTGTGTTAAGAGTTTTGAAAATGTGACTACTGTTTGGACAAATGCTTGTTAGCGACTGAAAAAAACTGTAATGTTATTACAGTTTTTCACAATTGCTAAAACACATTTCTTGAAACAGTCACCCATTTTCTCAAAACTGTAAACACAAAACCTCATCTTCAAGCACTATTTACAAAACCTCTGAATCCTCTTGCAAAATGAAACTTTCGCCTCAAAACAGTTTTACCTGTGCTCAAAATCAAACTTTTGCCTCAAAACAGATTTACCTGTGCTCAAAATCAAACACTGCTCTCAAATCATAAACAAAGTGATCAAAGTTATATACACTATCAAGCAGTCAGTAAACAATACACCAAAAAATAGAAAAACACATTGTTCAAAACATAGTTCTCAGGGAGAAGTATGTTTTTCGTAATGTCACAACAAATTTAATATTTATCCGTCATTGTCTTTTGATGAACAAAAACATGTTTTATCATAGTAGCTCAAAATTGATCAGAAATTACTACTCTGCTTTGCTCTTCGCAATTTTTTTTCCCCCCCTATTGTACCCCTATACAGTACTGTACCCTGCATCTCACTACTCACTCTTGTTCTTTGTTGATATGAACCTGCAACCAGTCAAAATCTATTGAGCAGTCAGTACTGTTACTGTAACAAATGGAAAGTACAATGTTCAGGGCCATACAATTTGTTCATTGTACAGTATACAGCCTACAATGCACTGTAGGTTACTACAGTATACAATACTATAAAAAAATCGAAGGAGTAAACATGTGATCAATGTGCTTCTTCTGGTCTTCTGGCTGGGACAGGCCAGAGCACTTCGTTGACATCACAAGCAATATTGTTTGCAACCTGTTTGCTCTCTGAACTGGCTTATATTGGTTGTGTCACATCATTTGAAACAAGTGAAATCAATTTTGAGTGGTTGTGTTTAGTCAATGACATGTTTTCTCTATTTGTATTTGATTGTTGCCATTTGTGTTTACCAGTATGGATGACATGTGCATTAGAGTGCAGAATGTTTTTTGAGAATGAGAATGTGTTTAGAGTTTTGCTGAAAAGCCTAAGTGAGATCTGCAAATTGTGTTTTACCATGTGAAATGGTTTAAGGTATTGACAACAGACTGCACAATTAGCTACATGAGTTCAGGCAACTGAGAGCTTTGTTCAGCCAATGGGTTTTAGTGTTTTAGCAATTGAGAAAAACTGTAACAACATAATCAAAGAAGATATTTAAACCTGAAAGAGAAATTCCTACTACAATACTCATTGGTCATACTATTGTACAACAAATTACAATATAGACTATATAGTTTGTAAAATCCCCAACAAGGGCGTAGCCACGTGGTGGCCAAAATCCCCATCCTCACTTAAACCCTCCTGAACAGAAACGGCATAAAGCTGAAAAAATGCATTAGTATTTTTTTAATAAAGTCGTCTTATTTTGTCATTTCTCACTTACGCTACAAGCCCCATATTCGCAACATGTTGGGCCACGCCCCCATCAACAGCGCAAGACGCAAACCAACGTACCTGCATTCTGACAGCGCTTCAATGGAGACTAGCAGCTAACCAGCTGCTCTGAGTGATGCAGTGTGTGAGTTTTAAAATAGTAGTTTTTGACAATCAAGTGCCACCCCAAATAAAAGACTGGCCAGAGCTGGCCCCCCCAGAAATAATGTCCTGGCTACGCCCCTGATCCCCAACCACTCCAACCTCCTCTACAGATCTGCCACGTTACTTTCTGGTGGGCAGTCTTGAAAATCACAAAAGGTAGCCAGGTCACCTGTGGCAAATCCTTTCCAGAACAAAGCTGGCTGGCTTCATGTGAATACCTTAGCCCCCAAATGTTGAATCTGTGTTAATGATAAGTTTCCTTTGATTTGAACACACTTATAGCTTTAGGTGTTTGTATTGTTTGCTGTATAATTCCGTTTTGTTTCTCTGTGGTAAAGTTATTTTATTTATAACTGGTTTACCCAGTTATTTTATTTGAAGTTTCATGACCTTTGTTGGATTATTAATTATGGACGTATGATGTTTAGCTTTAAATTCTTTGTTTCTTTTTTCATCTGTCATCAGAGGAACCACATTGAATGAACTAAACCATAATAAAAGACTGGATTGGAACAAAACATTTTGACAAATGTAAATTAGATCAGTTAGCGTACCCATCAATCCTTATAAACTGTCATTTTCTTGGGGAAATTAATTATTCCTGAATGTGCTTCATTTGAAGCGTTTCATCTGAAAGATCCTCATGTGTCAATGAAGATAACTAAGAGAACACAACACAGTTAGAAAAATCAACTGACTACTGAGTGCAAAGAAGAGTAAACAACGGTTGGTTGCTGGCATTCAGTTAATTTGCTTCTATCCAAAGCGACTTCCAAGAGAGAGCTTTACAAAAGAGCATAGGTCACTGATCATAACAACGAGATAGCCCCAAACATTGCGAGCAGCCAAAACATGAAGCATACATTGTGGAAAACCAAATAAGTGCCAAAGGGAAGAACCATAAGAGCATGCAGTTAAACGAGTTACAATTGAACAACATGAAACTCCCCACAAGAGTGCAAGATTGTACCTGTAGAAAAAACAATCAACAGTAAAATATTTCACAGCGAGTACAAGAATTTGAAACCGTTACAACTAACCAACAAGAGCAACAAGTCTCTCAATACGAGTCATTGTGATCCTGGAGGAAACTAACATCAGGTCCAGCCAAGCATTCCTAAGTGCCGTTGTACTCCCGGAACAAGTGCGTCTTGAGCCTTTTCTTGAAGGTGGGGAGACAGTCAGTGTCCCTGATGGAGGTCAGAATCAGAATCAGGTTTATTCGCCATGTATGTTATACAAACACGGAATTTACTGTGGCAGGGAGGTGCAAAACACTAAACATATACAGATCTTAAATTAAGTAAAAGTAAAAAAGTTTAACTATTTCTAAGAACTAAACAATCTAAGAATACAACAATTTAAATATAAAATAAAATATATATAAAAATAAGAATAGAATGAGCTTGGAAGGTCAGTACCAGAGTCTTGAATCTGATACGGGCCGTGATGGGAAGCCAGTGGAGGGCTTTTTTGTGGCTTGAGGCAGACATTTATGGCACTACAGACTGTGTTTCCCGGTGGACCAGCAGAGACTCACCGTCACTTCGGCAGGAAAAAAAAGCAAGCTGTGGTGAATGCCAGAAGACTTGTATTCCTATTTTCAACATGTTAGTAATGGTAAATTGCCATTTGGAAAAAAGATGTACAAATTAATTCAAGACATTATGGGATTCATAGCTGTTGCGAATGCACCCTGAGATATTCAGTGATGCAGACTTGATCAAGATTGATTCCTGGCAATCAAACAGTCAGGTGCATGTGGCTTTTACAATACCTTCGCTCAAACACTGTAGGCTACTTTGTTCCTCCTTGAAGAGACGTTGATTCATATAGACCTGGATATGTCACATAATAATTAGGGGCCACCTATTGTTTTTGTAAGTTTTATTATTATTAGGGGCCAAGCAGCAGCGAAGCTGCTGTGGCACCTATTGTTTTTGTTAGTTTTATTATTATTATTATGCATAGCGATTGGTGAAAAGTTTTGAAATTTGGCACACTGATTTGGAACGGTCTCCTGACTATTTATCACCAAGTTTCATGTCAATCCATGAAGCACTATAGCGCCACCAAGGTGTCAAAATTGGAGGTGCGTTTACGCCCATAACTTTTGAACCATGAGACCGTTTTTCTTAAGTGAGGTTTCATCGGATTCCTTAGACGCAGACGATTCGACTGAACCCTATGGCGTCATTGTCGTCCCGAAGGTTTTTCCGTGATTTGCATTTTAAGAAATGCCAACTTTTTCAAACTCCTCCTAGGCCGTTGCTCCGATTTTCATGAAAATTGTAAGAGATCATCTTCAGACCATGCAGACAAAAAGTTATCAAAATGGCATCGATAAGTGAAACCGTTCTCAAGTTACGTGCAAACGATTTTGACAAAGAGCACGCCATAGCGGACGTGAGGCCTTGTCTCTGCGACGGTTTACCGTATGGAGACGAAACTTTGGAAATGTCATCACGAGCATGTCATCTAATCATCTTCCTACCACAATCACCTTGATATGTCAAAATATGACTGAATTACAGCTGTTTATACTTGGGTCAAATCTGACACAGCTCGCCACGGGAGAAACGGCTTCCTTTTTTTAATAAAGTAACCGAACACAGCGTTTCCCAGCAGCGAGAATAGCTTACTGGGATAAGACGGGCTCCATTGAAACGCAAGGTCGTAGGATCGAATCCAGCCACAGTCATCAAGCATGTCGTGATACCGGATTATCTGTTTAGCGAAGCCAGGTACACCACAGTAACTGTCTAGCAGTATAATCACAATGGTAACGATAACGTTTCATTGTCGGGATTTATAGTCAAGAAGAAGCGGATTCATTGTGCTTTGTAGATATAACGCTGCTACATCTAGCCAGCGCATTTTGTCTCAAAATGACATATTTACCAAACGCTTATCGTTACAAAACTCTTGTGTACGTCTTTTGCGCAACACCGTGAAGGTAATCGAAAGTTTCGGGGTAGCGCCACTGCGTTGCCGAAAAGTATAATGCGATTTAAAAAAACTTTTTATTCAAAGTTTTGCTTTGCTTCTTTAGCTACTGAATTTCCATAACGAATGCTGCTTGGCCCCTTCATTTCTGCTTGCAGCTATATTTTTATTTGTAATGCACTTTAGATTTAGGTAAAATGTCACAGTGCTACAGGTTAAAAACAAGAAAGGGCGCAAATCATGTAGAACGAACGAGAAAATAGAACAGATGAGAGGTTAAGAATCAGCCAAAGGCTCCCTTAAAAAGGTGTGTTTTTAGGCCACGTTTAAAAGCATCCACATCCTTGCAGCACTGTTCTGGATATACTGCAGTTTCTGGAGGCTTTTGCCAGGGATACCGATGAAGAGTGCATTGCAGTAGTCCAGCCTGGAGGAGACAAAGGCGTGGACACGTTTTTCTGTATCTGCAAAAGTGAGTGTGGGACGGAGTTTGGCAATGTTTCTGAGGTGGAAAAAGTAGGTTTTGCACAGATGTTTGATGTGAGCCTCATAGGTCAGATGAGAGTCCATTTTAACACCCAGGTTGGTGGCTGATGGTAGAAGTGGAATATCCTGGCCAAAGAAAGTGAGGCCGGTTAAGACGGATGACCGGACCTAATGTGGGGTGCTGACTAAAATGGCTTCAGTCTTGGAGCTATTTAATTACAGGAAGTTGTGCTTCATCCACGCCTTAATCTCCAGGCAGGTGGTCAGGGTGGATGATAGCAAGGCTGCAGAGGAGGTTTGGTTGGTCCTGAGGTACAGTTGAGCATCATCAGCATAGCAATGGAATGAAATTCCATGCCGGTTGATGACATGGCCATGGGGGAGCATAGCTTTGCACATATGGATTGAACTGAGTCTGTAAGGAAAGTCACCTCTGTTTCTCTACATTAGGCACTAGTTACATATTTAAGAATGCATCACAGGTCATAGGTGTTTTCTTACCCCCTACACATCTACATTATGTATCTCACAGTATGGAAATGGTTGACAATGGTTTGAATGTGGTGTTTTGTATATTACATAAATGTCGCCGAACAGACGAGCAAACCCACTAGGCAACGAATCCCAGGATACACCACAACGGAGACAGGAGTTTATTTTTTATTTTTAAGAAAATAGACTTTTATTTAGAATTCATAAAACTACCCCTGGAACAGGTTCGATGAAGGGCACAGGCCAATATTGGGCACCCGGTAAAGCTAGGGTCTTTATAGTAGGGTGAAAAACCACGTGGCAAGGGGCACACAGCAAAGGTTCACCGGTCAATCCCGCACACAAGATTTAAAGGAATCATATAGCTACTCGGTAACACAGATAGCACTCCACACTTCAACGCTCACACGTGCATACAGGGACCCCCCCAAGCCTCTACCTGCACCTCCCATAGAGCACACCCCCAACACTACCCCCTGTCCAGGCAAGCAGACGGACATACAGACAAATAGAAAAAACGTCGGGGTCCCTCCCGACCGAACAAAAAGTACACACAACTCAGAAAAAAACTGTCCAACCTAGAGACTGGATTAGTCAAGCTGCACCACCCGTCCTCGAGTGGCTGAAGTTGTTCATGTGATGTGGTTTCCCCCGCCTGGGTGACGTCACTCCTCGGGGTCCCCCCGAGAACGCCAGGAGGTGGATTCCGAACTGCTTCGACCCTGTCAAAGGCAAACAAACGGTGAATCCTCAAAGGCCCACACACACAGCAACCAGTTCACGCGGTAATGGATGTTGGAGTCACTGTTCCTTTCTCTTATATTTGAAAGCGCAGGACAATCTCGCTCGTCCGATGTCTCCGCTCCCCTTCCCCAGGGATTCGAATAGTAGACAGCAGGGGCGTAGCCACGTGGTGGCCAGGGGGGGCCACGGCCACCATTGGTCAGAGAATGGCCACCCTGCCCCCCCCCCCCCCCCAACCTCACAACTTTTTTTTTTTCTTTTTAACCTTCCTGGACAGAAACGGTATCAAGCTGAAATAAATTTGTATTTTTTTAATAAAGTCGTCTTATATTGGCATTTGTCACTTATGCTTAGGGATGCGTATTGATACGATTTTAACGATTCCGACTCCTTATCAATCGATAGCTTATCGATTCGATTCCTTATCGATTCTCTTATCGATGTTCCCCTCTACAGCCATAGGTCTGTGCGTCCTGCACCCCCCCACACACACACTCAACAAATTTCTCAAACTGGCTTTGACTGGCTCTGAAATGAGCTAATACCTACCACCTCTAGGCCTCTTCAGGCCTCTGTTTTCAAAACAAAATCTAGTCGGAGATAGAAACTTTCAGTTTCCTTGTGTTCAAGCTTATATTACTCAACACCAGTAGGACTTACAGGGGTCCTAACAACAGGGGAAATAACTTCAGTGTCACCTTTCAAAAGAGACCATTTACATGCATGTACTCCAAATGGTTCAACAACAGCTTTCAATGTACTTTGGGTATGTTGTTCAGGCGTTTTCAGGCACATTTAACAGGACTATTAAAAGGTTAAACAATTAAAATGCTAAGTTTATTAATGGATTAAAAATCGATATGCTCAGTTTAATAATGCGACACGCTAACGTTTGCTGATAACACACGCCGCCCCGATAACGTGAAATGATCAATAAGATCAATACTAATGGGAGACGAATGCAGGAGCTAAAATGTATGCTTCAAACGACGGGACAAAAGATAACTAGATCGACTACACACAATAAAGGCAAATTGCTTCACACAGTAACAAGTGGTTGTGATCACTTTTGAGCAGTTTTGCTCTACCTTAGATAGTTAGAGATGAAGCGCGAACGTTAGCTGCGCTGCTGCATGCATCGAACACATGACGTTCCAGTAGTTCATTCCATGCTCTGTGTTCAAATGCTTTTTCATAATGTAGTATTTCCTCCCTTCGACGAAATATACTTTTTACACGCGTTATAAGTGGCGTTGTTGTCATTTTGTCGTGTGAAATACAACCAAACTTTAGAACGCTTCCTAGTTGCCATGTTTGCTGCAGTCTGTCTATGCGCAAACTTTTATAGTTTATTCAGACAGACGTTCGCGTGTCCCATTATTAAACTGAGCATATCGATTTTTAATCCATTATTAAACTTAACATTTTAATTGTTTAACGGCACAGAGAATCGTTAACAGAATCGTTAAGGAATTTTGCTAACGATTCCAAGGAATTGATTCACTGGGAACCGGTTCTAAACAAGAACCGGTTCTCGATACCCATCCCTACTTATGCTACAAGCCCCATATTCGCAACATGTTGGGCCACGCCCCCATCAACAGCGCAAGACACAAACCAATGTACCTGCATTCTGACAGCGCTTCAATGGAGACTAGCAGCTAACCACTGGATACCGTTAGAAAACTGCTGCTCTGAGTGATGCAGTGTGTGAGTTTCAAAATAGTAGTTTTTGACAATCAAGTGCCACCCCAAATAAAAGACTGGCCAGAGCTGGCCCCCCCAGAAATAATGTCCTGGCTACGCCCCTGGTAGACAGCGTAGACCCCGTAACAGCAGCAGTACGGGAATGGGCTCGTATTGCGGAGGAAAGCGTCTGTCGATCTCGGAATCCTTTGTTCGGGTCCCCCCCATCTCGCCACTGTAAGTCTTGTATCCAGTTCAATTGGGGCTCCACCAATCTGTGTTGGCCACTCAATCTCGCTGAAGGCCTGCAGCGATGTCCTATTAATTAGTCCTTGCACGGCAATCAGCGGAGTGTCTATTCGTGAGCGGATGAAAGAGCAGAGCAGCAGAAAGCACGGACCTGTGCTGGGTATTGTACAGTTCGCCCCACAACACAAACATTCCCATCCCCATCACAGAATATACACATGCATAAGCCATCCCTTAAAAACAAGACACAGAGCCCACATGACATAAACTACTACAGCAATACATTTACATTCTACGTTTACATTTAGTCATTTAGCAGACGCTCTTATCCAGAGCGACTTAAAGTAAGTACAGGGACATTCCCCCGAGGCAAGTATGTTGAAGTGCCTTGCCCAAGGACACAACGTCATTGCACGGCCGGAAATCAAACCGGCAACCTTCTGATACCCTACCCGCTCAGCCATCTGACTCATCTCCTTATATAAGGACAAACTAAGCCATGAATTCCATGGAATTGTCTGTAGACCTACGAGACAGGATTGTATCGAGGCACAGATCTGGGGAAGGGTACAGAAAACATTCTGCAGCATTGAAGGTCCCAATGAGCACAGTGACCAACATCATTCGTAAATGGAAGAAGTTTGGAACCACCAGGACTCTTCCTAGAGTTGGCTGCCCGGCCAAACTGAGCGATCGGGGGAGAAGTGCCTCAGTCAGGGAGGTGACCAAGAACCCGATGGTCACTGACAGAGCTCCAGCGTTTCTATGTGAAGAGAGAAAAACCTTCCAGAAGGACAACCATCTTTGCAGCACTCCACTAATCAGGCCTGTATGGTAGAGTGGCCAAATGGAAGCCACTCCCCAGCAAAAGGCACATGACAGCCCGTCTGGAGTTTGCCAAAAGGCACCTGAAGGACTCTCAGACCATGAGCAACTAAGTTCTCTGGTCTGATGAAACAAACATTGAACTCTTTGGCCTGAATGCCAATCCCTCGAAACTGAGGGGTAAGGGCTATATAGCCCTATGAAATGAGACACCACTTGGTTACGGTTACGTATATCGATGTCTCCAAAGCAAGTAGTGTTATGCACTGATATCAAACGAAATTTGCTGCTAATGGAGTTTATTTAAAACTGTAGACATGCATGGAGTCAATTCAAGGCTAATCAGAGAAATGCAGGAATGTTGTGTAAATCAGCAATGTAACGTTAGCGTAGCAAACTAGCAATTTTTCTTAATATTTCAATTAAGAACATGGTTGCAAATACATATGTGCAGGACTGTGTAGAGCACAAAACAAGACTGTCGTAATTTTTTAATCAATTATTTAAGCTGAAAATATTACATTTAT
Organism: Osmerus eperlanus; assembly: GCF_963692335.1. Taxonomy (NCBI): domain Eukaryota; kingdom Metazoa; phylum Chordata; class Actinopteri; order Osmeriformes; family Osmeridae; genus Osmerus; species Osmerus eperlanus. The sequence goes on from NC_085022.1 coordinate 11,750,360, forward strand.
GGGACTCTGGATGATCTGGCCGCCATTGTTGCAGGTTGCGCAGTATTCACATACCCCTTGGTTTCAAGTAAGCTCCTGAAAACACTTGGTTTCAAGGGGTATATACCCCTTAACCCATCCCCTCGATCAAAAAGGGGTAGGGGTATGACAGAGAATTGGGATTCGGCCTAGGTGTGCCAAGCTTGTAGCATCATGCTCAAAAATACTTGAGGCTTTAATTGCTGCCAAAGGTGCTTCAACAAAGTATTGAGCAAGGGCTGTGAAAACTTATGTACATGTTATATTTTCATTCTTAATTTTTGCAAATCTATTAAAAACTCTTTTTCACTTATTATCATTCTGAGTATTGTGTGTAGAATTTTGAGATTATTTTTTATTGAATCCATTTTGGAATAAAAATAAGGCTGTAACATAATGTGGAAAAAGTGAAGTGCTGTGAATACTTTCCAGATGCACTGTATGTCTTAGGGAACTGTTATCTTTTATTGAAGTAAGCTCCTGTGTCCTACTCCTCACTGTCTGTCAACAAGGTACTGCTGTCTGAATTGACCAAGAGAGTAGATTATTTAGAATATGTCAGTCTTACACAGAAAACCAGCGTTGGTAGTGGAGATAGATACAGTACTACCATAAATAAAGATGCCAACTGTAGGCAACTGTTCTCCCCACAATTTTGTAAAACTGTCTTTGTTTTATAGGGTTTATATTAACTGGCTCCATGACCATACATTGTAATTTACAGTGAATTGAAATTTGACAGCCTAATTCTGTGGCTTTATTGGTGATCAGTCTTTCTGAGCAGTTTGTGATCTGATACTACTGTTCCACACACATGAGGACAATGAGATCATTTGCTCTATTTCTCAAATACTCAAATAAATTTTCAGTGGTCAAAACAGTGAAAAGGCAGAAAGGGCAGTTTTTTTTTTATATCACTACATATTTCCATGCAAACACATATTGTTTCCTTAATTTACTAATTCAAACACAAACATTACTATACTGTACATCCATGCGTTTTAACGTTCAATGTGTCAAAATAAACCTTAAATTCAATCCAAGCACAAATACAACATGATTTCCTCTAATGACAAGTGAATTGGATTTTACAGTTGATCTGTCTCCAATTGGATGTCTCAACACACTATTCAGTCATTTACCTGAGGCCATAGACATTAACAATGATCATGAATACATCACCAAAGCACCAATATTTTAGAATGTTGCTACATTCACAAAAATATTTGTCAGAATGGATTCTGACAATCTCATAACATTGGTTTCATTGTTCATTCAACAAACTTTTTATTTCACATTTACCTATTTATATGCAATTATTCACAGGGCACAAAAAAACATAATTATTTGGATGACCCTCACGGAGTGGATTTATTATGCTTACGTAAAATAGGCATACATTTGCAAGGCTGCTCAAGTTTACCAGCCTTTGGAATTATTTGAATATTTCTGTTCAAACATTTCTGAGATTATGATTGAAAGTAAAGGAATCTAGGTCCAGATACTTGAGGTACAAAAATACGACGTTAATATAAAGCTTTACCTTGGGGAATTTAGACTGCTTAGGGGTGACCTATATTGTTATTTTTTGGATATTTTAGAGTGGAACCTTGTCTTTTCAAATAGCCTGGTGCAAGGCTCTCACAGCTCTCACATTTAATTCAACAGTACATTTTGCCATTGCTTTCAGTTCTTCCATTTTATGTCAGTGGCGACAATTATGTTTGATAAGAAAAATTTCAAGATGCTAAAAAGCTAGTGGATGTTTTGAAATGTTTTCATATGAATGAAATGTGATATTTGCTCATAATCTCATATTTGAATATCATCTTTGTCGGAGACCTGCAAAAGCTTGATATTCCCGCTGGTGGAAATTGTTTTCCTTGGACACTTTCATATAATCTTGCATTTTGGTGCTTGCTGTAACAATTTCAAATGTCTTCTTGCTGCACAAAAAACATTGGTATTGTACCCATTGTTATGGAACAGTGAAAAATTCCATTGTAAACCTTTGTATTGTGTTTCCATGTAACTGATCTTAGTCTCCACCTCTGAAATTTGAAGTGAAGCGATGCTCTTGACAAGAAGTCATTGGCTCCATTATATCATGCTTACAGGGCTAACCTGCCTGAGTCTGGAGTCCCCTTCTCCAGTGTTGCTTACTGTAAGATAATTGCTATAGCGGCACGCTGTCTTGGTTTGTTCCACCTCTATGGTGTGGCCACTGCTCAACACCTGGTTTTTATGTGAGAGTCGTGTCATGCGGACGGATGAGCACCTGAACGATCCAGTTAGTGTTGTGTTGTTTTCAGACTCAGCGACATTTTCACAATGACGTTTGAGGCCGTGCCGGAAATGGATGGTGAATAGCCCATAAGTGATGGGGTCCAAGCAGGCATTGAAAAGACCAAAGATAAAGAGCATATGAGTCAGTGAGTGGGAGACAGTCTCCTCCAGATCATCAGGGAAGAACCAATACCACAGACCCAGTAGGTAGTATGGGGTCCAGCAGACAATGAAGGATGTCACAATAACTATACTCATTTTTAAAGTTCTCATTCGTGCTTTTGGGATGTTGTTATTGGACCGACGTAGATGCACCTCCATAGATGACACTGAAATAAAGACATTTATTATTTCTGAGAATGACATATTGAAAAAATGATTGCCTTTTCAGTAAGATACGCAATTCTAAATAGTCGGACTACTATTTCTCGACTGTGCCGTTACATTTAAAATGACAACCACCACACTATACTGACAGTAAGAGGTACGTGGGGAGATGTAATATGACTCACTCTTTCCTCGACTCATGCGACTGGATATTTCCACCAGGATCCGTGAGTAGCAGAAGATCATGATGACCAGAGGGAGCAGGAAGAGACATACAAAAGTAAACATGTTGTAAAGGGTCTCCTGCCAGTGGTTGGCAAAGCTTCCTCGGGTGGTGCACTGGGTGAAGTTCTCTGGCACTGTGATCGTCACGTTGTGGAACAGAAACATCTGCATGAGAACACAGTCGTCATTTTACTTCCATATCCCTCTCACGATCCCTCTTTAAATAAAAATAAATGCAGTGTATTCAGAGACATCCATGATATCATAAAGTGTTTTTCTTCAAGTTTCAGCCTGAATGAACTGCACAGCCAAAGCAATATCATTAGTCCCCACCACCTATGTGATTTTATTCCTATTCTGTGAAGGAACCTTGGCCAATAAATCCCTCAGTGACAGAGCATTTAAATCTATTTTAAACAGAACAATGATAGATCTTTTGAAAGCAATAATACAGCATCTGTTTTACTTTGATAAAGTAGCAAAAATGTACTGTACAAAGGATTCTACACAGTGCAGATTTGGACATCGTAATCCATGTGTAAATCTTTCTTTTACATTAGCTCATGACAAGCATTACTGGAAACTTTCTTGAAAGCTTTTCACTCGTCACTGAGGATCACTAGCACGTCATGATTCATAGGTTTGTTTTCATATCATCAGAATTTGTTCTAAATCCATCTGTAATTACATGGTTTGATGTGAAGAATGAGAAGTAATTAAGTGGAACTTTAAAAGTTTTTTCATGAATGTGTCATGGAGCAGAGTAGAGCAAGCTATGTACAACGAGACAAATCCACAATTGAGTCTGTTAAATTATATAGATTGCAAAAGAAAATCCAGCGTTAATTAAACATGAAGAAAGACACAAGTCTAGTTGATTGGTAATGGCTTAATTGCAATTAAGAAGCAGTCATAATTTCTGCTACCTGGTTTTTCAGTAGGCTTGCAGACTAGAGAAAATGTAATCATTTCCGTACCCTGAAAGGTCAGACAGCTTTCATGTGCAGACTAAAATTTGAGTAGTCTATTTAAATTCATTTCAGAGTCAAGATCCACACATTTAGTTTTTTCACAATCATTGGTTTAAAGGTTACACAGTCAGTCTAAACACTGGTCATTAATTGTAATACTTGTCTCTAAATAGAAAAAATGCATTCCCTCAAGAAAGCATATCCTTTTGTCCTGAATTTGTCATAATTAGGTTTCCAACTTGAAAAGCAATGGCTTACACACAAAAGAGCTCTGTTCTTGTGTAGTCAAGGAACATTGTAGAATACTCCATAGCATGGTGTCTGTATTTTGCAATTGCATCCCTTAGTGTGTCCAGTTATCTTGCGATTACCTCCAGTTTACACATTAAAATGTGGTGGGTTTCATTACACGCCATAGATTGCAGTATGTATTGGTAAATGTTCAATCGTAATTGGGACCAAACAATTGTGCTTTATATAAATGTCCACTCAATGTAGCTTCAAATTCTACCTGTAACTAAATATAAGAACTGACATTAGATGTGTCTGCATTATGTTTTGACATTGTTAGCCCTGATTTGCATAATTTATCTGAATATTACCTAAACAGCTGTGGGTTGTAATGTAATAGGAATGTGCTTATCTTTGATTGGGTATTTACTGTAAAGAACACTAAATCCCTGCAGAACCTTACCTGTGGAACAGAGAGAATCACACTCATCATCCAAGCCACAGTCAACATGACTTTGCTTCTCTTTTTGGCCTCACTGATGCCTAACGGGTTGAGGATAGCAGACTGTCGGTCCAAGCTAATGACGACAGTTACAAAAGCACAGGAGTACATTGCAACAAGTTTTAAGAACATCATCAGTCTACAGGCAATGTCCCCTGCCTGCCACTGAACTGTGATGTTCCAGAAAGCGTCAACAGGCATTACGATGAACGTCACTAACAGGTCTGCAACAGTGAGGTTGATTATAAGTATCCTGACATGAGATTTGCGCTTGCCGTCTGTGCTGGCTGCCCACAGGACAACAAGGTTGCAGACAGCTGACAAAATACATAGAGCAAAGGTAATGATCACTCTGACTTTCGCAGCGGTGGAGAAGGTGGGAAGCTGGAGCGTGTCTCCGGTTGTACTCTTGTTGCAAATGGGTGTATCACAGCTGCCATTCTGTGTGTGTTCCATCATTTGATAAAACATCATGGTTTTAGTATGGGCGGTCAGTCATATCCGGGGGGGAAACAACACAGAATGGATTTGGTTGTTCTTCTCCATTAATTAATTCTTCAGAACACTGGAGACTGTTACACTGTTGGAACAATCAAAATGTTCAAAATCAAAAATACAGAGCATTTGGTAGTTTCCATTTGAAAACACACAAATCGACTTAAGATGCATTAACTATAATGCATTGGTAGGCTACTAAAAGATACATTGAAACTCTAGAATCTCTCTTCATGCGGTAGCGATCTAGGCGCTTAGTTCACCCCCCCCCCCCCCCCTGTGATTATATTGGAAACCTAATTCTCAGTATAAACGAAAAACATTATTTTATTGGATTAAAATGTGTGGGCTATTATTGGTATAGAAGTTGTTACACAAACACATGTTCATTATATTCAAATGTTGTTTTTTTCATGCAGGAATTACATATTGTACTAAAATGATATGTAGCTTCATACCTCTCCTGCTTACATAAGCACCACATGAAATTAGTAGGCTATACATCCTATGATTCTGAATATAAAAACAGAACGTTTAAAAAGTCGTACCTGATCTGCAACAGTATTGAATTACTCTCCACATATGATGACCTTGATAATAAACCTTGTGCTTTTTCATGTGGTCATTGTGATATTGCGTTTCGTTCTTAATGACTCGTAGAATATCAACGTGTAAAAGAAAGATTAAATATACCCAGAGTCCATCAAAAAGCACCTGTTTGTCCCTCATGAGCTGTGTAGCGTAGCCTACTTTGAAAAAAGAAAATCGACACTATTAAACAGTCTTTGGTCGTTGTAGGTTTTTAATCCATTTAGAACAAGAAACTTTGTGATCCTGTGATCTTAGTTGTTAGTCGACAACAGTCTTGAATGTTGCGTCTTGCAATTGCTGAATATTAAACGGAATATATTCCGTTTAATAAAAAAAACTCAGAAGACGATGGCAATTGGAGCGGATTTAATAAGTAGCCGAGAACTCCCATGCTAATATGAAGTCCCCATTCCGTGTCAGTCCCTTTGATAAGGCAGTTTACAGCAAACTGCGAACGTAGAGCACCGTCCACAGTCCAACATTTGGAAGGAGAAATATGGGAATTAACGCACACATCATTCAAATAACTCTCCCTTCGGTCACCGTTGCAACAGCTGTCACCTGCTCTTAAAAATATTTTTTTCTCATCTTCAAAATGACTAGCTGTCTTCCTGCGCCATCAACTACCTTCAGAAACCAACCTTTAAACGGGTTGCCTTGGAGACTTGAGTATAGAGCTTCTGTCAGCCAGTGGCAAACTTCAGTTTATGCGAGGGACATATATAGCACATTCTTATGCTCTGAAATGTTTCCACAAGGCTATCTCTGCATTCAAAAAGAACTTTTCTAAACATGTTATTTAGTCTCCTATATTGGAAAAAAACATAAAGGAACAAACACTAGATTATTATCATCGTCGTCCCTTATTTTCTCCTTCCTGCATGGATGATGAGATATTTTATACCTTACATTATTACAGAAACCGTATGCGGGGCATATTGGAAATAAATTTATGAATTAAGTGAATTCCAGTGGGTTGTACAATTATGTAAGAATTCAGAAGCATTAAATAATATTTCAAGCTTAAAATATTTCATTTTCAACAGTCACCAATTTCAAGCTTTGAACCAGATTCTGTTCCATGTCTGCTCTGCTGCTGGCAGTTTCCTGGCAGTTCTCTGCTGTCTGCTTTCAGTGTACCAAACAATCTAACCAACATTCAAATATTTTGCTAAAGCTTCTATTTAAGCACAAATCAAGTATCTCAGAGCATTGTGAAAGTGCAGTTCTATAGCAAACAGCGATTTTACTTGCAACGCAATCCATGCCACTGACATCACATCCAACTCCCAATTTTTGTTGCATTGAATAGCACTGGATTATTGCAGCAAAAGGTTTTCCAGCTTGTTTCACCATCTTATTTCACTTGTCCGGCTGCAAAGCTTCTTCATCCTCTTCATTCTCTGTCTCGTTTTGTAAATAGGTCAGAAATCACAGCCACTGTCCTCTAGAGTCCGCTCGATCAGCTTGCCAGGGTCAGCTAATGCAACCCCGTATGGTTAAATGGGAAAAGTCTTGCATTGGTGTCAACTAATGTGAATAAAGATCTTACCTTTTAAAATAAGGTGACACATGCCAGTCTAAAAATCTCCAAATGACCCCAAGGAAAGTTATCTTCCACTCTATTAAAGGCCCCTGAAGTGGACTGTTCCAAACTTTCATCCTGGCTGCAGGCCAACATGAAACTTCAACTGGACCGAAAGCTTTTTTGGAGAAAAAAATACTATCTTTAAACCGCACTAGACCAACCTCAAGCAAAACAATCCAATTGGTAAATTTAACTACAGCATTCTAAAGAGAATGCTGCCACCCCGGTATTGACACTTGAGCTAATGCGAAGGGTGGGAAGGTTCAAATCTATCTCAGCACTACCTGAACAGAGGGGTATTTGTATCAGTTGTCCTAAGCCAAGGTGCTGATAGCCATTCTAACATCTAAATAATAGCTTTTGGCCAAAGAACAGGCACTCAGGGGTGACATGGTTATTGGAGACTTCCATGATCAGCAAACAAGTTCACTGAAGTGGATGGACCACTTGAAAAAACTACCATCATGACAAAATTAATGTAGCCTCCGTCACCCATCAACCAGAGGTCTGCTGCTCGAGTATAAAAGCAATCAAAGGGATCATCCAAATCCCCCCATTAGAGACACCTCTTCACCACGATGTGTGTGTTGTTCGCTGTCACAGGTTTTCTGTGTGGCCAGGCAACAGCAAGGCATGCCCTTTATACTTTGGAGACCACTTGAGAAAAAAATAAATCCAATATATCGAGGCCCTTATCTTTGATCTAGCCATGGATAAGACTGAACTGGGTTCTCCCTTTGGCTCTTACTAGTACATCAACTGCTCTTTAATTCGTTGTAAACATTGTAAAAAGGCAGATATTTGTCTGTAAAGTGGTTCAGGTGTGCAGGCATGGGTTTCAGAAACACTGCTCTAGACATGAAACAGATGTTTTCGCAGCATTGTCTTCACAGCACTGTATGGACAAAAGGATAAAAGCATAACCACTTGACTTTCAATATGGATGTTTTGAAAGAGCTGATGTTGGCTTATTGGCATGCATTGCAGGCCACTGCCATTATCACTGGCAGACACAACCATAGAACAAGGATGCAGGAACAAGCATCCTGATAATGATCCTCAACGCCAAGCCTCCATTTGAATGTCCTCACCGACACAAGTACTTTCCACAGTATAGCTTTGAAACCTGAAGCAAACCTTTGAAACCCACAATAGAAAAGAAAGCTTCTTGTTTCCACTCAATGTAAGGTATCATTACAGAACATAAGAGTGGTATATGATAAAACAATGTCATGATGTATACCTTTAACTGTTTGCCCAGCAGCATCTACAGTACAATAGGATATCGAAATGGAGAATATCCTTACTAATAATCCCAAACTCTTGTTTTACAATGTTAAACGTTCCTAGATTTAATGGTTATCTATTGGTTAATTTCTATTAATCTCTTTTGCTGATGCTCACTCATCTCTGAGGCTTGATTTCATGTTTGTATTTCCTCCAAGAGACTCTACACCCTTGACTTTCTTCATCATTTCTTCTATTTGCAATATGTCACACTTTCCTTTAATGACAAACATTTACTAAACATAAAGAAATGATTTTAAATAGAGTGTACAGTACAATGTACAATGTACAACCACTATGTGGCAAACTGTCCTTCAATCATTCTATGCACATAAGGGAATATGTCACATGCATGTGAAATACTGTCCATTTTGAATGTATATTTGAGGAAGCTTGTCTGAAATATATATTACTTTAGGGGTGGGATAGATTTCCAATGACCATCCAACCACCATATTTTCTCATCATATTCATCTCAAGAATTCATGACTTGAGTCTTTGGTTCATAAGTTACAATATACTTTATGAAGGTCAATTGCAAGTTTAATTTGTATTTCAGTCACACAACTATGGTACAGTATGTCAGACAATGTGTCACTGGATCCAACCTAGATGGTATATGCTATACATCTCAATTGCAGATGTTTATACTACAGTGACACATACATAAATGTGTGTGTAAATATACAATGTAGAACAGTTTGTGAGGGTCAGTATACTTGAGGGGGGACCTAAGGGTGTAAGTGGATGGGCCCAGAACCCTACTGTTTTAACCTGGGAGATTCAACAGAGAGAGCAAAGAGATCTGCATTTGTGTGAAGTAACTTCAGGGCAACAGTTATGAATCCACCCTCAGGAAGGGAGTATTCCTGAGGGTGGATTCATTGTATAAGTAGCCTCATTATTTAGCTTCGGTAAAGGATATGTCTAATTAATAGGTGAGCCCTCCAAGCAGTTATCATATTGCTGCTTTCTTTTTCTCTTTCTTCAACCTTACAACAGTGAAGTATATCTTTAAATATTCATGGTAACATACATCTTATGAAACACATCCTGAAAGAGTTAGTAAAAGTAGGCCTACATGCTGTTTTCAAAAAGTGGTAAATAGCATTTACTATGCACATTACAGTCACGACATAGAGACCATCTAATAACAATAAAGATTATTTGCACATCCTGGAGCCAGTTTTTTCATACACAATACATTTCTTTACACACAAGTCGATCGAGTGACTATGGGTCCGCGGTGCCGGATCAAATGTTTGTCAGTATTTGACAATATTTAGAAAGGTTGCAGCTATTCAGACACTGTAACCTGCTTACCGCAAAAGATGGATAGCATGTAGCCTACATGTTTTCCACACAATGTTTATCTTTATTCCATCTCCCTTCCTTTGACAAGCATTTAATATATTTTCAATGCATTTTCCTCAGTCATACTTTTTTCCTTTCGTTGCAAGTCCTCCTGTCCTTCCAAAGAAGGTAAAAAGCCTTGGCAGAATGGGGTCAACAACGGACACAAGATTCTCGGCTTGAGGAACACTGATCTCCTTTCATGCCTTTCATTAAATCCAAGGGCAGACGATGGAGATCCATTCCCGACATATCAAGTAAAACTGTACTTGGATAAATATATTATGATTTAGACTTTCACTGCTTGAGACTAATAGAGAATTTGGAAGGTGTCTGCTTTACGATGAATGAACATTATTGAACTTGGACGCCCCCCTGCGGCCATTGGTGAGGGCTAATATTAGCCCACAGTAAGCTACATAACCGTTTGCCTATAGGAGCTTCTAAACATAAACTTTGTATTTACCCTCAATCGCTGGTGTGATTCAGTATAGCGGTATTCTACCTTCTTGTTCTTTCAGACAAGAAAGTGTAGGGGGTGTGGTTTAATGTAAAATAAAACCAAACAAAAAAAGGTTGCTGAACAACATTTTGTCTCTAGATCTGCAGCATTCCTCGTCTATCATCTGGAAAAAAAGTATTGGTAAGCAAGTTACTTGGAAAAGCGTCATCATAAATGGCTTGCATTAGTGGTAGTGCAAGTCTTATTAATGTTGTTCTTTAAAAATAATCCATAAAAATGTTCCATCAGTATTTGATCATGGCCCCAGAGAAGGCAACATCCCTCAAAGTACAGTTCAGAGGTAACTGACCTGGACGGTTTTACTCAGTAAAAATGTCTCCCTCAAAAGAGACTTTTCTGTCGGCTATAAGTCTTTAACAACTGTAAATGTCCTTGAATTAAATTAGAGTAGAGATATTCAGTAGTTTTGCCATGGCTATAATTTCCTTATGAGGGCTATCTATCTGTCCACCCATCTATCCATCCATCTATCCATATATATATATATCTATATATCTATCTAATATAGCCTAATATAATACAATATGATATAATATAGCACTCATACCCAAGTTCACTGGTTGTGTTGTTAGTTTATGGATCATGCTTTTACGGGCTGGAAAATTCATAATTGCCTTTTAGGTTTCAGTATTTCTGTAGTCCTGTGAAGGTTTGCTGTTTGTGTGTTTATTTGTTGCAACAAGAGAAACAAGGTTTTGTTAGTGTGAATATGAAAGGCAAGGCCAGGAGCAAGTCGTTATCACATCACAGCCAGGTTACCCAGACTTGGCTTGACTATACTCTTTTACCACACAGCACACAGCCTCTAGAAAGATTGTGTTTAAGACTCAGAAAATGTAATTTTGGATTAACACTACCATGCCTTGAGACTTGGATTGCAACATTGTCGTCGCTGGACCAGTGGAAATTGAGCAGTCCCATGAAAAAGGGCTGTGTGTTTTACAAATTTCCTTCACCTGTTTCACACTGGTTATTACATTTAAACCAAAGGTTATCATAGCCTTCTTTATTGAAGTATGTGCTACAGTATATCTTATTTAAACTGTTTAGCATATATGTATTCCTCAACTTCTGTTTATAACATTTACTGTACTATCCAACCTGTTTTAAATAATTTACCGTAATAATTTATTGTTGTGACTGCCAAAGACTGTAAAAGACTGGCCCATGTGGAAGAGAAGATCCCACCGCAGCAATACTCCCCAGAGAAGATAAGAGAGGATGCCTCAGTATGTCCACCCTGGAACTGTTCCACATACTGACTTCTTTCCTAATCCGCACCCTTGCACTTCTGCTATAGCTGGTCTCTGGCATTGTGGCGGCAGTCACCATGACAGTGCAAATGACCAGGTTCCATCTGACTAGGTGTGCCCTTATTGATATAGTTTCCATTACTTTCAGAGCAGAAAGCCTGTTCATCTAGCAGAAAAGGGGCCTGACACTGTACTGATGCTGGGTACGAGGCTTGTCAGCTATGTTGTTCCTGCTTCTGAAGAACATTTCATAGGTAAATTCAGCTTTTGGCAATGCGTCTGGTGGTGTGTAAGTAACGAGGTCATGGCTCTGAAAGTGTGTGAGAACTTTGAGGCTATTTTAAGCTTTTACCACAGTGAGGCACCCTAGCACTTAAAGATGACAATGGTGCTTCTAATGGGTCTAGCTGCTGACAAGCTCTTAGATCAAAGATAGGAGTTATTTAGTCTCAGCATGCCAAGAGAAAGCGCAAGCGTGAGATGATAGACTGATAGAATCTCTCTGTAATGCCTCAGGGCATATGTACTCAAGCACATGGAAGTAGACACCATACTCTTTAACCTTCCAAACATTAAAGTTTGTTATTCACTCAATTCACATTAATTAGAACCTACCCCTTGCTCAAAAATGTTAAGAATTGCGGAAGGTAAGACACTATTGTTTTCATGTAAAGATATTACTACAAATTACATTGATGATTTTGCCTTTTTTCCTGAAAAGACAAGAACGATTTGTTGGCATTGGCTAGTAAGCGTCCTTGGGTTCTATCTGGCTGATCCTTATAGGCAGCAGACAATGCAAGTGAGACACCATAGGGGCCTGCATCAGAATTTACAGCAGAATCCTTGGCTGCTTGATGGTAATCCTTACTACAGCCAGCCTACCCAAAACTCATGAGTAGGATGTTTGTACTGGCTCCATAGAGGCTCCATGGAGAAAGAACAAGCTGTACTGGATTGATGTTGACTGCGCAGTGCACCATTACCACTCGTCTGGAATGGCTGGTCAGAAGGTCCAAGTTGCAGCTTTTAAGTCTATTTTCTACTATTTAAAAACAAATCTTCCTGGCATTTTACAATCATGCTGCATGAAAATGTCATGATGAATAATGAGCTGGTCTGCAGAACTTTACCCTACTAAACAATTTTCCATGCTTTCCTGATACTCAGCTCTGTGTGTTTGCAGAAGTGTCATCTGCATGATTCTCTTAAGCGGTCAACTTTTCATGCCTTCTCACATACTGATGAATATAATCTGCAATAGTATTTTTGTCCAACCAATCAAATTTAACAAATGACTGCTCATGCTTTTCATATTATGAAGCTTCACTGTTTATCAACTGCAAGTAAATAAGATACACATTTATGTAACGGCATACTCCATAATCAGACTTTAGCATTTAATAGTGAAGTCAGTACTGGTTTGGGTTTTATCTTTTGTCCATTATCGGTATTACATGGCAGTGATGTTGTGTTAGGGCTGGGAGTTGATGTGATTGAGGGGGCGACAAGGCTCAGGGTTAGGGTTAGGGTTAGGGTCAGTTCCTACCTCTTCCACATCTGACATCTTTCTCTCTTCCTACCAGGGTCAAATGCTCAGTGGGAGCAGGAGTCTGATGTTAGTGTCCCTGGCCCTCCTCTCTCCTCAAGTCCTTAGAATGATCTGGCTTGTGCTGATTGACATTTCACAGGCGTTCATACCTTACATCATTCCACTGAATTCATTGTAGCAGTTGTTTTTATTTGTTTATGGCAGTAGCTCTTGCCACCAGGGCCGGGGTGGGTAATCGAGAGAATCGGGAGAGTTCCCGGTGGGCCGCTTCACTTTTGGGCCGGTCGAGGATTTTTTTTTTTGTCACGTTAGTCTATATTCTAACAAGTAGGCTACACACGTTCCGCATTCTGACACCTCAGCCTCTGCATGGGTTGTACCATGTGAGGGAGTTCTCCCCTCCCAAATAGAGTTGGTTAGGTCCATAGCGCGTCTTTTCCAAAAAGTTTTCCCAGATCGGCTACCGATAGCTGGGACTGGTGGCCCTACAGTAACAATAAGCGTCAGGGAGGATGGATGGGAGCAGGGCCGGAGTGATGGCATCGCTAGACAAGGTTTTACCAATTGAATTTATTTTCGCTCGCGCTCTGTTTGCGCTCGCATTAACTGTCGAAGTCTCTATATTGCATCACATCAAACCCATACGTCCTAGGTTGGGGCAAAGCTCCTAATGTTTACAACGTCTGGCTCCGTGCCTGATTAACACCCGAATCGTTAAGCATTCTCAAAAATGGTATCAATATAAAAAATAATACGATCCCTTTCTGTAATCATGATACCCCCCAGAAACGTTCACTGCACCCCCAGTCAAAGCAGGCTGCATCCGGCCCTGTTTGGTATACAAGAAGGGACGGTCTTGGGCCAAAACTCCCGGGATGAAAAGTGGCCCCACTCCGGCCCTGCTTACCACTGTACTTGAGCCACGCTTGAAATGGGTGTGCATCAGTCAAGGTCAGAGACAATGCAAGTGATACCTCAAGTGTACTTTCAAGGGTGAAGTTGGACGTTGATTAAGTGAAAAAATAACTATGCTCACCTACTGTCAGTTTATGAAAATTAAACGTTGGACTGCACATCTTATGTGTCTCATAAAGTATGTCACTTAAAGTGCAGTCCTTAAAATTAGACCAGCGTAAGTGAGTAAATGTGCTTTTACCTGACAGGCTGGCTTTGCCAGTTAGAATCTTGAGACAGACAGCTCTGCAGGTCTGGCTGTTAGAGGCTCTGTGACTTGAATTTTCAGTTGGGAGCAGCAGCAGAGAAAAAGAAAGGCTCACCAATGAGGTAGATGGAGGGCTTTTGAAGGTTGGCACTCCACACCAGTCAGCATGGGTCAAAGTCTTGGTAATAGGTACTCTTACTGTTTCTGAGATTATCCTTAATGGAACATACAGTACAGTACACAAGTGTAGCTCACAGCTTTATACCTGGAGTGATGACTGTCATGTCTGACCTACTCACTCTCTCTGTGTGAACTCTGATGTTACACAACATTACATTTACATTTAGTCATTTAGCAGACGCTCCTATCCAGAGCGACTTACAGTAAGTACAGGGACATTTTCCCAGAGGCAAGTAGGGTGAAGTGCCTTGCCCAAGGACACAACGTTGTTTTGCACGGCAGGGAATCGAACCAACAACCTTCTGATTAATAGCCCGACTCCCTAACCGCTCAGCCATCTGACCCCCACATTGCTTCCTAATAATGATTTGTGGCAGTCAGCCAAGGCTGGAGAGAGAAATTATATGTTACACCCATGCTGTGAACAGTATGTTACACATGTACTGCACTGCAGTTTGTTTTTAATTCTCTGAATTTCTGTTGGGAAGCAACTCAATTGTAAAAGTGCAATGATGGAAGCGGGGAGAGGAACTGGAAGCGGGGAGAGGAACTGGAAGCGGGGAGAGGAACTGGAAGCGGGGAGAGGAACTGGAAGCGGGGAGAGGAACTGGAAGCGGGGAGAGGAACTGGAAGCGGGGAGAGGAACTGGAAGCGGGGAGAGGAACTGGGAGAAGCAAGGGACTGCAACACAGCGCGCATGGAGGCTGACATTCGCCAGAGCTGAGTACCGCGAATCCTATTCAGTCGGATTGTGGAGCGCGCTGCCCGGACTGCCTATCCCACTTATACACCTGAGTTTGAAGTTTTCGCCACGGTTGTATTACACTGGTTCACGTGAGTTCATTGTGTGGTGTGCCCATGTTCCACTGCTTTGAAAATTACACCGTTCATGCACTAACTAAAACACCCTACAGTCCCGGGTGGCGGGCTGCATGTAGCCTGCGTAGGCGATAGGATCACATCCAGTGTGTGCCTGTAATCAGTCTGTCTATTTAAGCAGTCTCCGGATATTCCCCCCCCTGTTGGAGGAGGCAAGTACCGGTGGCCACCAGTTGAACCAGGTTACCCTACCTCCAGCCAGAGCCTCTTGAGGCGATCAACATCAAGGACTTCCCTTTTTTAATACAAATAAAATGATACCCTTTACATCTTGATTCTCAGAGTACTGGTATCTTTGGAGGGGGAAATACGGTTTGCTCCTCAGAGTAGGGAGTAGACTAAGTGGAGGCACCAGCGCCCCCACCTGTGACAAATACACAGGTACCATCTAATTTACTTTAGATGTTTTATGTGTTTTGGTTGTATGCTTGCATGCTGCAACTAAATTGCCCTCTGGAAATGAATTAAGATTATCTGAATTAAACCCTACCCTTGTTTTTCAGTGGAGATCTACAGAGTCTATGGCATGACAGGTAGCTGGAGAGGTGACACATCAGTAGTGTCCTGGTTGAGGACTGACCCTCAGGTCCCTGTAGTCCTGACCAGGAATGGCCTGGACATTCTGTCTAAGATCCTGGGCAGTACCAAAGAGCATTTGGTGAAAACCATATCCTGTTACAGTGTGGTGTGTCAACCATTCCATGACCTGGTTTTATTTGTCAGCTCACGTGTCACTTAACTCTGTCACATGTCCAACTTGATCAGCCATTATCTTCAATTGTGCCCTCCAGAGATGTCAAGGCAGTGGGATAATCTGATAAGTAACCCATTTATTTCCTGGGTGCAGGTTGTGGCACATTATTGAATGACTAGATTCTGAATGGGGCCCACATATAACATGGGTTTTGTCCACTATGCCTGGATAAAAAATATGTATTACAATGTGTAGAGAGAAATGTCTCAGTTGCTGATCAATGAGTATAAATATTAAGGTAAGTATAAGCATTGGTTAAACTTATCATATAAGTTTCATGTGTCAGATAAAGGGGACTTTTTTGTCCAGAATGACCCCTCACCCTAAAAACTACCTGCATTACATAAGTCTGCATTATGCAGTTTGTATAGCACCATTGGAAACAGTCTTTCCACAACAAGAGGCAGGGGCATGTCTGAGGTCAGCCATCATGTTTATTTACCCATTTGAATCTACGAAGACAGGGGTTGATTGGCTATGACCAAATACCATGTTGCTGTCATCTGTGAACTATCGTAGAGATGACATCTTGTGTTCGTCCACTCCAAAGAAAATGCTTTCTCCACATTGACAGGACATCAAGGCACACCAGCAGACCATTAAGCATGTTGTTTGTGTCTGGTGTATGCATATTATTTAAATTGGGATGAAGCATGACGCTATTTTGCATGACCCTGAAAAATGACCGTCTCCATAATAGCTCTCATTTCCATATTGAGCTCAGATGGCATACATACTTGTCATAATACGACACTGTTCTGCTCGCTGACAGACAGCTCCAAACCAGAGGGCTACACTTATCTCTTGTCACCTAGCCTCACTTCAAATTTCTAAATGTCTTGCCTGTCATCTAAATGCCCAACAGCTTATAGTCTGAGTCACACAGTGTACTTATAGTGCATGCATACTGTACATAGTGATGATGTTGCTGAGAGAGTGGCTTGAAGGGTACAGTTTGTGCTGGGTCATGTTGTTGCTCCACAGGGAAGTGACAATATAGGCAGAAGTCGGTGACATGTATAAGCTTGTTTCCAGACTATGAGATACTGGAGGTGTTGTTGAAAGGCCTGGGCATGGGAACTGCACACTGTTGATGTGTTACAAAAATAACGTTTTGACAAAAGTGAAATGTTAATGATTTGATGTTCAAGCACATGAAATATCTGTTGGTAGCAAAGTTCCATAGTGTTCCTGCCAGGGAAAGACATATTGGGAGTTGCTTTGAGGTGACTAACTCTGCAGGGGGGCTTTAATTCTCTGTGTGGTACTTTTGGAATGGCACAGCAATTTTGGATTGTTGTGATTTCTGAATGGTTAAGGCATTTCTTTGGTAATCTTTAGCAAGAAAAAGAGCCACTTAACCGCTGTGGTTTTACAGTTCACAAATTCCTGACCCCCTGCACAGCAAAGCCTTTATTGGGAGGTGAGAGCCACGACAGATTGGTTGGTGGTGGCCTTACATAGAATTCAGGAGGGTCCTTGATTGTATTTCATGGACAACTTAACCTCATGCTTGTTTGTTATATAATGGCATACATTCTTTAGAAAATATTACTTTGACTTATTTTCAAACCCAACAAACTCATACATACTAGTGGTGAATGTTTGGGGTTAGGGATCATAGAGGTAATTGTAGATCCCTTAGATAGTTGATGAAAGAACACATTGTTGAATAAAATCCCTGTTTAGCCACACTAAGATTTTTCTGTGTTTTGTTTTAGAAAATGTTTACCCCCTAAATATTAGATGTTAAAGGTTTAGTACCAACAGTGTCCCCTTAAAAACATGTCAAACATAATTGATGTTGATGCTATTTTGGGTTACATAAGAAATGGTTGATGTTTTTGTACACTTGTGTAACTGCAATGATTCATTTATTTTCCTCCAAGAGTGATCATTTGATTGAAATATAGTTTCTTGTTAATGTTTAAACCAATTGTCACACAAAAGTCTTTTGAAGTGGTGCGTATTTTTTCAATTAAAGTATTTACTAATTGTTGATGTTCTATTTTCCTGCAATGATCAAAGATGTTGTTTTTCTACTATCTAACTCCAGCACACTACATTTACATTTAGTCATTTAGCAGACGCTCTTATCCAGAGCGACTTACAGTAAGTACAGGGACATTCCCCCCGAGGCAAGTAGGATGAAGTGCCTTGCCGAAAGACACAACGTCATTTGGCATAACCAGTGACCTTCTGATTACGAGCCCGATTCTCTAACCGCTCAGCCACCTGACTCCCTGAGTGACCTCTAAGCACAACCCAATTATGTTGCTTCTACAGTATTAAGATAAGACCTGGTTGTATTCAATAAGGATTAAGGAAATTGTATTGTATGAGGATATGAACCAGTTATGTCTTGGTGAAAACTGCAAGGAATTACATAAATTCCCTTTCATCATTGGAGCATTTTTTGATGCCACGTGGACCAACGCTTAGTCAATGCAAAAAAAAGGACACAGCGACGATTTGCATGTTAAGATTAATGCAAGACAGGTCCAAATTGATTTTCATCCCAGTGTGACACTCCTCTGCAGGTGTTCTTTGTCTGATTATATCTTTTTCCTTTAGTTTTTTTGTCCAATCTATTAGACACTGAGTTTTTTTCACATGGCAACATTTTCAACTGTCAACAAATGTTATTTTTTCCATGAAAACAGCATGCATGTCTTCTGGGCACAAAGTCTGATTAATTTTCTTGGGGAAAAAATTGGAATGCAAAGCACAAGGCTTAATTAAGGGTCTCAATCATAGCATAGTGTCCTGAAAAAAATGCTACATAGACTCTAACTTCAGGCTCTGAACCAGCATGGAAAAAGACCACAGATCATTCTAAAGTATAGTTTTCATTAATAAATCCTCTCGAGACAATAGCAAACGTCATCATGACAACATTATAAATAGGTACTGATAATGTTTACTTTGCTTTGCAAGTATATTGTACATAATGTTCTGTCAAGTGATCTTGATAAAGTCTTGAATGCAGTCATCCCGACTTATGCTGGTTTGATCTTTGTGACTGAGACAGTCTATTTCAAGGTGAGCTATGTCACGTGAGAATCTGTTGTTTAGTCTCCCACAGTCTCGTAATGTAAGTTTATCTGTGAAAGAGAAGGGTAGATTAGGGATGACAGAGTGTCTGGGAAATCTGCACTTGCATTCCCCTATTGAGTATATCGCTGCTTTGAGCTAGCCATGTGGAACAAGGCAACACTGGAATCTCTTTACTCTATTGTATTTTAACCTGTTTGCATAAAATATACTGTACATCTTAATATGAACCTATATAGATTGGATTGATCTTCATTAGTTTTGTGTAAAGAGGCCTAAGGACTCTAATTCTCATATTGTGTATCTAAGTCCAGTTTTGAACTACTTCCATTTTCCTGCTCACATGTTCCCTCTATAAAGGGGACCATTTATGTTCAGTTTTAGTGAAAGAAACATTGTGGTAGTCTGACAGGTGAAATGTGATATGTAACACCAGTCTCCAGCTGAGTATTGGGCTGAAATGGGTCAGTGAATGTGACAAAGAGCTGTTTAGGTCACAAACATGCATATCCCTCCTTCATTGTGGGATATGCGTGACATATCCCTGTCAGATATCCTCAGACAGATCTAGATCAAACTGTTTGGCACCAGACTACCTGCCATGCAGACTCCCAGCCTGGTGTTTCCCACTAGGCAGGGTCAGCCCCACCTACTCCAGGACAGGGTCAGTGTCCTGAAGAGAGTGTGAGGGGAAGAGTGGGCATGACTTCTCCCTGGTCTGGAGGTCAGTCCAAGTTCAGTAGAGCAAGTCATTGGAGATCTGCAGACATTCCGCAGACAAATTGTCTCCTGGTTGCAGGAGACAATTAACCCTCCCTCATGAAGAGTCCTTTGCAGGAAGATCATCACATTTCCAGTAACGACACAGTAGGTTAGCATTGCATGAGTCTGAAGTATTAGTTACTGAGCATACTAGTTCATCAATTAACAGTTCTTCAATTCACAAAAACATTGGGACATCCATGTTGTATTTTGTGTCTACCTATCAAAAGTCGCCACTTTCCTCAAGCCCCTTTGCTCCGGTGCCATCTCGATTTGATTAGCTATATGTGACAATTAAGAAAGACAAATAAGATTAATAAACTATACATGAACAAATGCGTTTTTATGGGGGGTTTTTTCCCCCAAGTAGGCCTACGACTTGAGTCGTTTTTCCAAGTGCTTTCTTAGGTCAACATTTCAAAAGAAACTCTTATCTATAAATCAACATGAACATCAACAAACATCAACAAAATGTCAGTAGATACATTGTACATTGTTGTTGTGTACATTACTGTTAAAAATGTCCTTCTAATAAAGTGAGTGTTGGCAAAACCGGTTGTCATTTTTATGTTGAGGCGGCAGGGGTGTTGTCGGCAGCTGCTGAATGTAACTAATAAAGTAACTTGTAATATAATTTAGTTACTTTTAAAATCAAGTAATCTGTACAGTAACTAAATTACTTTTTAAAGGAGTAATCAGTAATCAGATTAATTTTTCAAGGTAACTGTGGCAACACTGATTGGACCTGATTTAGAAAGGCTCACACCTGTCTATATAAGGTCCCACAGTTGACAGTGCATGTCAGAGCACAAACCAAGCCATGAAGTCCAAGGAATTGGACTTCTGATATATAGTTTTTATTATTGTTGCTTGCTTTTTTCCACAGGTACACTTGCACTTATAGCAGTTCATGTTGTTTAATTGTAACTTGTTTAACTACATGCTCTTATGGTTCTTCCCTTTGGCACTTATTTTGGTTGTTCACAATGTGTGCTTCATGTTTTGGCTACTCGCAATGTTTTGTGGCTATCTCGTTGTTATGATCAGTGACCTATGCACTTTGTAAAGCTCTCTCTTGGAAGTCGCTTTGGATAAAAGCGTCTGCTAAATGAATAAATGTAAATGTAAATGTAAATTGTCTGTAGACCTCTGACACAGGATTGTATCGAGGCACAGATCTGGGGAAGGGTACAGAAAACTTTCGGCAGAATTGAAGGTTCCAATGAGCACAGTGGCCTCCATCATTTGTAAATGGAAGAACCACCAGGACTCTTCCTAGAGTTGGCCGCCCAGCCAAACTGAGCGATCGGGGGAGGCTGGCCTTAGTCAGGAAGGTGACCAAGAACCCGATGGTCACTCTGACAGAGCTCCAGCGTTTCTCTGTGAAGAGAGGAGAACCTTCCAGAAGGACAACCATCTTTGCAGCACTCCACTAATCAGGCCTGTATGGTAGAGTGGCCAGATGGTAGTCACTCCTAGGTAAAAGGCATATGACAGCCCATCTGGAGTTTGCCAAAAGGCACCTGAAGGACTCTAAGACCATGAGAAACTAAATTCTCTGGTCTGATGAAACAAAGACTGAACTCTTTGGCCTGAATGCCAAGCGTCATGTCTGGAGGAAACCAGGCACAGCTCATCACCTGGCCAATACCATCCCTACAGTGAAGCATGGTGGTGGCAGCACCATGCTGTGGGGATGTTTTTCAGTGGCAGGAACTGGGAAACTAGTCAGGATTGAGGGCAAGGTTAATGCAGCAATGTACAGAGACATCCTTGATGATGACCTCCAGAGCGCTCTGGATATCAGACTGGGACGAAGGTTCGTCTTCCAATAGGACAACAACCCTAAGCACACAGCCAAGTTAGCAGTGGCTTTGGGACAACTCTGTGAATGTCCTTGAGTGGTCCAGCCAGAACCCAGGCTTGAACCCGATTCAACATCTCTAGAGATCTGAGAATGGCTGTGCACCGACGCTCCCCATCCAACCTGATGGAGCTTGAGAGATCCTGCAAAGGAGAATGGGAGAAACTGCCCAAAAATAGGTGTGCCAAGATTGTAGCATCATATTCAAAAATACTTGACTGTAATTTCTGCTAAAGGTGCTTCAACAAAGTATTGAGCAAAGGCTGTGAATACTTATGTACGTGTTAATTTTTGCAAATCTATAAGAAATCTTTAACAAACTTTTTCACTTTGTCATTATGGGGTATTGTGTGTAGAATTGAATCTATTTTGGAATAAGACTAACATAAAAAGTGAAGCGCTGTCCGGATGCTCTGTATGCACACAGTTCAATCAAGCTTCTCCACCTCTTGCACCTCTTCCATTGTCATTTGTGAATCCTGAGAAAGATCAGTATTTGCAAGTTCAGAATTAAGGATTATCACCATCAGCACAACAGCCTTTACAAATATATGCAGAAACGGCAGAAGTACCATGATTTGTCAGTCTATAAATACAAATGAAAATATGCTCATTAGCTTTGCTTAGGCAACAGCTGGAATCAAATCCACAATCATTTCTGTTTGCATATCTTTGCCATTAATGAGCTGAATAAAATGCTGTCAGCCTCATTAAACTAAATCCAGATAAAATCGCAGAAAATAAAATACTCATATACTATGTGTCAACGTTGCATGTTAATGACATAAATTTATAATTTTGTTAAATCATGCATGTGTTTTTTATTAAGGTTCATTTTCATACGGAACATTTAAAGTTAACATTTACATGCATTCTTTGTACTTGAATAATTGAGCGATTATACAAACAGAATTTCACTTATTTTGTGGCTTAGCCTTTTAGCAGACCTCACACAGTAAAGGGCTGTGGGGCTTGAGAGCTATCAACAACAGCATCACTCTGTGGTCTTGAATCGGAATACCTAATAACCTAGTAAACTGGCACACGTCAGATTAACATATTCTGGTTTATTTAGGAACCTTTAAAATCAATGCAAATCCAATGATCATGCAACATTGGGAAAAGGTTAAGACCAGGGTGTGAATTACGAGGGGGGTTTGGGGGGGTCTGACCCCCCTAATTAAGTCTTGGACCCCCCAAAAGAGGTAAAAACAACAGGTCGGGGGGTCGGTACACACCCTGGAGAAGAATTTGACCACCCCGATTGTCATTGTATAATTTGCACTCTTGTTAAGACTTTTGTACAACTGACCTGAATTCCAAAATAAACGAAATAATTGTAAGAAGTAACATTGATCAACATAATTCGACACCCACATAATGATTTTTGATTCACACAGTTTTCAGTTTAAGTGCTTAGAGCAGTTGTAAGTAATCACAGTATTCAAAAGTATTTAAAATCCATCTTTGACATGTGCACTTGGAGAAAGTGTGATATTCAAATGTCTTTAATCATACTTTGGCAGTGCGCTCCTCAAGTAAGTCTGATCTGTAAGCAGCGAGAACAGCTGTACTGGTCTCAGTTCTACAACAACTGCATGCATCTTCCCTGCATGGTCGTGTCCCAGCCTTAAGGCACCCAGCATGTTGGGACCCAACATCTAAGCACAGAGAACAACATGCGTCGCACAGCAACTGTGTTTCCCCCCTGCTTGTCCAGTAAATCAAAGCCTCATAGTGAATCTGTCCGTCTCCTTGCAAACACCGCTGACATGCTCTTGACTATACCTTTGATTCCCACTGGCTTCTTTATGGCAGACCTGGCCTCCCGTACTCTGTTCACAAGTCCATGAAATACCATGAGGACACTGTGGTAGTTTTCCGCTGCTGAAACCTCATAGAACTGACAGTCTGTGGTAAGGGCTAATAGCCTGCCCTCATCACTAAGGACTGTCCGTTGATGGTGCAAGTCCCTCTTGTTTCCCACTATGACTATGGGCACTTTCTTTATGCCCAGATAGTCTTTTGTGGACTTGATTGACTGGATGAGCATGGTGACAGTGTTGAAGCTGGCCCTGTCACAGATGCTGTAGACGAGGACAAATCCTTCCGCCCACTGCACTCTCTTCTCATATGCAGAGGACTCAGTGGACAAGTCCTGTAAGATCAAACCACATGTTAATTAATATTGAGTGACTTCAATCCATGCAGTACACTAAGTTGTCAAAAAGATAAACATGATCTTATGTTGATCTAGAATATAACTGAATAAGAATCAGGTCAGTGTGGGGTTAAATGTGTCCATGTCAAGTACAAAGAAAATAAATAAACATTGTAAAGCATGCAATTGATTTGAATCCTACTTAAAGATACTTCACACAAAACTGGATGTGAACTGGACGTTGAGTATTTGTCTCTTTTCCTGTGATTACCTGAGAATATGGTGAATCCCAGATGTGAAACGTGATGTCCCTACCATCCACAATAACATTGTGACTGTAGATCGATTCTAAAAAGTGGCAAATAAAACAGATTTACAACCCCATACAGAAATTGGCTAACTGTATTATGACAAAGCTTTTACTGAAGACAGTAGAAACTTACCGATATCCCCGTATTCTCCAATAAATCTACGAGTTAGGAAGCGGACTGTCAAAGCTGTAAAATGATTATCATCTTTATTTTCAATGCATGTTCATCAAATCATGTTCATCGTTCATTAGTTAATACTCTCGCTTTAAAAAAAATAATAAACTGTTGGTCCCACCTGATTTTCCAACATTATCTGTTCCGATAACAGCAATATTAGCATCCATTTTCTGAAAGTTTACTCCGACACCTCTTCACAACGCTTAGATGACACAGTACCATGGAACTGCCGAGCAGAAGTTGCAGCAGTGACCGCTTATCTGGTGCTGCTGGCCCGTCTTCAAGTGCATCTCCATGCCCTCTAATGAAGGGGCGTGGAAATCTGGTCGGTTTGCACTGGTCGGTTTGCACACAAAGGAAACAGATGGGCCTACAGTATGACTTATACCTGTTATGTCAACAGGTAAAGCTCAGGAATGAGCATTTTGCATTGGTGACTAGTCCTAATGGGGTAGTAATATAATATAACGAACTGTAATATGCAGCTCTTTATTTACGAGCTATTGTTGTGAGATGCGCTGATGGACGCAAAAATATTGATTAATTTGGTTACGCCTACTGACACAACTTTGTAAACCTAAAACAGTTTTAGTTCATTTTTACCTATTAAATATATTATTGCGCGAATTCAGCTCTTAAATTAATTTTGAATAATGAGCAATGGCTCCAACGTTTTTGTTGTAGTTACGTTGGAGAGACACTGGAGGTCCTTTTACACCAACATTTTTTTTTTCTTAGCACTCCAAAGTAGCCTACTGTAGATTAGTAGTAGTTCATAGGTGAGGGGCGTAGCGAAGGTTTGTTTTCAGATGCAGGTGGGCCGTTTTTTTTTTTATATAACTGAAGATGCAGACTGTAAATATAATTTTCTTAATAAAATATTTTAGACAGATAGCTCTATTCGCCGTTTTCAAAGAGTGTCTGCCCCTGAGTGAGACCAGACCGTCCATTCTTGTCAGTCCTTTCTCATGTCCATCCTGTTATTTTTGTTAAAACAACATAATCAAATTGAATCGTCAAGATTTTCGTCACGTGGTAATTTATGACACATTTAGTACTGATTTGTCAGTGGTCCATGCCGATAGTACACGTTTCAAGTTTATTCACTGTAAAAATACAGTACATTTACATGTTTTGTCTAACTTTAGTCATACAAAATCCAAATTCTACATGTAAACTGAACATTCTTATTAAATAAAATCATAATATTACCTAAATGTTAAATGTGCAAAGTACTCCTAAGCCCTCTGGTTATTCCTAGTGTTAAATGTAGAGTGAAAATGCAGTTTATAAGAGAAAACACCTTCAAGCATAAAAGAACATTCCTTATTCTTTTTGGCATAACTGTCAGTCATGCTTGGGTAATTGGGATCATGAAACAACCTTGCTCAAATGTCTTTCAGGATATATAATGACATTCAGAGACTGCATACATAGCACACAGCATGCTATTTAATTGGTCAGAATCAAGCAATTTCAATTATTACATTTACATTTAGTCATTTAGCAGACACTCTTATCCAGAGCGACTTACAGTAAGTACGGGGACATTCCCCCGAGGCAAGTAGGGTGAAGTGCCTTGCCCAAGGACACAACGTCAGTTGGCATGACCGGGAATCGAACTGGCAACCTTCGGATTACTAGCCCGATTCCCTCACCGCTCAGCCAACTGACTCCCTATTATCCAATTATTAATATCTAATAGACATCATAAATCTACTCTAAAACAATCTAAACATACTAATACATTGATTTATAGGATTTACTCAGTCTTAGTCCTTTGGAACAATTCAGATCAACTGTTTTTACCCTATAACCAACTAATTTATTTTGAATGCTGTCAAAAGATTTTTTGGCAAAAGCCAACTGGTTTTCTGGTATCTCACTACTTGTAATTGAAATACAGAAATAAATACTCTGACAGGTGTCAGAGGAACTTGTGTGTTTCCTTGTCAGTGAGGCATCACATTCTCAGATACGAACCATTCCGAGAGGAACAAAGATATTTCATAGACAGAAACATTTGGTTAAATACTGTATGCTTAAACTAGAGTTTGTGATTCTACATGCACAATATTCCTGAGGAATCAGATAAATAACTGTATTTTGTTAATGGTCGCACAGCATGTAACACAGGGTTTAACCCATATACATGTATCATCGCAATCTATAGTGTCTTTCTAGGCACTATAGTCCACTATTTGAATGAAATTTCATAGGTTGTGTTTTCTTAACAATATTTTCAATGCTGGTTGTCTCAATCAATAGGAAGTAGAGTAATTAATCAAATCAAAACTAAATAATCTGTCATTAGGCCCAAGACTGGTGGTATGTGTTTGGTGACATTTGCAATGGAATCTGTGAAGGCATCAAAGTTGTTGAGGAGCTACATGAGAATTAAAGGTGAACTTAAAGCAACAGACTTGTTTTCTTTAAGATCCTATGTAAAATGAGGCATAAATCTAAATAAATAAATGAAAAAAGATACTTTTCCTAAAGCAACAATTGATGTTTTGAAGCTCAGTCTGTATACATATTTATGATTAATAATATTTTAATCAGTGTGGTTTTGTTGATGCTGTTTTCTAAAGATATTCAAGACGTGTCATTATACAGACCGGGACAACATTTCAGCCTTAGCCACATACTGTCACGTACTGTAGCCCTCATTGAAAAGGTAGTTTTACAAACAGCTGGTTCACAGGAAGCTCTTCTCGCTGTGTGTGCTTATGCAAATACATCTTCTTACAGACTTCACTCACTTTACATGTTTGATAATTCCAGTTACTCATTCAAGGGCATGTTCAGAAACACTGGTTGGAAGAAGTCCTTGATCCCAAAAAAACCTTCTAGCATTACATCTAGCATAACAGCAGGGGTGCCGTATAGGGGGGGAAAGTTAGGACAATTCCAAGGGCCCCTGACTGACAGGGGCCCCCAAAAATAGAAAAACTAATATAAATGATAAACAAATTCCTGCCGGCGCCCCTGACTAACAGTAAATGTATTCTAGCAGTAAATGTAGGGTAGCCTATTGCAATCTTCCATAAATGCTACTTCCACCACAACCTACTAACTTATTTCTCAAACGACTGATGGCTGTAGTTATGTTATGTAATTTAGCACCCCACTGTGTCTATTCTTTTCTTACTCTATTTTATATACCCTATTTCTTCGGTTGAACACCGTCCTCAAATAAACGCCGCCCTCGAATAGCCTACGTCACACCAAAAATGAACATTGTGTAATAAACGCCGCCCTCGATTAAACGCTGCACCAAAAAAATCTGAAAACGGTTATTTAATTGGTTAAATTAAAACACAGTATTTATTAGGGTTAGTGTACCAGTTATTTCATCGAAGCGAGGTATAGCTGACTTCGCCACTGACTAATTCGCCTTTCCTCAACCCCAAGTTTGTGTGCTACAGGTCTGTTGCTGCACAGGCACCAGCCACTCCATGCTGCCATGCAACCATGAAGAGGTCGACATCAGGATACTGATCCACCTGCTTGATGCCCTGGAGCATGGCTCTTCTACCTGCTTGGTGTGCACCGTGGATACAGATGTTGTCGTTATCCTCATTGGCAAGTTCCATACCCTGCTCACCCAGTATCCAGCTGCAAACATCTGGATTGCTTTTGAAACTGGCAAGAACTACACATATCTGCATATAAACACCATCTGCCACACTCTGGGTAAAGACAAGTCAACCGCTCTTCCAGTCTTCCACTGCTACACAGGCTGTGACACAACCTCAGCATTCTGCAGGAAGGGGAAGAAGTCAGCATGGATTGCTTGGAACTCTTACCCAGAGGTCACCCAGGCCTTCAACTACATAGCAGCAAATCCGCACACTCCTGTAACCATAGATGCCCAACACTTTCAATGTCTGGAGCGCTACACTGTTGTCCTTTATGACAAGACAAGTGACTTGGAATCGGTCAATGATGCAAGAAGAGAATTGTTCTGCCAGAAGACCAAAGCAATGGAACATATTCCATCCCAACCCAAGGAGCACTGATACAACACGTGACATGAGTCACTTACCAGTCTGGGATCTGGTCAACATCTGAAAAAACCCAGCAGCCAATACCCAGCCCTGAAGGATGGGGATGGACACTGGATGGAGACAGCCAGGCCTGGCTTCCTGTGTGGAACACTCTGCCTATCGCATCAAAAGCCTGCAGTGAACTGATCAAATGCAGTTGTACAAAGGACTGTACGGCAATGTGCTCATGCAAAAAAAGCACAGTGGAATTGCACAGGTCTTTGCAGTTGCAAATGTGACATCAACTGAATACTTAACTGAATAATACTAATGGGGGGGGGGGGGGGGGGGCTGACGTACTGGTTCCGCTTCTCTCTCTCCCCCGCATGCTGTTGGACAAAGTCTGAGCACGATACAGCACTGAAAGTTATATTAGTTGCAGTGAGCATACCTGCTGGAAGGATTAGATTAGATTAGATTTTTTTTTATCACAAAGGGAAATTCTTTTAGGGAAGGGGTTTGTCGTGTATCATTAAAGTTCAGTATAACTTTATATTCTGTGTCCAGAATGAATACATTAATATATTTTCGGCATAAATAATTATCTAATGATTTTGTCAATACCTTTATTGCATTCATTGACCGAGAAAATGTATATTTTGACACCAAGATTGACCTTCAAAGTGGCTTGGAAGCTGATTTATTAGAATTTATAGCAGACATTTTGTAAATCCGCCATCTTGATGAAGTGGAACCCCCTCAAAATTGAAAGGTATGGTGATGGAGAACCTGTGGAAAAAATGTGGTGCTTTTGTCCGCCGTGTCCCCATCTTTCTCAAATCTGGTCTTAAGCCGCCTGACTATAAAAACCGCCCTCAAATAAACGCCACACCAAAAATGAACATTGTGTAGCCTAATAAACGTGGCAGCGTTTAATCGAAGAAATACGGTACATATTGTGGCGACCCTGCACTGTAGGAAGTGGACTAATAAATGGTCAGGACATTATTGGTGGATTACGGGGGGTCACCTTGAAGTTCCGGGTGACAACAGGTGTTATAAAGGGAGGTTTTGGGCAAGTTCGGGGCTCTTGTGTTGTGGCTGTTGTGGTGAACCTGTGTTCCACTGCTATTAGCAACTGTTGTAATCTGCTGTTTTAGCCTGTTGCTAACACGTTCTATTAAGTAAGGGGGGTTAGTTTGTGCGTGGGAAGTAGCCTAAATAGCTGCCTGAGACAATAAAAGCCTTAACCGTAAAATATCACGTCTGGTCTCCGACTTATAACAACTCTCGTCGGGGACGCTACATTGGTGTCAGAAGTGCTTGAACCTAGCCATTGCTCCAGCGATCAACTTCCACCACGGAGATGGCTGCTCGCGAGGGTCCGGGCGCCCGTCCTAAGATAAAGGTGGAACGAGTAGACGGTGGCGGAGGGAGTGGCTTGGTCGGTCCGCTGATCTCGCTGTGGGACTCAGCTAGTGGAGTGGCACAACCTTCGGTGGAGAGAGTGCTAGCTCCCGCCGGCGGCGGGCATGTGGGGTTGACGTCATCTGCCTGCGGCGTGGGGATCAGACAGGAGTCGCAGCGCGACGGAGGTAACGTCCATGTCAACATTAATAAAGATGGCGTTGCGGTGTCGGCTATGGCTAGCTGTGCGGTCAAGGTCCCGAAGTTTGCCGGTAATACAGACTAGGAGGCTTTCCTGGCGCAGTTTGAGTTGCTAGCGGCTTCGGTCGGCTGGTCGGAGGGACAGAAGGCACTGCAACTGGCAATGTGCCTCGTCGGGGACGCGGTCTCCTGCCTGCTCATGCTACCACCGGAGCTGCGGGGCAGCTACAAGGAGATAGTTACGGTGCTGGACTGGCGCTTCGGGAAGGACAAGCTACGGGAGATCACACTGTCGACGCTGGGCCGTCGGGGGTGGTTGCCGGGGGGGGGGGGGAGTCTCTGCTGGGGCTAGCTAACGATGTGGAGTGCCTCACTCGTCGGGCGTATGGGCACACGCCACCAGCTATCAGAATCAGAATCAGAATGGTATTTATTCGCCATGAAAGTTTACACAGACAAGGAATTTGGTTTGTCAGGAAGGTGCATACAATAAACATATAGGGACCTAAAAATTTAAATATGTGGACTATCTATACTAAGGGTACATAAACTAGCAGTACTAAGTGGAATTAGAATTAAATAAAATATACAATAAAGGGTGAACTGGCTCGTGACTGCTTCATAATGGCACTGTCCCCTTCGGAGCTGCGCGCCTAGACGCAGCTGGCCTGCCCCCGCTCGCTGCAGGAGGCGCTCGACGTCGCGAGGCGCCATCAGGTCATCTGGGGAGAAGCTACGGGGGAGAAAACGGAGGCCTTGCCTGTAGTAAGAGCAGCGTAACCGCGCCGCGAGTGTGGTGACAAACCTTCATGGGCGACGGAGATAACCGAACCGATTCGGGCTATCTCACTGCCTGCTAAACGTCAGCCCCGTGAGACTCCCCACCGGCGTCCAGGCGACAGAGTTTGTTGGAGGTGTTGCCTGCCTGGTCACTTAATGCGTGACTGCCATGCTACTGACAAGCCACAGGGAAACGGGAGAGGGTCCGTGCAGATGGGGCGGTACGGACCTTAGACACGCCCCGGCTGGAGGAACAGCTGCTATGCATTGACAATGAGTGGTCTGGGGGAGACATTGTTGTGGTGGGGCGCACGACAGCGGGGGACTTTTGCCACATTCCTGTGGCGGTTGAAGGGACACCGTGCACAGCCTTGGTGGACACGGGGTCCACTGTGACGATCGTGCGGCCGGACGTAGTTCCAGTGGGGTTGATGTGGGAACTGACAGCGGTGCAACTTAGAACTGTCACAGGTGAGACGGCCCCTATGTTAGGAAAAAAGATCATGTCACTGACGGGGGGGGGGGGGGGGGGGGGGCAGACGGTCCAGCATTTAGTGTGGGTGGCTGGTGTCCAAGACGAAGTATATTGGGGTTAGATTTTCTTAGGGCCACCGGCTGCCATTTGGACTTAAGCGCGGGCACCTTAGCTTTTGGGGGCGGGCCGGTGGTTAGGATGTCTACGCCGGGTGGGCTGTTCAGCGAAGGGGGCTGTCATTCTGCACCTCCTGTGAGGGTGGGGGGAGGAGTGGGAAGTGATTCGGCCCCTGCTCCTGTCCACCAGCTGTCCCCAGTGGCCCCCACCTTCGTGCCGAGTGAGAACACTGACACGCTGCCGCCCACGTCACCTGCCCTGCCTCCACCTTCACAGGCTACAGGGGTCCTGACTCTGCACTGGCAGCAGCGGAGGAGATTGTCAGGAGAAACAGTGAAGGACTCGAGGTGGAGCAACGTGGACAGCTGAGGCATCTCCTGACAGAGTTTAAAGACTGTTTCGCGTGGGGGGAGCATGACGTCGGCCTAACTCACCTGGTGCAGCATGACATCGAGACGGGCAGAGCTCGACCAGTCAAGATCAGACCTCGACGCATCCCACTGGCGAGGCAAGAGGCTGCTGACAAGGCTGTGGAGGAGATGGAGACGGCGGGTTTCATTGAGCCGTCTAATAGCCCGTGGTCGGCTCCTGTGGTCATGGTTCCTAAAAAGAGAGGCAAGCTGCGTTTCTGTGTGGACTATAGAGGGCTAAATGGTGACACTGAGAAGGACTCTTATCCCCTTCCCCGTATCGATGAGAGCCTTGACTCGGTGAGGGGATCCTCCTGGTTCTCTTCCCTGGATCTACTTAGCGGATATTGGCAGGTGCCCCTCGCCCCGGAGGCCCGGGCTAAGACAGTGTTCTCCAGCCACCGGGGCCAGTGGCAGTTTAGAGTGCTGTGTTTTGGGCTGTGAAACGCTCCCGCCACGTTCGAGCATCTGATGGACCGGGTGTTGTCGGATGTCCCCAACCGGCAGTGCCTGGTCTATTTGGACGACATCTTGGCTCAAGGCATATCCTTCGCCGAGGCTCTGAAGGCACTGAGGGCAGTGCTGGAGAGGATGGTGGGGGCGGGTCTGAAGCTGCATCCTGAGAAGTGTCACTATGCGACGGGAGGTGATGTTCCTGGGCCATCGTGTAGGGGGGAGGGGCATCAGCAACTTTTGGCCGATAAGGTGGAGGCTGTAAATAGCTGGCCTATTTCGACGTCAAAACAGCAGGTAAAGAGCTTTCTGGGGCTGGCGTCCTACTACGGCAGGTTTGTGAGGGGGTTTTCCACCATCGCTGCTCCTCTCACAGGCCTGTTGGGAAAAGACAGGGAGTTTTGTTGGACTGCAGAGTGCCAACAAGCCTTCAAGTCCTTGAAAAGTTCCCTGGGCGAAGCGCCCGTCCTCGTCTCACCTGACCCGTCATTGCCCTTCATACTGGACACAGACGCTAGTAACGTGGGTATGGGGGCAGTTTTGGCACAGCCCAGCTCGGAGGGAGAATAGGTGGTGGCATGCTTCAGCCGGACCTTCAGCAAGGAGGAACGGCGTTATTGTGTGACACGCCGAGAGATACTGGCTGTCATGGCAGCAGTGAGACACTTTAAATATTACCTGTGTGGTGTCCCCTTTCTCATCCGCACTGACCACGCTGCTTTACAGTGTCTGCTGTCCTTCAAGGAACCAGAGGGACAGATAGTATGCTGGATGGAGGAGCTGCAGTCCTTCAACTTCAGGGTTGAAGGACTGCAACGAGCAGGGGCTCGCCATGCCAACGCAGACACCATGTCCCGCCGACCCTGTGCAGACGAAGGTTGCGGCTACTGTGAAAAAAGAGTGGCCAGAGACAGAGAGCTGTGCGAGGATAGAGGAGCAGTGGCAAAAGTGAAGCAGCTGGTGCTCCCTGTGTGCAGTGAGACTAGTCTGGTCGACGTCAGCGAGTGGAGGGAAAAGCAGGCGGACGACAGGGAACTGGACCCGGTGTTGGAGTGGGTACGTGCGGGGCAAAGTCCAAGCTGGGAGGAGGTGTCCCATCTTTCTCCAGGCACAAAAGGACTCTGGGCGGGGTTTCAGCGGGGTTTCCAACTCCAGCAGTTCCCAGTAGGGGCTCTTCTAGAGAGGGTGGGGGTAGATGTAATGGGCCCCTTCCCTGTGTCCGAGGGGGGAAATAGGGGGTGGGGTGGAGAAGACCCGCACTACGCCTCTCCACCCTCAGGAGCTTTAGGCCAAATCCCAATACTCTGTCTTACCCCTACCCCTTACTCCTTGCCCTTAGTTTACCCCTAGCCCTTTTGTCTCGAAACTGAGGGGTAAGGGCTACATAGCCCTATGAAATGAGACGCCACTTTGTTACAGTTACGCTTGTCTCCAAAGCAAGTAATGTTATGTACTGATATCAAACTAAACTCGTTTGAAATTCGCTGCTAATGGAGTTTAATTAAAACTGTAGACATGCATGGAGTCTATTCAAGGCTAATCAGAGAAATGCGGGATTGTTGTGCAAATCAGCAATGTAACGTTAGCGCAGCAAACTAGCGATAAAAAAAAAATAATCAATTAAGAACATGGTTGCAAATACATATGTACAGGACTGTGTAGAGCACAAAACAAGACTGTCATAATTTTCTAATCAATTATTTAAACCGAAAATATTACATTTATGGGACTCTCTGTCACGGCCACAGCCGTGCCCCCCCCAGTTTCAGTTTTTTGTCCTGCCCTAGTGTTTCCCTGTCATTGTCTTCACCTGTCTCGTTAGCGTCATTGTGTCCACCTGTGTCATTTGGGTGTGTATTTAGGTTCCTGTTTTGTGTCCAGTCTTTGTCTTGTCCTTACCATACCTGTCCGTGTGAGTACCCTATCTGTTCCCAGTTTTGAGAATAAAACCCTTGTTTCTGCCATGCCTGCCGACTCCCCTGCGTTTGGGTCCAACCCCACCTCACGTCGTGACAGAAGGACAAGACCACAAATGGACCCAGCAGAGAGTTCCCCGAACCCTTTCCTAGGGACCCGACTTGCTTTTGGTGGACCCCGAAGCCTGCAGCGGAGGGCCCACCCCAAGTCCTGGTTCCTACCCCGGCTCCAGCCCCAGCCTGAACCCTGACTCCAGCCTCGGTCCTGCCCTGGGCCCCTGCCTCGATCCTGCCCTGTGCCCCTGCCTCATCCTGAGGTTGTGCCGCCCTGCGCCCGGACGAACATGGCTGCGCCGCCCAGCACCCAGAGCACCGAGGCTGTTCCTGCCGGGGAGTCTCGGCCGCCTGCCGCCAGTACCCAGCCCCGTTCCTGCCCTGTACTCCAGCCTCGGTCCTGCCCTGGGCCCCTGCCTTGATCCTGCCTTGTGCCCCTGCCTCATTCTGAGGTTGTGCCGCCCTGCGCCCGGACGAACAAGGTTGCGCCGCCCAGCACCCAGAGCATCGAGGCTGTTCCTGCCGGGGAGTCTCGGCCACCTGCCGCCGGTACCCAGCCCCGTTCCTGCCCTGTACCCCAGCCTCGGTCCTGCCCTGTACCCCAGCCTCGGTCCTGCCCTGTGCCCCAGCCTCGTTCCTGCCCTGTGCCCCAGCCTCGGTCCTGCCCTGTGCCCCTGCCTCGTTCTTGCCCTGTGCCCCAGCCTCGGTCCTGCCCTGTACCCCAGCCTCGTTCTCGCCCTGTGCCCCAGCCTCGGTCCTGCCCCCAGGAGGCGCCCCCTCGTCCGCGCTCCCAGGCGCCTCCTGTCCCCTGTGCCCGTCCTGCCCCCGGGTGGTTCCCTGGACCTGCTCCGGCCTCCGGGCCGCCGGCCTTCTGCCCTGCCTCCGGGTCGACCCCCGGACCTGCCCCGACCCACTGCCCAGCCTCCAGGCCGGCCCCCGGACCTGCCCCGGCCCTCTGCCCTGCCTCCGGGTCGACCCCCGGACCTGCCCCGGCCCTCTGCCCTGCCTCCGGGCCGACCTCCGGACCTGCCCCGACCCTCTGCCCTGCCTCCGGGTCGACCCCCCCCCCCCCGACCCTCTGCCCTGCCTCCGGGCTGACCTCCGGACCTGCTCCGGCCTTGTGGGACGTCCGATGACGTCCCTTCAGAGGGGGGGTACTGTCACGGCCACAGCCGTGCCCCCCCCCCCCAGTTTCAGTTTATTGTCCTGCCCTAGTGTTTCCCTGTCATTGTCTTCACCTGTCTCTGTTTTGTGTCCAGTCTGTCTTGTCCTTACCATACCTGTCCGTGTGAGTACCCTATCTGTTCCCAGTTTTGAGAATAAAACCCTTGTTTCTGCCATGCCTGCCGACTCCCCTGCGTTTGGGTCCAACCCCACCTCACGTCGTGACACTCTCTGGACGATCTGTCCGCCGTTGTTGCAGGTAGCGCAGTATTCACATACCCCTAGGTTTCAAGTAAGCTCCCGATCTTACTTGGTTTTAAGGGGTTGTGGCAGACGGCAGGGAGAGGTGAGGGGAGTGGTGATCGAGGGCAGGTATCTGGCCGCCCGTTGGATCCACCCCCGAGCCATATAGGGACTTCCTGCTTCAAGACCTGCCGTCTGCCACAGGGTGTATACCCCTTCGTCTTAGCCATACCCCTAGCTCAAAAAGAGTATTGGGACACCACTTACTCTCACGGGAATGTGCAAAACTAAGGGCTAGGGGTAAGGGGTAGGGGTAAGACAGAGTATTGGGATTCGGCCTTAGTCTGTGCTTAAGATACAGTTTCCCACAGTGGGAAGCAATATGTTTCCTTCACCTAATCTAATGCCTACCATAATGGATGATGCATTATTTTGAGTTGTTGGACGTGCCCTGTTTCACGTCATGTTCAGGCCAAAACCACTGAGATAAGACCCAGTCATATATCTCACCTCTCTCCAAAACCTAATTAGAACCATAAAACAGATTGTTTCTTATCTCTGTTGGTTTCATTCCATCTGTCTCGCGGATGTGTAACAAAAGGTAAGTATATCACTCAGACCCCTCACACAACACACCCCCAGATAGATGACTGGTTAACTCCACTCTGTTGCCAGTATGTCTGCTTTGGGTACGGGTCTTTGTCTTTATTTTGTCTTTATTTAGCACATTCAACCCCAGTCTCTCGTGTTCTTCTGATTAACAGAGGTTCCTTTCCTGTGGGTTGTCTTTGAATGTAGCAGAGTCCTGTAGTCCAACAAGGCCTGTCATATTTAAAGATACTACTAGCTACTTTACACATTGTGAGTCTGGACCTATTTGTGAGTTCAAATTAATATTTGCTGTCTTTAAGAATATCAACTGATACCAACAGTGATAAGCTATTGTCTAGCTCAGAAGCAGGTACAATTTGTGTCTGCCTTCTCTTATTCTGTACTGGTTAATTGACCCTGATCAAAGATTTCTAGCTAGAATGCATTTAAAAAGTAAGAACTACATTTTCAGCAATATGTTTGTCTCCTGCATGTGAAGTCTCTTATCCATGTACCCTACATCTGGTACAATACAATGAATTGATTGTGACCTATACAGTATAGTATAGTTTAATACAGAACCGGTGGCATCTGTTTCAGAGATTAATATGTTTGGATTTATCTTGAGAATTATTTTAATTCTTTGTCTGTTTGGAAAAGGCTCCCAAAGACAATCGTTTTAATATTTAGTGTACATTAGGTACTGTAAAGGTTTTAAAATATAATTTGTTTTATATATTTGAAATGTTGAAATGAATAATGTGCAGTACTACATGTGCTGGAGGGACATAAACATTTATATTTATTAACATTTCCCACAAAAGGACCTTTTAGGACCATTGAGAGCAGTTGATAGCTTTGAATGCAGTCTTCATGAGCAGCAGCTGATGCTTTTATGCCCTCATTAGACAGCTGCAGAGTAAGGACATGCTAGAGGGAAGAGGAGGCCATTACCGTGTCATTTCCCTGTCAGGAAGGAAGTTCTCAAACTGGCAGCTTTAGGATTACAAGCTGAGAAGAAAAAGATGGACCAGCCGTTCTCTTCATATGTTGCTCAAAATAAACTCACAATGCTCTGAGAAGTAGGATAACCCCTTAGATTGACACTTCCCCATTTTTGGAGCTGACATCTCTTCTTAATTTTTACTCTGCAAGACAGTGTAATTACCAAGTGATTGTACGAGTAAGAACACAGCTGAGCACTACTGATGTAGTTTGAATGGATCTCTGAGAAAAGACCATTCCCATCTACAGCAAGCCTACCAACCTCTCCATGGCTGACTTAACAAGCTTTTTCCAGACAATGTTCACATGTTGCTTTCAATTTGCTAGCATTTGACTTTAGGAATGGTTGTGTGTGAGTAAAAGTAACATTTTTCATGGGTAAAAAAAAGTGGTTTGTAATGGTCCATGAAGGGTCCCTTCAATTGTCCGTAATGCAATTTCCATCACCTCCATGATCTAAATGTGTAATTGATTTACTTCAACAAGGCCTTGGCTCTTTGCCACAGTGTAAAGAGTTTGAAAAGTGTAAGCCACCAACTCATGCTATGTAGGGCTACTGATATCACCTAACTAGCCTGATTCCAGGGACATCACCAACAAATCATACAGCATACAATACAAACACCTAAAGCTACTATAAATACAGTCAAATCAAAGGAAACGTACATGTCATGAACACAGATCAAACGATTGGGAGGTAAGGCATGCGCACAAGGCCGGCCAGCTTATTCTAAAGAGGATTGCATCAGGTGACGCGGCTGCCTTTATTGACTTTTGAGGCTCTGCCAACCAGGATGCAGAGAGGCAGGTAGAGGAGGTTAGGGTGGGATTTTCCACACTATCACTAGGGGATAAAGGTTCAAGTCAGGTCTAACACATTAGTACGACTGGATAATGGTAAAGAGCACCTATATATTTCTCCATTACGTTATGATAAATTCTACCTCCAAAGTGCTGAGATGGGTGTCTTGCACGCACCTTGCATGAATCTGTACTAAACTGATTGATCTAAACTGTACTGAAAAAAACTTTTAACTGATAATATAAAGGTTTGGTGTGGAGGCAGAAAGTGTGAGGGGTAAAAGAAAATGTATTTAATTTAATACAACACATCATGAATGTGGTCTTTCAGAAAATCGTCATCATAAAAATAGTGTTTTATTTAATGTGAATGCCAGACAAAATGAGAGTTGATGGATGAAAGACGGGCAGACTTCTGTCACATTGCTGATAATGCAGGCTGCTTGTGCACTGCACAGGGCCTCTCCATTATTTGCATAACTTTATTTAAATGGGTTTGGAACTGATAGGGTTGACAATCCTTTTCGACCAGCACAGTTGTCATGGAGAGGAGAAGCATCTCAGTCAGCAGGCTTTGAACCTCTGTGTAAATTTACCTTTTACCTAACTTCAGATTAAAAACCCCTGATTCACTTAGAATGTTGCTCTTCCCGTCTGTTTACTTGCAGGGAAAACAACTAAATTCATCAACTACAAGTTTAGTCAGTGTGAATTGCACTAGCAGGAAAAACTGTGTTGGTTTACCTTCCTAATTGTGCTGTGTAAAACTACAAAATATATAATTTTCCAATATATAGCAACATTACAAGCAGTTATATTGTTATGAGTAAAACATGCTCAAATTCAGGTGTTCAGATTTATTTAGTTTTATTCAGCTTTTAAATGGAAATATGTCACAGGGTATTAGTTTGGTGGATGATCTTGAAAATAAATCTCATAAAAGTACACCAACAATTTTGCCCAAATGTAATAGTGTTTTCTCCTGTAAGTCTGCTACCTATGTATAAAGGTTTCATATATATGTGTACTGTTGGCCAAGCTTAACCTAAGAATAGCTGCAATTCCAAAATAGTTACGTATACATTTTCAGTGTTTTAATAGACTGCACAAGAACAAAATGAGTAGTCAAGTAAATTATATCTCTTAAACTGCATAGCATCATGAAACATTCAGCAGTGCCCTGGCCAGCATGTAGGGTTATATGTCTCCAGTGACTGGGCTTTTTAGATCTGGTGTCGGCTCAAATTAATTATCACCTCTCCCTCTTGTCACGTACCAAACTCACACTTAATATCCAGCCACTGACTAAATCTGGCCCTTCTCGGGACATGAGGTCTTGAGAGAATATGATTATAAGTCTATTATAAAACATCAGTTTTACCATTTATATATGGGAGGCCTCTCATGGTCGGGCACCATGCTGCACTATTTTGATCCCCACCTCTCCCCAGATGATTGTCGTATCCCACCCACTTGGTGGATAATTCCATCAATCTCACAAAGCTTAACAGGAAGTTCCTCTATGAATACCTCAGATGGTTCAGGAGACTTTGAATTATAAGTATATTGCTCTACAGTTGTCTGCTCGAGAGAAGCTGGGGTTTAATTAAAGGGATTATTGGCCTGTTGAAATGTGAATTTGGGAATACATCCAAGTTGTAGAAATAAAATTACCCCCCCCCCCCAACACACACACACACATATATACACACACACTAATCATTTTATCCACATCAATACCATGCCTTGCTGACGTTTCATTAGTGTCACCATCAAAATATTAAATATATATATTTAATGCCACTGCAATTAAAGCATTTCAAAAGAAATGATTCAGGCTTGTAAAAATGTCTCAAGACATAATGATATGGGTTTTAATAGCTGAGTTTAGCTTCATTTGTGTGGGTGCTCTTTAATGTAATTACTGTTGAAAGGTCACCTGTATAGAATCTTGTCAGGAGTTGAGGTAGATGTAAATACAACTGCTTATTACTTGCCATTTTACCATAGTGTAGCAGTTAAACTAGTCTCACAACATATTGAAGGTTTCCCACAAGCATGATAGTTCTCAATGCTTGATTTCCTGGTTGCAGTCCATGTTGGATTTTTGAGTAAGTAGTCCAACTTGTCTACCTGGTTTTGTGGACTTCACATTATTATGGTAAGCATGGTGATGTGTCAATGTAATTCCCATTGTATGAAGCTGTCTATTGTTGAAGATATGATCCTCAATACACAGGGTTGTCAGCCAAAGTAAACAAGCATGTACATGCTTTATCATCGTGATTGGACCAATGGCAAAACATTTCAACTGGACTGAGAGTACACCGCACATATTGTATATATACAACTACACAACTCAAAGGCGTTTCTGATTTGGGCTTGACATCTGAGGGCCCAGTAAACAGCAGCAGCATGTGGAGCTGGAATGAGGGAACAGCAGGCCCTCCATTGCCCTGGAGCTGGGTTGCATCTGAAAATAAGCACTGAATCCTATAGAATCCTGCTTTATTTACCCTGCAGAAAAAATCAGAAAGACATTGCTTTGTATGTGCATTGCTCTATGTTTGAACCCCTCTTTCTATAGCTGTGCAGCTAATAGTAATTAAAAGAACATGTTGGCTTCTATCGATACCGGTGTAAAAATAGAGACGTCTCAGCTTGCAATGGTTTAAACACTGTTTTAAAGCCACAATCATGGCACAATGTGACCCTCCTGACATTTTAAATACTTACTAATTGAAATTTCAAATGCCATTTCACTGTCTGTTAAACTCATACAGTATTTATGTGCCTTGAAGAACTGCACTTAAATCTGAGAGAAGAAAACGGATTTTCACATGAAACTGCACTGTGTGCACACTTTAGAATTGTGTGTATTTAAAGAGCACCAAAAAGTCCTTAAACTTTCATACATTTTTATTTTGTTGATTTTGACTTTGATCAATTTCATTTTGATTAAAGGTAGTGACTGTGTTATATTTAAATTCCACTACATTTTGGACACCTCTACATTTGAGTGTTTTACAGGTATTTGGTGGATTGACTGTAGTCGGCAGGTCTTTGTGTGATCATTGTGTTGTTTGTGCATTTATGAGAGAGTTGTTGCTTTTAGTCTTGCTTGTAGGTCTTTTCTTTTGGAGTCGTTTATTGGGGTGTCAAATGAGAAACACAGCATTTTTACATTGTAGTCATTTAGCAGACGCTTTTATCCAGAGCAGTACAGTAAGTACAGGGACATTCCCCCGAGGCAAGTATAGGGTGAAGTGCCTTGCCTAAGGACACAACATCATTTGACACGGACGGGCACTCGAACCGGCAACCTTCTGATTACTAGCCCGATTCCCTAACTGCTCAGCCACCTGACTCCACATAAGTGTACTGTAGTTACAGTATGTCCAAGTCTTCAATAAACACACACAAAAAAAGTTACAACTAAGGGTTACGGTTGGGTACACTACACTCTTCAAACCTGTAGTAAACATGAAAGACAGAAATGCTCAAAGTACACAACCAAAAAAATATAAAAGACTTTTGATCCATCCAATGACCTTTGATGCTCACTCTACATAAAGATTCACAAAGCTTATTGAACATTCTGAGTTTTGATATCTGCACTTCTTGGGATTTAAATTACAAGTCTGACCATCCATCTCTCTCTTCCTTACGGGTGACAAAAGAGTAAAACAAAATCCTTGTTTCAGTGAAACGCCCTAGCCCATCTCATGATCTTTACAAAACAAATGTTTTAAATGCTGTAGAACTACTCTGACCTTCTACACATACCCACAGAACAGGACTACGTCAGTGGTTAGGAATGCAGTACAATGAAGACATCAAAACAATGTTTTTGAAAGCCTGGGTAGTCATTCTGTCACTTCACAAGAAGTGAAACAGAGGCAGAAACAGAACATAGCTGGTGCAGTAATAGACTTCGGCCAGTGTAGGTACTGAGAGTTTACTGGTTAAGAGAGAGGATGAATAATCTTGGGAAGATTGAGAAGTGTGGGTAGTCAGAAGTGGAAGAAGTGCTGCTGTGGTTTCCAACTGTAACATTTGAGCAGAGTTGGTTCTGGCTCTATGAGCACTGGCATATTGAAAGATCTTTTCTCCCTCCAGGTGAAATTCCAGCTTTGCTGTGGAGTGCTTGATTATGTAGTGCCTGAGGCCATATTGGCCCAGCACCTGTCTGCAAGAGACAGCTCTGTGCATGAGCTGAGGAGGAGGAGAGGTGTCATAACCTGCACATGGACATAAAAATGAGTCCCTAGCAGAGACCGACTTCAGTCCAAGAGCATACCGTCTCTTACTGAATGCTTACCACCAACAACTGTCATGCACAAACAGTGTATAGTTCAACTGACTACAGCCACTCCTCTGTTTGTTGTTATATATATTATATAAAATACTCATTGCTGTGTAATCGCTGGCAAGAGAGTGACGCTTTGATGAAATATGTATCGATTTTCTGTATGAGACCCTGTTGTTTTTCCATTTGTGTTTACAATAGTAACATAGTAAAACCCATTCTGATTCTAGTAATATGAAATACTGCTGGCTAGAGCATTGAAATGTCCTTCTACACCATAGAGGACATTAGTATAATGTGTCATGCATGAGTCGTCTTTGTGCTTGTCAGTGTTTCTGGTTTATGTACTTTTTTTCAATGGCCCACACTTTGATTCATTTAAGAACTAAGACCCATAACTGATAGCTATCTTTACCCTATGTTCGTGGTTGCAATACCATAGCAGGGCTGCTGATGGAAGTATCCTGAGAACCATGTGAACATTAAGGACCCACAGACCTTTACTGTAGGTCCAACATTATTCACTGAGGCAGACTTGAAAGGAGGTTTGTACTGTATCCAGTTGGAGGTTGGAACATGTTGTCAGAGCAGCCCCCCTTCTTATCCCTCTCTCCTAACACCATGGTAACCAAACACACAGTAACCAAACACACAGATGGCATGCACAT
This sequence comes from Osmerus eperlanus, assembly GCF_963692335.1. Classification (NCBI taxonomy): domain Eukaryota; kingdom Metazoa; phylum Chordata; class Actinopteri; order Osmeriformes; family Osmeridae; genus Osmerus; species Osmerus eperlanus. The sequence continues at coordinate 11,793,449 of NC_085022.1, forward strand.
GCCAAACACCTGGACTTCTGCAGATTTAGCTGCCCTCCTCTAGAAGTAAACAGTCCGTAATAGTTAGCTCTGCTTAAAACTATCAACAGTTTTACAGTATAATCAGATTCTCAGCACAATTAGTTTCCATCTGATATGATGAGATATGATATAACTACAAGTTACTATTTACAGTGCAGAATTAAAGGCCACTGTGGTTCTCTTATCCTAAAAAGAGGTGCTATGTGGGGCAGTAGAGTAGGGGCTGGCCCAGACTTGATTTGCCACACCTTATCACACGTGAAGTTCCCTGACATGGGCCTCCTCTTCAGTATGCCCTTTGTGGCGACATTGCATGGCCATTTAAGAGCTCAGCTGGCAAGCAGTCAGAGGTTATGCAGTCTGGGTCGGATCCCTTGCTGGAAGACAATCCTGGGATCTCAGACAACATCCTTTTCAACATCAATGACAAATCATTATGGGGTGTGTGTTTAGAATTTTCTGGAAAAAAATGAATTTAATCAATTTTGGAATACAGCTGTAACATAACATTCTGGATGCACTGTATAGAAGTAATTATATTTATATTATATTTACGAAGGTCCTGTTTAAATATTGGATAAAATACTAAAACCATCAAGAAAACAATCCATTAGACAATTGACAAATTAAACATGTAGTTATGTAGTTATACATATCCTACTCTTGATTCTTCCATTATCTCCAAGGAGACAAGATTAGTGAGGGCAATTTTCATAGTGCAAGATATATTCAGGCTTGTGCACATTTCTAATTTAAGATATTTAACGATCAAATGGATGTCCCATAATCCTCTTTTCATCTGTCACAGGATACTAGCATCCATCCGAAATCTTCAGCCTTGCTCTAATGCCACAGCAGTTGCCATGGAGACGGCTTTATGAGGGATGGGCCATGCCATAGTATGCAGGGACTTTCCATTACTCTTGTGAACTGTCAGTCCTGCTGACTAAATTGGTAATTGGATGTTATAGTTTAGTGCAATACTGAAGATATTAGGCATTTTAACCTTGAAAATGCTTGGTTTTGTGGAAGAAATTGGGATTTCCTGTGTGCTTACATTATTCACTAATCAATAGAACTAGTCATTGGATACTAGTTAGTACGTTCTCATGTGAGCTTGCTATTAATAAGAGTATATTGTGTCTATGTGTCAGGGTTAATAGATGTTCGGGGTCAGGAGAAAGTACTGGCTAAACGTTCCTTGTCATGACTACAAGGAGAGCTCCAACTATGAACTCATTAGTCTGAGAGTTGTCATGTGTTGGGAGCAGTGAATCTCTTTCTCTGAGACTGTTGTAACGTCATTACTGCCTGACTGTCACAATCTATGTTTACATTCTTGTGCCCTATAAAAGATGGTCCTCCGGCTTTCAGAGCTGAGAGAGACATGATTGAGACCTAAGCCTGGTGTCGTGTTGTCATTTTATCAGTGTTTTCATCAGTTTGTATGGCTTTGTATGTCATCATGATGTGAACAATAACAAGAGGAGCATATCTGAAATGTAAAGACATTCATATGTAGACAGTCAAACTGATGTTTGTTCTCATTAGTGTCGGTTCTGTCAGAGATTACACATTTTGATCCATGATACACAACATCCTGACCTGATCATGCTGTGGCCTACTTTGTATTGCATTTGTTTTCCCCCTTGGAATTTATACGTTGACTAACAGGTTAAGTTAACACTACCATATAGTGTTACACATTCTTGAGTGAGTGATTTACGCAGTAGGCTTCACCTATAGAGTCATAATACTATAGTCATCATATTACACACTATTCAAAATTATTTTGAGGACTTTACTGTTCTTGAGCAGTAGACATCCTGATTGGGAGCCACAGTCTGTTAGAGGTGACTGCGTTGCCACCAGTATTATGGGACAGCATTATTTTGTATGATTTAAAACTACTCAAACTACTTCTTAGAAACGTAACATGAAATCCAAAATTGACCTGGAGTTAGGAAAAAACTGCCATGCTACTTTGCATGGTCCTGCTAGCACTACATTAAATGTCCCCTGTGAGATGATTAGCTTTTCATTGTGTATAGCTTAGCATTCATTAGCATTCAAATGAAATACCGTATATTATATACATGGTAACTGATACACAGTATACTGAACTTGGATCCATATTACCACAATCATTAAAGTAAACTTCAATTTCACAGCTCTCCCCAGACACCTCTTTCTCTTCTTACAGTGAGTCAGATATACAGGCCCCAGGGGGACATTGTTCGAGGCCCATAGCTGCAACATAAAGGTTGGGATGTCAGTCATAGAATCAATCAACCTACAGCACTCAGGTGTTTTGATGAGTGACCACAACTGTACAACTCTACTGTAAGTTTACAGTTAGTTTAATTAACTACACAGATGATTTAATACTGAATATTAACTTTTTTCTCCTATTTCAGAATGTTTTTTCAGGCCAACAGGAAAGCTGAGCTGTACTTTTGGGAGGAACCACCCTATTCCACATCCTATAAATAACAGCAATTTCAAAGACCAGCACAATTCTACTCAGAAGTGTTCCATTCATACATTCCTGGCACCAGACAGGTCCATCCCCACCCACTCAAGCTGACTCATGCCTCAACAAGACTACACATGAAAGAGTGTGTTGCATGCTCCTTAAACACACACATTCCATTCATTCAATAATCAGATACTTTTGTTCTTCTCCATTTTACTTAATTTATATATTTGTATTTATTATTATTGATAACTCCTCAATAGATTCTATAATATTAATCGTTACACTAGGAAGGCAATTCTGGTGCAGCATAAAAACATAAGAGAATCATACTTTACATACAGTACATCCACCAAAAACTCTATACAAGAAGCAGCAAACATCAAGTTAGCAAAGTGTAATAACCCTGTCTATCAAATTGAATAGATAAAAAAGACAGGTTTGCTAAATATATGTAATTAAATATGGAGAAAGATAACCAGACTGTGGATACAAATACAATAAATATACATAAACAATAATACAAAAGTATACAATAGCCTTGATACATTTGCCCATTTTTAGTCCCCAGCATACAGTATAAATGTTTTTAAATAAAAAGGGAACCAAACATACAATTATCTTCCATTTGATAGGCAATTTATCATTAATTACAGGTAGACAGTACCAACACAAAAGCAGGAAAACATAGGAGAGTAGCACCCTAGTAGAATCATTTTAAATTAAATAAATGTAATTACATTGTGTGCAAATATATATTCACTGAGTTCATGTGAAACAGCCCAATGCCATATGCCATTTTATAGTAACTCAACAGACAACACTACAAATAGTATGCTGATTGTGGTCACATAATCAGAAACAGAACTGCAAAGATTGCACCGTTTTTTTCCTGAGTATTGAATGAAGGAAATGATAATGTCATTCTAATTCAGGCACAAGCATGCAGTGAAGCAGTAGAGTTGGACTTTACTGTTTGAGAATGACAAACAGCCTATTCCGCATTGCACTACCATTTATATTCAGTTTGATGCCCCTGAATTTTTAATAGTGGGCAATATTGAAGTTTGAAGACACAGTTTGTTGAATTTCAGATTACACTGTTTGTGGTAATAACAAGAAATCATGTAGTCTGGGTTCACTGCTAATAATGGACAGGGCCATATACTCTCCCGTTAACTTTAATGTCATTCCACCAACAGATGTTTTTCAACCAACAGATGCCGACTGCTCACGGTTAAGAACAGGGCCTACATTAAATTATATGTTAGAAACTACAGCTAAGAGGTGTAAACGTGTCCAGACTGATTTACTCATAAATTCAGATTGTGAATTTGACAATAGAAGCAAAAGGTGAAGTCCTAACGACCTCCACATAATCTGACCCTTGGATTGGGTAAGTGGATTTAAAATCTTGGGATCAGGATTTATACGATTTCATTTGAATTTAAATCAGTATACATTTACATTATTTGAAAATATTATTATTTGGCCAAAATGAATTGGGTGTAGCCTACTAACCAAAAAACCCCGAAACAAACTGGAATTACAGACAGATCATCTTTGTCTCTCTATCCCAGAGTTTACTAAGTGTGTGTAGTGTACCCTATAATTACTCTGATACGAACGCAACTTGAATAGAAATTGGTGCATGCTACACAGCGCCACCGTAGTCTGTCTCGTGGATGGACGAGGCGCGCAGTCATACTGTAGCTCCAGAAGTGCGGGGAGTGCTAAGTAAATCCAGAGCAGTCATGTCAAGATTGTAGTCGAATTCAGGACCTGACCATTGTGACGCTTACCAGTCTATTCCGTAAAGATGCAACCTGAGCGAAAATTCGACGCTTTTCATTCACTTGTACCTGGGGGATCATCGCCAAGGAGTTTTTATGTCCCTGCTTTTCTTTCTGTTACACGACGAGGCAATGTTTAGATCTTGCTGAAGGGAAACCCCTTGGAATCTGGCTGTATATTTACAGTCATAGTTTGTCAGATGCGTGGAATGTACAAGACAAAATAGAGACTCTGAATGTAGCTAGCTTTAAGGACGACAGCGGTGTCTTCAATGTTTATCTTCGGGCGAGCCGGTTACCCTCTGTCTTTCGTTTCTCGCAGAGCTACAAAGTAGCCGCTCAAAAAACGATGCAGGAGAAAAAACAGAGGGGGTTGGAGAGGAACAGTGGAGACATTCAACGTAAAAAGTCATCATGCTTCTCAAACATCAAGATATTCCTGATCTCGGAATGTGCCCTGATGCTTGCACAGGGCACCGTTGGAGCATACCTGGTGAGTCGATAAATCTGCGCGTTCGAGAGGCATGTGCCCAAAGACACATGTTGTGTACTTGTATTGCCCTTTATTTAGCTGTAATGGACAAATTACTTTTGGGTTTAAAAGTAGTTATATGCCGGGTAAGATACAGCAGTCTTAAGTATCTGTCATGAAACGTGCAACACCTATGACATAACAAGATAAATGTACAGTAACCGGCTTATGTGACTTGCCTTGCTTTGACACAAGGAAGACAGGCTACTAGGCTAGGTCCTAAATGGTGTTTGGAGTGACAATTTACAATGCAGCTTTAGTTTCGTTTCTCCTAATTATAGTTCACCGGTGATAGAATTGTCCTATTTAGGTTTACTTACATACCTACTTCATTCATTTGATAAATATATTGGTACATCAGTTCTTGGAAGTGGAAAATGGCTTCATTGACCATATACTTATTTATTCAAGCACTTTACAGCTCTGCAGCAAGAAAATCAAATGTAAACTGACACGGCCATATTTGGAGTGGAACATGTTATCTATTCTGTGCTACTTGGAGAAGCAGTTACCTCCCAACCATGGGAACAGAACGATTGAGGCACACTGGTTTCATACGTCAGAATTTCCTTGCAGGACTTATTATTGAGGTTACGCTAATTGAGAACAGAAGTGAAAAATAATCCACCACTTCCTGCTATTAACCATTGAACCTAACTGGCCTAACTAACAAAACTTCCAGTGGGGATTTTTTTTTCTTACTTTAGTCTCTCTTATTTTGTATGATTGACTGATTTATCTTTTTACTGATCCGTTCAGTCCTGGTCAGAGTTTCCTCTGCATGTGGTTAGTTGCTAGCAAATGGTCACACACACCTTTCCTTGGAACCAAGTTAAATTTAAGTAGCTTCAGAGTGAATGTCATCCTGTAGGCCTACTCACATTTCAGTGTGACGTGAGGTGTTTCTGAGCTATGTGCATGTGGTAAAAGGAAATTAAGACTGTCAAGATTCCTATCAATCAAGTTGAGCACAGTGCACTGCTCACTGTTTTTATAAAACAAATAGGTGTGTCTTGAAACAATATATTGTTTGTTATGCAAAGTCCCAATAACGTCCCCTCCTACGTGGGTATGGTGAACAAACTTTTTTTGAAGGTTAACAAACAAATTATAGATCTTTGAGGAGGTAAATGACTTGCATATTCAAATAAACATGTCACATTGCCTGAATTATTTGCATGGCCTGGAAAATGAGGCACCTGCACCAGGATCCAGCTGATGACTTGCTTGTGACATTGCTCAAGGTTCTCTTGGAGGAGCTATTGTTGCTGCTGTGATAGGATGAGGGGACTTAAAATGTGCACTGGTAGCCAAGGCTTCAAACTCAAGGATCACAGCTCATGCTTATTGCTACAGTATGTGAGCTGCTTAGGATGCACTCAACTTGGCAGATTACTGTCCTGATTTAGGCCAAGTTTTGTTGCATGTTAAACTGTCAACACAAACCTGCATGGACAAATGGTGAGATATCCTAACAGTAACCATGCTCCTAGCAAGCATAATTAGTTGCGGGGAATTGCACAGAACTATCTTTGTCAACCTGTTTGGGGGAATACAATGATATGGAACTGGGTTGTTACTTTCAGTTCACAGAAATTCCATAGCACTTTGCCGTTGGTGCTGTTCTATTTATTTATTTATTTTTAAATGTAAAAAGATTCTATACTTATTTCCTATGCTCAATCTTACACATCTTAGTTGATTTGCTTTTTTAATTCATGCTTGTTGATGCCAATACCCACTGTCCCTCACAAACAGCTACAGTAGTTTAATTTTAAATGTTTATTTGGTTGTTCCCAGTTTATTTGTTGATAGAGTTTACAGAATGTAACAAGTAACAGTACTGTAACATAGCAGAAGGACAATAAAGATGAAAAACTGGCAGCCAGTGTCAGTTGAAAAGGACAGCAAAGGGGAACCTGAGCTATACTTATACCGGAAGTCACTCTGCTCGAACTGGTCTTATCTTTTTGTTTGAGAAAAGGGATGCGGATGTATGTTGATAGTGACAGTCACTCTCAACAGGTGAGGTCATGTTGAGGCTAAACCTTGTTAATGAAAACAGACACATTTTCTTTGTTAAAGCATACTTTTCAGACAGTTTAGTGCTGTCAATATACAGTAAACCCTAGCTTTAGTCTAGCTAGTTCAAAGTACCTGCTCATGCTAGTGTAAAATGTGTGCAGTCTCTTCATATAACATAATCCAGACAGAGCTCTATTATTTCCAATTTATTTTGTAAATAAATTGGAAATAATAGAGCTCTGTCTGAGCTCTGAATTCTGTCTGTGAAAGTCAAACTTATTGGTGATGTAATCAGGTGTGAAAATTCTCAGCTACAGCACCTGAGAATCTCAGCCATGTAGACAACTTCTACACAGGGTGATGTGAAGATATATTTTCACAAAGTGTGCTGGTGTGTAATGAAAGCTCCAGCTTTGCCATCAACAGGTTGCATTGGCATGGTGTTGCTCTTAGGAAGGCAGCAGATGCCAGCGTTTTGAGCCTAGGTTTATGCAAGTCTAGGACTGTTGTGGTTTGGAAGCTACATTGCATTACTCATACGCTATGGTAGCTCAGATGTGACTAAAAGACCAGGACGCACACATGTAGACACACACATTCCATCTGGTTATTACCACAGACTGTATGTTAGTTTGTACCTACAGTTAGGAAAAACTCTTATGAAATATAGAATTAACTTCATAACCCTAAAGATCGGCAAACAACATTAACTATCCACAAGTAACTATCGCCTTGATAGTGAAGAACCTTTGATACAGGACAGACAACGATTACTTGCAAGGGTCCCTCTTTTAGGAGAAAATAACTTGCTTTCATTTTCAAATATATTTCTGTCAATGGAACTGGCTATGCCCTTTAAAGGTAATATTTGAGACAGATCCGGGAATAGTTTGATAGTTGGTTGTATTTGGCAGGTGAGCATGTCGGCAGTTTGTTCTCAGACATTTGTATTTATGAAATCCATGAGTCCATCATGGACAGTAGAAATTTTGTTTTTTTAATTGTTATTTGGAGATTTTTCCATTTTACTACCCTGAATTTAGTGTCAACCTTTTAGTTTTGTAAAACGTTTTTTACTAATTTATCCACTTCAAAAACGTAAATGTCCTCCGAGAGGTAATTTGGGGTACAGCACAGAACATATAGACAACAGACACTACTGGTTAGTAGAGTAAAAAAGAATGTGGGTTAGGATTGTGTCTGCATGCTTGCTGAGCTTCATTGACAAAAAACTTACTGTATGTAGCATTAGTTAATCAACACTTAGGCCTATGTGTGATTTACTGCCACTCACAAACACAACCTTACTCTTTCAGAGAACTACTGTAACATATTGTATGAAGTGTCATTGTAATCCAGATATACACTACCGTTCAAAAGTTTGGGGTCACCCAGACAATTTCGTGTTTTCCATGAAAACTCACACTTTTATTTATCAAATAACTTTCAAAATGAATAGAAAATATAGTCAAGACATTTACAAGGTTAATTATTATTATTAGAAATAATTATTTTTATTTGAAATATAAATTTTGTTCTTCAAACTTTGCTTTCGTCAAATAATGCTCCATTTGCAGCAATTACAACATTGCAGACCTTTGGCATTCTAATTCTAATCCTTCTAATCATCCATTAGTCTTTTAAGGCAATTAGCAAACACAATGTACCATTCGAAAACAGACAGTAATAGTTGCTGGAAATGGGCCACTATACACCTATGTAGATATTTCATTAAAAACCAGACGTTTCCACCTAGAATAGTCATTTACCACATTAACAATGTATAGTGTATTTCTGATTAATTTAACGTTATCTTCATTGAAAAAAACAGTGCTTTTCTTTGAAAAATAAGGACATTTTAAAGTGACCCCAAACTTTTGAACGGTAGTGTATATTCTGAAATACTTACGCAGAAATGTTCATAGGTTAGGCTAGTTATTAAACCTTTGCATGTCTAGGGCTAGGCTACATTTTCGTTGTTAAATTAACAGCTGGGCCATGTTGTGTTTGCTGTCACTGTTTTTAGTAGCCTACCTATTGTCAGACTGCCCATACAAATGTTTATAGTCTGCACAGGTTTGATAAGAGGAAAACATGTGTAGGTGGCTGTACCTGTATTTCAGAGGGATCATCAATTTGGTAGCTAAAAGTCGGGAGTAGTAAGTATTGATGCACCGGCCAGCAATTTGTATCGGCAGATTATTTACAGAAAATGTAATAATCTGTATCTGACGACTACTTTAAAATGGCAAGTTATCAGAATCAGAATCAGAATGGTATTTATTCGCCATGAAAGTTTGCACAGACAAGGAATTTGCTTTGGCAGGAAGGTGCATACAATAAACATATAGGGACCTAAAATGTAAATATGTGGACTATCTATACTAAGGGTACATAAACTAGCAGTACTAAGTGGAATTAGAATTAAATAAAATAAAATATAAGTTGCCGTAATTTACAATATAATTTACAATATTATGTTCGAGGATTGTGGTGTCTGAAGGCATCACAAATGCTTTTATAAATAAAAGCCTAAAGTTTTTTTTCTAGTCACGTATGACAGATAATATATTGCTATGCTGCTATATCGTATTCAAGGTGAGAACTTTCACTATCTAACAATAAAAATGCTAGCTGTGTGAACATATTTCATAATTTTGGATCAGGACAACTGAATTTCCACTGGTAAATTACAGTAATGTGAAAACTTTGGTATCGGAATTGGCCTTTTATGTTACGTGTATGAACATCGGCTATAGGGATTTGTGTATTGCATCCCTAGTGACCAGTCCATGACAAATTGTCTACTAATTCATACACGTAAATGTAATTGAATAGATAGGAATGGAAAGATTCAACTTTTGTGTATTTTACTTACAACCAAAGAAAAATGGTTTGATAAATCCTCAGCTACCCAGCCTCAGTCCTAAGAAAGTAATATGATCAATTCTCGTCTTTCACTTGCATTAGAAGTGAGAGAGAGAGGGAAAGAGAGTGTGAAGGTAGAATGCACTTTCAATAATGCCATGGGAGTAAATGTTGCAGTGCCAAGCTAATCAAAAACAGAGGACTGAAGTCGTTGAATAGAGTTGAATATGATTTTTTTCTGAAACCACATCTGCAAGGGGTTTGCAAGTCAGTTTATTCAAAGGAAAGGGATTACTTAAAAGAGCATAACCTTAATAACATTGTCTTTTCAGAGGCATAATCCATTTCTTTCTGATGTTTAAATCCCACATTCAGCCTATCCTTCCATCATATGTTGCTTTGAAAACAAAATAGAATTGTTTTTTTGTCTATGGGTCATGTACAAGTAAATAGAGACTCCTGGATGTCCATAAAGTTAGTGTGATATTTCAATGAAATGTTATTTCTGATATGTTGTGCTTTTACAGGTGAGTGTCCTGACCACCTTGGAGCGACGTTTCAACCTCCAGAGTGCTGACGTGGGTGTGATCGCTAGCAGCTTCGAGATTGGCAACCTGGCTCTCATCCTATTTGTCAGTTACTTTGGGGCCAAAGCCCACCGGCCGAGGCTCATTGGTTGTGGGGGTATCGTCATGGCGCTAGGAGCCCTTCTCTCTGCCCTGCCGGAGTTTTTAACCACCCAGTACGAATACAACCCAGATGAGACGTGGATGGTTGAATTTGGACGTGACGTGTGCACTAACAGGACTGAGAGAGATGAGGAGGAGACCTGTTCCAACAAGGCCAACACCAACATGATGTACCTGCTGCTGATTGGAGCTCAGGTCCTCCTAGGGATAGGAGCCACCCCGGTCCAGCCCCTTGGTGTAGCCTACATCGATGATCATGTGAAGAGGAAAGACTCCTCCCTCTATATAGGTAAGTCAATTTGCATTCACGTACACCCTATGGGCACCATGACAGTACACATTTTGTTCCTGTGCAACCTTGCACTTGTTGCTTTAGCAAAAAAGAATAAAACAAAAATCTAGAGCACATTAACCTCACCGGGTTACTGGCGAGTCAACAAGAGCTCGAATAACAAGACTGTAATGAAGTGCACCAAGAAAAAAGGCAGATTGTTATCACTCTGGCATTTACAAATCAATTTGTTCCAGCACATGAGATTCTTAAGACAAACACATTTGGGTCATCCCTTTAGTTGAACATCATGTTTTCACTGCCAATGGCAGGTGCTGTGTGTACATAGCCTCAGAGTCCTGAGTAGTCTGAATGTGTGCTCTGTGTTCGGCTCAATCTTCCTTTGTCCCCAATCCTAGGCCAGACCATGTGACTACCAGGTTTAACAGAGCCACAAGTTTTTTTTATTTATTCATGTCCATGACACTAGGGCCCTAATTTACTAACAGGATTGCGCCCATTTCAGGCGTAAAATAGCGGTTAAAGACATAAAACCGTATTTACAAAGGCAGCGCAATTGAGTAAAAACGCAGATTACCGCTGCTGGGAGGGTTTAAGAGAAACTGGGCGTGTGGCGCAAAGAGATGGGAGGAGAGGTGTATTTCTTCCTTGTAACATGTTAATGTTAGCTGTAATTTCGTGAACCAATATTTATATCTCCTGTTCGATGAACCTTCTTTTTTTTTTCTCGAATCACCCATGGTGGCAGTAACATGCAGGCGATTTCTCCCGTCTTTTAACGGCGTGCTAATTAACACTAAAGGGCGGAGTAAGGCGTTGATTGCCCGACGAGGATCTGGTTTGATAAAAACCACGCAAAATGTGGAAATACACCGTGCACTATTTGCGGTTGGGCAAAGGCGCAGATTAAGCTGCGGTCGCAATGTTAGTAAATGAGGCCCTAGGTCTGGTGATGGCATGAATTGAAAGAGGGATGAAAATCAACTGAGCTTGCTGTCTCCTCCTTTGGCTACACAAGTCTGCTGATGCAGCTTTTCAATGTTTACCACTCCATTCAAAGCAGTACCAGAGCAGCCCTTTGATACCACATGATTGGTGGATGATATACCCTGTGGTGTGCCTGGTCTCTGCTGTTTCTTTGCCAGTGCTCTGTTTCCTTTCAGACTTTTGGAAATTCCATGGGTTTTGTTGTGGCTTCAGAGGTGTTTGTAACTGAGATACGACCACACTGTAGAGTCATAACTGGGTCTGTTTGTTCTAAGAAACCCATCATCATCACCTTGGCGTCTAGCAGCGAGACCTGCTGCAGCACATCAAAAGCAGGCTAGAGGCTGGTGCCTTGTGGACAATCCCACCCAGACAGTCGGTTCACAGTGACATTACACAAAGAGATGAAACATAAATCATGCACATCTCATAATAACTGATTTGCTTTGAAGATCAACAGTTGTCAAGGTGACAACGCAATGTCTGGAGGATAATTGGAAAGGCTGCTGCAACCTTCTATCTTTCAACTTTTTTTAAAATGTTGACTGTAATGCCGATTGGTAATTACTCAAATCAGAAAACAGTGCTTATCACAACAGGCCTGGGTTGATAGACACCTGGTCATTGCTGATTGCCCATGCAAACTCATCAGGCTTTGATGGAAAAGATTAGATGAACAGTATCTTTGTTACTCTGCCTCTTCTCTGAAAATACATATGGTTAATATGGTCAAGCATAACCCATGCCCCTACAGATGACAGGCTGACATCATATTATGTTACTTTAAACTGGACAGATGTGCTGTTCAATTCTTTGGACAAAGTCTACAACGTGCCGCTATTGTAGATTTCAGAGGTCAAATTTGCCTAATTGTCCTTCCATGTGTGTACAATTCCCTAAATCTTTTATTTTCATAGTCCTTTCTACCTTGTCTGAAAGCAACAGGACCAACAAACAAGCTCTGTGAAGGCTTTGACGTTTGGAACCACTGCTGTGCCTTGTTAACATTGTACAGTAGGAAGTGTGCTCGCGTAGATTAACGTTTTGCATTCACAGAGGGAGATTTGGTGCTGTTCTCCGTAGATAAGCTGCAAAGAAAGTTGGAGGAAAACAAGCGGTGAGCGCTGAAGAACAATGTTGTATTGAGTTGAGACCATGTGCTCAGCTGATCATTCTAATCCTCATGCTGCATGCATGTCATGTGATTGTAGCAGCATGAATGGGGGAGATTGTCTGAATCTCTCTAAGATGTCTTTTCACGTACTGATAATGTATTCAGTGATTATTCAGTCATGTACATTGTATACAGCCAGGCACCCATTGTTACGGTACCGAGATCAAGTTGTTTGGCCAGGCTCCTTCCTCTCTAAATATTCCTGTTGCTTTCTTTTTAGACTCTGGTGATTGGCACAAGCCATGACACTGCCTCTTTGACCAAGTAGCTGGTGATAGCCAGACAAGAATAGCAGGCATGATAAAGTAGATGCCTTTACATAATCTGTAACCTAAATAGGTATCGAAAATACCCTTCTTGATGTGCAGTCTGCTAGATAAATCAACATTCATTGGTTAATGTGTCTACAATGTAGACACAAAAACACTAGATGTTATATGAAATGTGAAAGCACACACTTTTTGTATTAGTTTAGTGAAGATAGTACCCTACATACTATAGACCTGGGAGAGGTTCGTGTTGATGTATAAGGGATGATGTGTCCTAAAGACCTTGAAACGGGGAGGTTGATTGCAGGTGGTCTAATTGATTCTGTGTGTCTAAATGTTTCAAATGGACTCTGTCAGCATAATGATTAACATTTATCCTAATGATCTACCCATCCATCCATCATCTTCCGCTTGTCTGGGGGTCGGGTCGCGGGGGCAGCAACCTAAGCAGGGAGGCCCAGACTTTCCTCTCCCCGGCCACTTCCACCAGCTCTTCCTGGGGGACCCCGAGGCGTTCCCAGGCCAGCTGAGAGACATAGTCCCTCCAGTGTGTCCTGGGTCTTCCCCGGGGCCTCTTCCCAGTGGGACGTGCCCAGAACACCTCACCAGGGAGGCGTCCAGGAGGCATCCTGATCAGATGCCCGAGCCACCTCAACTGGCCCCTCTCGACGCGGAGGAGCAGCGGTTCTACTCTGAGCCCCTCCCGGATGACCGAGCTTCTCACCCTATCTCTAAGGGAGAGCCCGGACAGCCTGCGGAGAAAACTCATTTCGGCCGCTTGTATTCGCGATCTCGTTCTTTCGGTCACTACCCACAGTTCGTGACCATAGGTGACTCATTACTAATGATCTACCATCAAGTCTAATAACTACATAGGTCTATTAATTCCTGCTAAACATGGCAAAGTTGACCTCCGTGGGTAGAATTTAAAGTTAGAAACAGCCTGGAGGAGGCTGATCCATGTGAGGAATAAAGTCATAAAAATATATAAAAAGGGTATACTGGTAGTTGATATGGTTATTCTGCCCTTCTAGGGGAGCTGGTCATGGGATGTAGAAGCAGGGCCTAGTTTTGTTGACAATGGTGATAGTTTGTTGGGGGTTTTGGTAATGATGATGATCTTAGAGCATCCTGCCCCCAGCAATGCATTATTGTTATAATTAGACATTCTGCTAAAGTGCCAGGTGATGAGAGAGAGAGAGATAATGAGAGAGGGAGGGAGAGAGAGAGAGAGAGAGAGAGAGAGAGAGAGAGAGAGAGAGAGAGAGAGAGAGAGAGAGAGAGAGAGAGAGAGAGAGAGAGAGAGAGAGAGAGAGAGAGAGAGAGAGAGAGAGAGAGAGAGAGAGAGAGAGAGAGAGAGAGAGAGAGAGAGAGAAAACAGTGTGGTCTGTAGGAAAGGCAGAGCCATAATTACAGAGAGAGACAGGAATGCCAACCAGCCAGCCATGAGGTGGGTCTGACTGGTACGACTGCATATGCATTCCACAGAGCTCTGTGAAAAACAACTCCTACTGAGTCACTGTGCTGGGCAGCAGGGCTGGGCTGTCTCGCCCTCTTCACTGTGTACTCTACCAGGCCCAGCTCACTGCTGTTTATACAAGCAGGAAAACCTCAGACATTTCTACATTACACGTTCAATGAAGTATGGGGCCTGCAGTTTCCTACTTATTGTTTAAAGACTGCTTTAGTTGTGTTCGTAGCCCCCCCTTCGCTTTCGTTTTAAGAATCAGTTGTAAGTCTCCTTTTGTGTGCCTCCAAATGCAACATAGAGACTAGAAATGACTTCCCTCACCACAGGGGGCTTCCATTGTCATGTCTGGTCCATAGTGGTGCTGTGGATAGACTGTTTTAAGAGATCTTCTTGTTTTCCATGTCTGGACGTAGGTACGGATTTGTGCCAAAGGAAACAAATATGATTGGAGGGCGTGCGTCAACAGGATTTCTCTTCTCAGTACCCCATGACCTTTCCCTTCTCAGTGCTAAATATGGCTCTTCCCACAGGACCTTTGGTTGCAAAAATATACTGTACAGCACATGCATGTGCAGGGTGGAGCTTGGCTGTGACTCTCTACACAACAGAAACCCAAGCAATAGGCCTTGTCCAGTTTTGTAGGTTTTCTAGTGCCTGAGAATTACGCTGTACACTTGACTGAATGGATCACATTATTCATTTTAGTCAATGTCGATGCCAATTAAAATTGATTACTTAAAATACATTTTCAATATATTTTTATGGATCCTGTATTTTCAGTATATAGTCACAGATAAGTAAATTATCATTGGAAAAGTGTTAGCACTGGTTTGCATCAGAGTCCATGTTTTAAATATGGTTAAAAAGATTTGGTGTGATATCTTTTCATGCAGTATTTCTTGCCCATTATATTTATGTTAAATAAGTATGCTGTGAGACGATTTCTTCTAATTCTAATGTATGGGGTGAGGGTGACAAACGGACACTGTCACATTCAGCTTTGAAGTAAACAGTTTTGTGTGTGAACACCAACAGTCTGTGGCCCAAGCGGAGGAGGAGCCCTGAAGAATGCTGTGTCTGTTCCAGCCACGAAGCAGCCCTGTCCTTCCCTGGCTAACACAATGTCCACACACACACACACACATATTCCCCGGACTCCATTGGGCTAGAAAGTGAGGCCAAACTAGAAGTGACAGTCTGGCTGTAGGACAACACAGAAGTTTTTTCCTCCACTGTGGCCACATACAAGACAAGGATCCACTCCTGGGGCACAGAAGCCACAGAGTCTCGTCCTATTCATACCTGACACATCAGGCCCACAGCACTTGCACTACTGTGAGCATCTGACACAACACCACTTTATTGTGATGTAGACCAAAGCCTGCATGTTATTTTCAGGACATTTCCTTTCTTCCCTAGCATAACTGTGTATACTGTATATACACTACCGTTCAAAAGTTTGGGGTCACTTAAAAATGTCCTTATTTTTCAAAGAAAAGCACAGTTTTTTTCAATGAAGATAACGTTAAATTAATCAGAAATACACTATACATTGTTAATGTGGTAAATGACTATTCTAGGTGGAAACTAGAATAGTCTGTATGTGTTCGAATGGTACATTGTGTTTGCTAATTGCCTTAGAAGACTAATGGATGATTAGAAGGATTAGAATTAGAATGCCAAAGGTCTGCAATGTTGTAATTGCTGCAAATGGAGCATTATTTGACGAAAGCAAAGTTTGAAGAACAAAATTTATATTTCAAATAAAAATAATTATTTCTAATAATAATAATTAACCTTGTAAATGTCTTGACTATATTTTCTATTCATTTTGAAAGTTATTTGATAAATAAAAGTGTGAGTTTTCATGTAAAACACGAAATTGTCTGGGTGACCCCAAACTTTTGAACGGTAGTGTATATATAAATTGCGTAGAAAATTATACAGTATACATAACAGTGGGTTTACATTATGAATATACAGTACACCACAACAGAAAGCTACCCAATTTAACTTCAACCCACGTTTACGTGCTTTGCCACGGATGTCACTTGTTTTAGACCAATGTTAGAAAGCTGGAGTGGTCGTCATAGTGACAAAGACCTCAAAGGGATCCTCGAGGGACTTGTCAACATCGCTGCTCAAATGTTCTGACTCCATGTGGCTGCAGTAGGGCGTGTTTATATAAGCTACTTAAACTCAGCGCTTGTAATGTCATCTTGAGGGATTAGATTCTAAATGGGTTTTTCCATCTCTGCCACTAAGCTGCATGCTGAGTGTGTGCCTAGCAACAACAGTTTGTTTTATTTCAAGACAATAAGCAATTTTTGATGTATCAGCAAGCTGCAGCTCTCTATTCTTCCCCCCAGTGTGGGAACCTGGCTGTCTCCAGCAGCATGGCAGAGCTGCCCTGTCATCACCAGCATGGCTGCATGGTTCCCCAGATGGTTTACCCTTTCCAGGCTCTGGGATTAGAGCAGTTGTCGAGCCACACTGGCAGTGGAAGTGTAGCCATGAGCCCATTACCCGGGCTGGGTCTAAGCAGGTCTGCCCCATCATCGCAGCATACATGTGCTATGCGTCTGGAGTTATCCACAATTACATCTACCTATGGATAGACAACATCAAATCAGGAAAAGCAATCACTTAAGGACAGTGCATAGATATGTTAAGACGATTAGCTGGAGATCTAACAGACTCCCTCACTCTGGACGAGTGGGTCTGGTGTATGGAAATCTGCAGTGATTGATTGAAGGACAAGCCAGTATTAAGCATCTACATTAAACTATGTTGGAGAGGATCATTAGTGTTGAATCTTCTGTCTTTACTTTAACCCTAATGAGATCATTTATCAAGGCTGTCTGCTGAACAAGCAGAACAAATGCTATGGAGGAACCTCCCATGCCCCTGACTAGTATGGAAATTGGAAACTGTAAGGTATAGCCTGGATGTTGGACCAATCTCAGGCTTAACAAGCTGGGTTGGGTTGATTGTCCAATGCTGGGTTCATAGATAGATAGATCCATAGTTTTTACTAGACCATTAAAGCTGTCCAGAGGAAGACAAACATGTTTTATTTGAAAAGGAAGTTGGCTTTTTGCATCAGTGCCAGTTGTACTATATTTGGCAGGGACCTGAAGCCACTGTGTTATAGCTTTACAATTTAAGAGACCACGAGTAAGTGGTGGTTTAAACGCATTCATCACCCAATATGACAAATTAAAAAGTCTTCTTACTTCTTAACTTCTGTTTAAAATAAAGGAGGGCAATTTCCTTTTAATTTCTGCCAAAATATATATATTTTCAAATAAATGCGTGACATCAATTTCAGCTATATGTTCTCCTTGAAAAATCTAAAATAAATACTTTTGGGAGTGGCGTCCACAAGGGTTGTAGCAGTGTGGGTGAACAACCGTGCCATGTGGCACCGGTGTTGACAGGATGTCTGCATAGGGCACGTGTCCTAGGCGGTGCCCAATCACCAGACCTGGTGTGCTGCAGCCCCTCAAACCTGCAGCACTGTCCCTGTCCTGTCCTGATGAGTCTGGTGCCCTCCAACTGTACACACCAGAGACAGAGAGGGATGGGAAGGTTGGTGTTGGCAGCCTCTAAATGGGTCAGACTTCTGAATGATGTGGGTCAGCGCTGGATAACAGACATGGCCCGGAGCCCCCTAACATCAGAGCAGGCCCAGGCATGTTCTCCAACCCTGTGGCTGTCTATGTCAACCCACCATCTGCAGGCCCAGTGGCCCTGCCCCTCCTCTGGACTGCTGTGTCCTCCTGCCTCCTTGGCTGGCTGCATGGGGAGCTCAGTGTGGGTGCTCCCTGTTGGAGGGAGGGCAGGGTACCTGTGGACTGAGGGTGTCGGCCATATAGCCTCATCATCACTCTCTATCTATGTCCAATTCCTACGGCCTCAGTAAACCCCCACACTATGCCGCCTTCTCAAGGAAATCTGGGTCAGTGCCCTGTCGCTGATTAAAAAGGGGATTTTTTTTGTGGTTCTCCTGGTGGGGTTGTAGGGGGTGGGGGGTGAAAGGGGGGGGGGGGTGGGGGCAGATCATAAACACAACAACACTAGGAAACCGTTGCCACGGAAATGTCTGTCAGCTGAGCTGGGGGTTTTTTTTTTACTATTGGATTGAGATGCTCATTCCTCTACCAGGTACTGCTGTTCCCTCCCTGGCCCCCTGCCTGCTGGGGGAGGATGCAGCTGTCAAAGGGCTGGGCTACATCAGAGCCCATCAGAGTCCAGCATAGCGCAGCAGCAGAAACAACACTTCACAAATCCCTGGTTGAGTCAGGGAGTGGCCAACTCCCCTCTACCTATCAGGACAACTGACCCGGGCCTCGGGTGGACTGTGTTCTGCAAGGGAAACAGAGCAGCGGTATTTACAGCGTGAGGATAGGTCAACAAATTCTGCCGATTCACCATCCACTCCTGGTATTACAACAAATCCCCAGTCTCATTTATTGAGTGGTGTGTAAGTAGTGGCTCCGGCTGGCTCTTAAGATGGCCTAGTAGCATGTTCAGCACTTTATCCTAGTATCAGCGCTGACGTGGAGCGCAGGCTAACAAAGCTTAATTAAATGGACTCGGATCGATAGGGTGGCTAGCAAATTTTTACAAACGATTAGAGGGTTGACTGAATAAACTTGTTAGTAGCCACAATGAGTAGGTCTCTGGAAAAAACATCCGTTGGACGTTTTGCTCAACACAGCTCCAACTTTCAGTTGCAACAATTTTGCTGAATGGTGTATCATTGTACTCGCAACATCAGTTCCCAGTTGCACAACCCTCTTCATTTCCTCAGGATGCAGTGCAATTAGGTCTTCTTTGTGGTTTGTAGCAGACATGCTGGATGTCCAACCAGCTTCATTATTTTTGCCTGGTTCTCCCTAACACATTAAGGAGGAAAGGGGGGGGGGGGCATGGTCCTGGCACTGTTACCCTGGCAATTAGGCCAAGCCACCTGCTGAAGGAGCTGCTAGCAGCTGCAGCGAGCCCCAACCTCTGCTCCTCTCCTCCCCTGCTTCGAGAGGGGCAGCTGGGGCCACTCCAGCAAAGCAGCCTGCCTGAGCCTGCACTGCCCTGCTCCGCCCGCGCCCTGCCTTCATCCCACCACCCAAACGCACAAAAGACACTGTGTACGCCACTCGCCTGGGCCTAAGGAAAACATCTGAGGCAGGATTACAAACGGATTGCTGTACCAGGGCTCCTGACAGGGCACCTCGCTGTCTGGAGGCCTCCTACTCATCCCCTCTCTTTTTTCTCTTGGTCTTTCTTTCCTTTCTCTTTTTCTCCTCCTCCCTCTTTACATCGCTGACCCAGCGCTGACAGTGCTGGAGGTCTGGCAGGGTCCATTGTGGCTCCAGTTCCACATCAGTGGCATGTTTGAAAACATGCCCAATCTGTTTATGCAATCTTACAAACAGAAAGACTATCATTAACGCTGTGAAAAAGGCTGTAAGCTAGCATTATCGAAATAATTGCAAATTGCAAGCTGTGAGGAAGACGAGATGTCCTCTGCTGGGACTAGTTCAGGCATCCCAAGCTCAGACGGACCTAAAAATGCTACAAATAATAGATTTTTCTCACAGAAATGAGTGAGTCTTATATGTATATCGTAAAGAGAATATAGACATATTCTTTGAACACTTTTTTGGGGCTTGACATTTTATGTAAAGACCTTGTAAACAAAAGTGTTCCAAATCAGGGTTATTAATATATCTGAATATGTCCTATTTAACTGCATGTCTCAGTGCCATAAATGAAGAAGATGCCATTTAGGTTAATAAGGACTTTCTCATACTGTACTTGAAATAGTGGGGGTGTAATGACACAAGGTTAACACCCAAAGATTATCTTACTATATAGTTTGTAAGGACTAAGCAGGGTAATGCAATTGACCTGACAGTCTATGTAGAACACATATGCAGGTAGGAGGAAAACACCAAACATTTGTGAAAGCATATGATGTGCAATTGAGTTGCACATCATAGCAAAATATTTGCCTCCAAACTGTTAGCTGAGCTGTCAGGCAGTGCTAAAGTACACTGCTATGAATTTGACATTTATTGAGCTGTCATGCGTGCACCGGTTCTGGGATTAACACTCGATATGACACCTCAGTGACTCATCTTCATCATCAGGGGCAGTAGCATTCCTTCACATTCTGTGTGTATGTGTGTGTAAATTACACTACCAGACAACGTCTCAGTGCAGGGCAGGCCTGGGAAATAGTGTGCTAAATAGATCTAAGAACTGTTCAGCTGCAGGAACAGGATGAGTACACAGAGAAATCAAGGACAGATATATTTGGGTACAAAACAGCTTTAAAACATTCTGGGAACTGAAGCAAGTTCTCATTGTTAAGGGCCAATTGGCAAACCCCTGCAAGAGTTTTGCCTTATATGGTAACACTGTTAGGCTTATTTATGGGATAAAATGTCTACTGTCAATCTCTGTATTCTCCCTCACTAAAATAGATCTACTCAGTTGAAAAATTTGGAAGTAAAGCAAATATTAGCATCATCTGAAGATTCTGGCATTTCTTGTGCGTTTTTGTATGAAATGTAATTAGTTCCAAGTAGTCATTATCTTTGTCTCTTGCTTCTTGTCATGGTTAAAGACTGTTTCAGGGTCTAAGTGAAATGCAATCCTTCTATCCTAAATACTTCTTTCTTCTTTTACGTACACGCTGTGTGTTTGTAACATTGCATCTTATCTTATAAATTCTGAGAGTTTGTTATAGATTCAAAGAGCATTTATTGCCATAACAACATCTCACAGTTTAAACTAATTAATGGGTCCCACTTGATAAAGCCTTAACATTTTTACACAACAATGTAGCTTGGAGTGCCTTATTGTTAGGCCTCTTTATTGCCACCTAAAGAGACATGAGATGGTGGCTTGACTTTTACAACTGCTGAATGATAAAACAGGACAAATTGAGGATCAGTTAAGGTTCTTTTAGCAACATACTTAAGTGATTTATCTACTCAGTAGCAGTCATGTTGTCACGGGCATGCAGTTGGTTGCATGTTCTTTTGAATTACTGTTTGATGATGACAGAGGCCAATTCACAGTGTCAGACTGATGTTTGCAGCTCTGAACTGCATACAGCCTTTAAAAACCAGCTGTTTTGGGCTGTTGATGTGACACATTAAATACATCAGCAAAGCGTGACATTGAACTCCCACTTAGGATCATGACCCCATTGAGGATTAAGTCTAGCCGTACCTAGCACCCAGGTTCTGAATGTGTCTTGTACAAAGGATAGCTAGCACATGGTTTGAATCTAAGCGACATGGAAGCCTGTATTTGGGACACTTGCATACCTCTGTTGAACATATTGACATTGTTTTGCTCTGTGCCCTGTTTAAAGCTTTGACGTCCAGGGTATAGGCCCAGGCCTAATGCTGTTACTAGTGTCTAGTGGATCACTGCAGATTTGGCAGGCCATAATCCCCTTTTACATGGTGTACTTAATCCAAAAAGACTTCACCTAAATTCCCCTCATGGTGTTCCTCCATACCCTATGTAACGGAGTGAGAACCGTGAAACTCGCTCCTCAGGTATGTAAGAGGCCACTGCGTCAAAGAAGAGCTAGCTTTTCTTTGACGTAGTTGGTAGTGGTCGCGCTTGGCAAGTCGGAGGCCGAGAGTTTGAATCCCGTGAGTGGCAAACTACCTTGTCAGACGGAGCGTGGCTACGGCTTTTACAGACCCGTTACATTGGTGCCGTGACCCGGATTCACTAGGTTAGCGTCAGCTAACAGCCGGAGTGAGTTTCAGAGGGGTGAGTGTAACGGAGTGAGAACCGTGAAACTTGCTCCTCAGGTATGTAAGAGGCCACCCGCGTCAAAGAAGAGCTAGCTTTTCTTTGGCGTAGTTGGTAGTGGTCGCGCTTGGCAAATCGGAGGCCGAGCGTTCAAATCCCGTGAGTGGCGAACTACCTTGTCAGACGGAGCATGGCTGCGGCTCTTATAGACCCGTCACAGCTACTTGTTTTGTTTTTAAACACATCTAATAATGCCAGGAATGTCTGTTTGTTTGTTTGTTTGTTTGTGTGTGTGTGTGTGTGTGTTTGTCTGTCCGTGTTAGTTTCCTACGATTATCTGGAGAACCGGGCAGTCTGCAAAGTTTGACATTTCTTTTTATAATCCAATGGAGTGCATATACGATTTGAAACTCTGTAATGTGGAAAGAATAGTTTTGCAAGCTTGTAAACTAAATTTGAAGGTTTGTAATACAAACTTGCAAGGTTGAAACTTGATATGTGAACGTATTTTTTATGTTTGTAAGCATAATAATTCAGCTACGAGTATTCAAAACATGGGTTAGAGTTCAGAGTTCTGACACTGTTGTCAAGCCGTGAAAGTTTTGAAACTCTGGAAACTGAGAAAGATTTGAAACTCTGAAGAGTTAGGTCAGGACATTGCGACATTGACCAATCAGATTTCTCGACAAAGTCTTGCATTTGTTAGATTCTCACATCAATCTAAAATAATTCCAGAAGTCACACCACATTGTTGTGGGTCACAATGCGCTTGCATTTACTACTGATGTCCCTGCCTGAGATTATATCAAATTTACAGCCCTGAACTGGACATATACTGGATTAAGCAAGGGAAGTTTTTATAATGCATTGTATTGCATACTTCTTGAGCAAGCTTAGAATAAATGAGTAGTATGAGTAGCTCAAATGAGGGGTCTGTGCCCCAGTAGCGTCATGTCTAACAACGCCCCTGTGCCCCACCATATGCAGCTGGTGCCCTTTTTTTCGCCCCTGCCCCTCAGATAGATACAGATAGAGTCCACCACTGAGGTTGACTGAGATAGAGAAGTGGGACTGGGCAATACGTTTGCAGTCTTCTGAACTTGGACATGGAACACTCTGTTCCCCTTTACACTACCAGCACAGTCAATATTGCAGTTAGATGGGTGGATAGGTTACTAGACAGGAATGCTAGTATCATTAAAGCCTGGTGACATATACATCAGGCTGCCGAGAATGTAAAAATTCACACGTTTTACATTTTAACCTATTCTTTCGTTGACTTGTCAGATATTTAAAGATGTATAGTACAACGCACTCCTTAATATTTCACCCCTTACATTTTCCTCTGTGGTTATCTGTATGTTGCACAGATTCTTTAAGCACACCGTTCAATTCTGGATTCAGTCTTAACACATAAAAACTTAGTCATTTAGTGCTAAGATATCAAGAAAGCAAACAAGCTAGTGGCTGGTGTCTTTTCAGCTCTCTCCACAATTGCAGCTACCTACACATCCCCCAATTTCCAGAGAAAGAAATCGTACCAAGCTACTTTAGGAGACATTGAAGCTTTTTCAACTGAGTTAGTCTGTGTGACCAGTAGATTTCAGGGTCTGGGCAGCAAGACACCAAGAGTGTCTTAAAAATATGTTACTACTAAACATCTGTCCAGTACCTTGGCAGAAGGACAGTGATTTTACTTGCAGTCTCCCGCCTTATTTTTTTAATACTCTTGGCTTGGTCTAAAATTGCTGACCCTATAGAAATGTTTTCTTTATGCACTAAATGAAGCCTATAATAGGGAGTCTGGGAGTCAGGTGGCTGAGCGGTTAGGCAATCGGGCTGGTAGTCAGAAGGTTGCCGGTTCGATTCCCCCATCAATGAATTGAAGGTCAAGAAAGCCAGCTTAAGTCTTCGGTTGAGTAGGATGTTGAGAGGAAATATTTAGTTCCATAATACGCTGAAAACCCAAACAGTATTAACAGGTCAAAAAATAAAGTGAAAGTTGCACCCTATGGAGCGAAGGATTAAGCCTAAAGAGTTGGGTGAATGCTCTTGCCATTTATTACTAAGGTATCAGCTGTCTGCTGTCAGTTTGTCATGAGTCTTATTCTATTCGTGATGCAGGCATACATAAGTCTAGAACTATACACAGTGGCGGTTCTACATTGAATTACACCCAGGGCGAGACGCCCTTCGCGCCCCCCCCCCCCCCGCGCCCCCCCCCCCCCGCGCCACCCACACCCCCCCCGCGCCCCCCCCCCCCCTAACATAAACATGCCCTTACACGCTAAATGTCTGTTATTACATGCTATATTAATATAACTTTTAGGGAGGAACACTTTTAGTTATGACGTTAAACTATACTTTGTCACGAAATATAGTTGTAGTAAATAGCAAATGTTCGTCTTTGAAACTACCTACAGATTTGAAAATTCCGTTGGCTAATTACAGGGCCTAACCTAAATAATGAAAATAAATAATAACTGAACTTGTTACAGTTTTGTTGCAAAGCACACTATTATGGTGAAATGTTATCTCGTGTTTGTTGAGTTAAAACCGAAATATTGTTGTTGCATAGCAAGCATCATAGCAAAAAGGCTAACAAACGTAAGAGTTAGCTTATACCCATTTTTTTTTAATTCGCCATTTCACACAATTAAAAAAAAACAAAAATGTGCAGGAACTTTAGGCCTATATTTATAATATTATGAATTGTCCGTTCCATTTGGGAGACCCAGTAAGATGAGCAGTCTGTCCCTCTCCCCTTTTTTCACACAGCTTCTGTGCACGGCACCTTCTCAGCAAGCAAGGGTGCCTGCCGCTGCCTGAAGGGGGCGCCAATTTGCCAATTCCCCACACAGTGAAATGATAGAAAAGAGAAAACCGCTTCGCGGCGCAGAGATTTTTATTTATTTATTTTATGCTCGTGCGCCTCCCACGTGACATGAAAAAACGCCGCCCCGGGCGGCTGCCCGGTCCGCCCGTGCCTAAAACCGCCCTTGACTATACACTATGCATACAGTAGTTTGTCCCTTACAGGACAATAGGAACATTTGTAGCTCAGCCCCCTCATCTCTGAAAGATATCACTAGGATGTTTTTAATATGAGCTAACTGAACAGACTGAAGTCAGTCTTTAGTCCTACAGTCACTACCTTGTCGGGTTTGTTGTGATGTTTTCTTTAAAAGTACGCTCGCTAACCCAGCTAACACAGTTACGTTGCCCTTACGTTGCCGCAACGTCACTCGATGACCAAACATACGTTGCCGCAACGTCTTTGGCGACGTTGCGGGACCGTGCATCTGTGGGACGCCAGAACGTAACCGCAACGTAATCTTGTGACGTTGCCAGTCCGTAACCGCGACGTCGTGGCAACGTTATTTTTCCGACGTTGCCAGTCTGTAACCGCGACCTCCTAGCAACGTCATTTTCCGACGTTGCCAGTCCGTAACGGCGACCTCCTAGCAACGTCATTTTCCGACGTTGCCAGTCCGTAACCGCGACCTCCTAGCAACGTAATTTTGTGACGTTGCCAGTCCGTAACTGCAACGTTAACTAAGTAACCTATATTTCTCAATTCTACTGCTTATATTGGGGCGGTTCATATGCAGACCTCATTTGCCCAAAATGCTACTTGTTCTTGTATAATAGGCTACATGGTAGCCAACTTTAGGAGGTTTGTGTGATGTGTAGCCTAACTCCAGCTAATCATAAACAAGGCAGCATTTCCATGTAACATTGTCATTTTATTTCAAACAAAGTGCCAAACAGTGAATTAAAATCTTCTGCCTGTCCCCGCTACAGGTCCTGTCTGTTGGCCCTGACAATGAAGCACAAAATAAGTTAGTGTTCTATCAACATAATTGCACGTGTAAAAAGGCGCTATACAAGTCATAAAAAAATCACATCTAAAATAATATACATCATCAAAAAAACATGTGATTCTAGATTTGTGTCACATAGCCATGTGAAAGGTTGGATATGGAAGCTGCAATCATGATTCATTCACCTGGCTTGTTTTGAACGGGCTGCCGGGTTGTGTTTGAGTGTCTCCTCTATGAGGAGCTCCACAGCTTTCTCTCCCAGTCCCGTCTTCCACTTCATCACAGCGTCTGGAATTAGAAGTCATGAACTTATTGTCAGCACCAATGTGAACGTTGAACGCTGCGTGTAAGCCATAGTTCATGGCATCTCCAAACACTTACCACTCTCTTTCGCAACTCCAGCACCTTAAGGCGCTCCTCGCTTAAGGCGTCTTGGAGTTCAGCCTGTGTTTGGGCCACCTGTAGGTCCATCACTGGCACTGGCAGTGTGTCTGCCCTGTAGTCGCCTGAATAGGAGAGCCTCTCGCTGGTTCTCCTCTCTCCATCTTCTGGAGCATAACCTGTAATGTGTCTGTCATTAAAGACAAGTAAAACAAGTTTACAAGAGTTAGCATGATTGGCATACACTGTGGTTCTTCTAGATTAGCTGTAACATTTATGTAAATAACAAATGTTACCTTGAATGGTTGTATACAAAGCATATATTTTTTTGAGTGTTTTATATTTGCACTTGCCTGGCTGCCAGCTGTTTTCCTGGGCCCCCAATTGGTTCACCTCCACCAGACCAGAGTTGACATCTAGGGGTATGGAATCTGGTGATGCAAAAGTTTTAAGTCATGCTTTTGCTTCAAAACATAGCCTTTAGGTTGCCATGGCTCATACAATTATTGTCACTGTTTTAAACGGTCATTCATTACTTTACCATCATTTCCCAGGGACACAGTGCTAGGCCGTGTGACGGTGGTAGGATAATCTGTACAGAAATGAAAATGGAATGTAGTTTATGTACATAGTTATAGCATATTGATATAAAAGGAGTAGCATTGCACATATGTGATCGTTCGAAAGCAGGGCCCCACATCGTAGCGTCGCACATGTGTGATTCTGAACATTCCAACCGACTGTTTTCCGATAGACAAAAACTATATGACAAACGCTATAGTATGGCTTCAAAATTTACAATTAGTAGGCTAACAAGTAACACTAGCAGGTAGTAGCATTGCTACGAGTATTATGCTAGGTTGCTAGGTAACGGAAGCTAATTAAAGCAACCTAGCTGCCGTTTTGGAAAAATAACTGGTGGAAGCGTCGGAAATATTTAAAACTCACGCATCTAAAAGGTTAAAACGAATAAACTTATCCAAAAAAAGATGTCATGTACAAATTGGAAAAATTAGTGACATGATACTTTTATAGACGCCATTGCTGTGATTAAAACGTGATCAGCCACGCTAGCTCCAGTCTTTGAAAATTCCGGGCTACTGTAAATAAACTATTTTGGGACAAGGTTTTTTAACAGTTCTGAACGTTTATTTTTACTGATTCTTTTGTGGGTGATTTGTGAGAAGCTAAACTTTGAAAACATGTAGGCCTATGCATTTTCAGTATTTCAACATAACTTTCTGGAGGGTTTACAGTAACCTCTACTGTACTGTAGCTATCGAAATCCTAACGTAAACAATGTGAATCTGATAGCACATAAACAGGCTAAATGGCCTACATTTCAAACATATACGTATAAGTATGCCCCATCAAATTTCTTAAAATATGTTTATATATTTCTGTAAAGAAACTCACCTTTGAAGTAGCTAATTTCCAGTTGAAATCCAATGCGTACAAGACGGTGTTGAACCCCTGCAAAATCTCTTCTGAAACCCCAATTTGAGCGATGCGTTGAAATGGGCATGCGCAAAGTTGTTGCTCAGGGGCAGACTGAGGGGCAGGTTTGCTAAGGAAGAATTGTAATATTCTGTGATGACTTGTCTTTGGAAATGAAACTCTTAAGAGTCGCTTACCTTTTGGTCACATTTAACAATTTTGTATCACAAAAATTATTGGAGCACAAATTTGCATTGTGTGTCATACAGCTTTGGTGTGCTATACAAAGAATGTTTGCTTAATCATGTTACACATCACACATTGATTGCTTTTGTACATGTTTATAGTAAAGAATGAAAGACTAAATTATTTTCCAGATTCAGTCTTATTTATTAAAGCTATGTTTCTGCATATGAGAAAATTGATGACCAATGACATGCTGGGGCTGAGCTGCACATGAATTACATGCATTGTCTACATTTATACGTGCTGGGTGCAACATTTAATATTGTGTGTGATTGAAATTCATGTAGACTATGGGTACATTGCAAAAGTGTCAGAACTGAGAGCAGTCCAGTGTGATCTCTCCATCTCTGGATAAACCACTATATGCACTCGAGATCCGTTGTCCTGCGACCAAAGAGCGACTTAGCCGCAACTTAACCCATGGTACCAAAAAATAACGTAACCAGCCGACCAAGGTACAACGTCTCGGCAACGTTGTCCACGGGTCTAAAAATAAGGTAATTAGCCGACCAATGTACAACGTCGCGGCAACGTTGTCCATGGGACCAAAAAATAACGTAACCAGCCGACCAAGGTACAACGTCGCGGCAACGTTGTCCAGGGGACCAAAAAATAACGTAACCAGCCGACCAAGGTACGACGTCGCGGCAACGTTGTCCAGGGGACCAACAAATAACGTAACCAGCCGACCAAGGTACGACGTCGCGGCAACGTTGCCCACGGGTCTAAAAATAACGTAACCAGCCGACCAAGGTACAACGTCGCGGCAACGTTGTCCAGGGGACCAAAAAATAACGTAACCAGCCGACCAAGGTACGACGTCGCGGCAACGTTGTCCAGGGGACCAACAAATAACGTAACCAGCCGACCAAGGTACGACGTCGCGGCAACGTTGCCCACGGGTCTAAAAATAACGTAACCAGCCGACCAAGGTACAACGTCGCGGCAACGTTGTCCAGGGGACCAAAAAATAACGTAACCAGCCGACCAAGGTACAACGTCGCGGCAACGTTGTCCAGGGGACCAAAAAATAACGTAACCAGCCAACCAAGGTACGACGTCGCGGCAACGTTGTCCAGGGGACCAACAAATAACGTAACCAGCCGACCAAGGTACGACGTCGCGGCAACGTTGCCCACGGGTCTAAAAATAACGTAACCAGCCGACCAAGGTACAACGTCGTGGCAACGTTGTCCATGGGACCAACTGGCAACATTCCCTTTATAACGTAGCTACGACGTTGCCACGACGTTGCCAGAAGGTAACGTCGCGGGTTACCAACTGAGCACTTACTGGCAACGTTGCCGCAACGTCATGTGTTAGCTGGGAATATAGCGGGACAAGCTATTCCTTAGGCCTACTTCTCAGCGTGAGAAATCCGAGGTGTTGCGTGAGAGCGCGTGAAATGGTTGAAATGCGTGAGTCTCACTGCAAATGCGTGAGTTTTGAGAGCCCTGAATTAAACATAATCTGTATGTTCTAAACTTTAATGCAGATTTTAGATTGGTTAGTATTAGCTGCCAGTCACTCCTTGTCACTGCGCACCGTTGTCACATTAAAAGGAGCTAACAAGCGTGCAAAATAAATCTATAACATCAGGGCTGCCAACTCCTGCCTCGTCCATTAGGCTACTGTTTACAACGTTAGCAGGACTACTTGGTTGGCGTTCAGGGTTCGAATTACGGGGGAGGTTTGAGGGGGTTTGGGGGGGTTTGGGGGGGGTTTGACCCCCCTAATTAAGACTTCCCCCCCCCCCCCCCCCCTAAAAGAGGTAAAAACCACCGGGGGGTCGATACATTTATATATCGTTCTTACCTGTAATCGTAAATATAACTTTACGTCCTGGAGAAGAAGCTGACCGCCCCCCGATTATCTAGGGTGACCAGATTTGAGTTTGTGAAAAAGAGGACACTTCGCGTCGGCGGGGAGGGGTGTGTGTGTGTGTGGGGGGTGCTGCCGCACTATCTGATCGAAATGACAGTTCTCTCTAGAGTCACAGCTCGCGCAAGAAGGTGGAACGTAAGGAAGATACCCTTTCTAAAACTTGTAAGGGCGTAATAGTTTGTGAAAGACCCAGAGAAACACAAATATCTGACGAGGCAAAATCCCAGACAATTTAGGAATCCCTGCCGGACACATTTTTTAGGTCTCGAAAAGAGGACATGTCCGGGTAAAAGAGGACGTCCTCTTTTACGAATTATACAATGATAATCTAGGGCCTAGATTATCATTGTATAATTCGCACTTTGTTGGCGTTGCCTTCTCAACGTGAGAAATACAAGGTGTGGCGTGAGAGCGTGTGAACTGGTTGAAATGCGTGTGTCTCACGGCCAATGCGTGAGAGTTGGCAGCCCTGGTTTAACATAATTTTTTTTGTTGTGGTGCTGTGCTGTAAAAACTTTGTCGGGTGCTCAGTGGTTGGGAGCACCAGTGCCACCCATTAAAATTGTTTCGAGCCTGTTTAGTGGAAGAGACAGAAATCTCTCAGCAGAGTGGTGAGCTCTAAAAACTGTCATGTTTCACCTGGCCAGGGGTAAAGCTTGCGTACGCACAAAACGGGGCTGAAAATGTGCTTACGCCACTTTCCACGCAAAGGTTGTGATTTATAAAAAACAAACTTGACGGGAGAATGTGCGGTCCTCCACGCAAACTCTGACCCTGCCGTAGGCCTACGCACATTTTGGAAGCAGTTGGAATTGGCGACGCAGATGACCGTACTGTAGTCAGACTGCAGAAAGTGAATGTGGGAAGAACATTACTCGTAATATTTATATATATTGTTTTCCTTACACACGTTTTTTTCACTCGATTTCATAATTATCATGAAGATTAAATCCAGCAGTGTTATTTGCGCTTGTACTGACTGATAATTGTTCCATAAACACCTTGTACAATCCAACTCAAATTTTAAATCAAAATTCAGCGCTGTATGTCTCACCATCAGATTATCCACTACGGGATGTAGGAGGCGGAGATGCCCGAGCCCGACTGCATGGAATACAGGATAACATCACATATCCTACCTTTAGATAACTGCAGAACACATTGTATAACTAAATATATTTCTTTAATACTGTGCATATATCATCATATGTCAAAAACTGGAAATACAGTCGTTAAGATCCCGCGCAATCGCTACACTCTACGTCCTCGTTATCAGTCCAGACTTCAATAGACTACTTCATAACAAAACACTTTTGTTTTCAAATTGTATCTGGATTTGCGGTATCACTGGCACAGTTGACGACACTCGCACTGTTTTTTTTTAATTGGTGATCCAACGGCCACCAAATAATGTGGTTTTCGGGCCTCCACCAATAGGTTAACAGTGTCTAAGAAGTTGTCATGCGCCATGATTCACCGTGAAGAACAATCGCATGCCAGGGTCATGCGATTGTTCATGAGGTGCTTTGCATTGACCATTTATGGTTAAAAATGGGCGTGTTCAGGGCGGGGTGAAATGCAGATTCACGTACGCACACTTGTGGGTAGTCTGTGATTTATAAAGGGA
This sequence comes from Osmerus eperlanus, assembly GCF_963692335.1. Taxonomy (NCBI): domain Eukaryota; kingdom Metazoa; phylum Chordata; class Actinopteri; order Osmeriformes; family Osmeridae; genus Osmerus; species Osmerus eperlanus. Next base: position 11,825,230 of record NC_085022.1, read on the forward strand.
ACATTGCTTACAGGTGTGCGTACGCACGGTTTTATAAATCGGATTTTTTGGGGGGCGTACGCCATTTTAGGCTTTTGGGCGTACGTACACTTTTAGTAAGAATCCTAAGCACAGTTTTATAAATGAGACCCCTGGACCTGACCTAATCGACACAAAGTGAGGTTGACTTAAGAAACTGTTAAAAATGCACTTGCATCCCCTTAATACTCCACTCACCAAAGAGCTGCAGGGTAAACGAACACTTACATTGCTGACATTACTGACTTTATCTGTCCTGAGTCACTGAATAGCCTTCTCAAGTGAATTTAGTTATATTTTATGGTATAGGACAAGTCCCGGGTCTGTAGAGGTGGTGGGATGAAACATAGTCATGCTTCATCAGCTCTTACTCCTTGCAATTACAATTCAAATCACTTTGATTGAAA